>NC_084821.1:22177851-22502851 GCF_958449725.1 Rosa rugosa | reverse complement strand
TTTTCTCATATTGGTTTTGACTTTCATTTGAAGTTAAAACACACAAATTAATAAAAAGAGCGTGGTTTACTTCACCCCTCCATGTATTGATGAAAGAAAATAATTTTGGTTTTGTTTTGTTAACTGTGTTTGAGCCTAAAAGTAATTTTGGCAATATACTTTAAGAGGATTGAGCATAGCGGGCTGATACCTGCGGCCTAAAAATAAGCCTACTTGGTTTTGGGTTATAGCTTCACCCATTCCAGAGTCCATGAGGAAAACAAGCTCTTATAGGATTCGGGTAGCAGAGACCGATTATGAATCTTTAGTCAATTATTCTTCTATGGCAAGGAACAGCCGAAATCCTAGTTTCAAGGGACATCAACACACAACTCTTCAATCAACTAATCTCTCAGATTATCAAAGCCTCTCCGGAGCAAATTTACCTTCAAGCTAGTTGCAACCAGCGAAGCAAGGGTAATGCCCTCGCAACCCAGCGAAGCTAAAGTCATGCTTTAGCAAAACCCGTGCTTTCTCCTACTTCCCAGTGATTGCTCTGCTTAACCTATAAAGTTAAGTATCGATTCGGTGAACGCAAGAGATCACACCACAAGTCCTTACCCGTAAGGTGAAAGTCCTTTTCCGAAAGGCAGAAGAAAGAACCTGGTGACGAAATTGGTGGTCTCCTCGTCCATAGCGTTTGAGAATAAGTCAGGTCAAGGGACGCCCCGACGACTACACCACACGATGTTGGCATGCTCACGCATTCAAAAGAGACTGTTTGCTAGCCAGACTGGTTTTGGAGCCAAACAAACTGTACGGATAGGATCAAAGACTACACAGATCAACAAACCTCTCTATCAACTCTAAGCTAAATAAATCAAAATTAAAAGTAGGTAAAGCATCGTGAGGCAAGTCAGGCAACCCTATTTTCTGAAAATGACTCGTAACCGATCGAGAATGACCAAACAAGGCTAAAGTATCCGCTGGATTATGGTTTCCCGAGACTAAAAGTTTGAAAGAAATTATCAAATTTCATCCGAGGAAGTCGCAGCAGCCAATATATGCATGTCTCAAAGATTTCTCTTTGTGGCCTAGTGAGAACTGAAATTTATGGAGGCATGAGATGACTCTTTCATAGTGTGGAGTTATCCCAGATAAACCAAGACATGCATCTTCTTTTAAAGAAAAGAAAGAAAAGAAAGAAGACACAATTGGGATTAAAATATATAGTATATAAACAAATCTTATTAGCTATCCTACCAAATTAGAAATTACCAAAACTCCATTTCTTTTAGTCAACTCTCACTAGTCTTTTCCTATTTCAATTGGACATTAAAACATATTGATCTATAGCTATTTCATAATACTAAGCTGTTGGAATATTCATATGATTAGATGACTTTATAATGAGTATGCTATGTATGAGGAGATGTACCATAATAATATTGGTGCATCAAGACACACTTGAACAAGGAAATTCACGTATCCTGAAAATATACAATTATATGAAACTGAAGGGGTATATGTGTGCTGATAATAATAGCGAAGAGGTATGCTGATAATTATAATTATAGTGAAGATATATATATATATATATATATATATATATATATATATATATATATATATATATATAATAGTGAAGAGGTATAACTAATCAATAGTTATATCTATTCACTCAAGAAGCACAATGATTGAGGTCTATAAAAGGAACCTCAATCTCTTCCATTGTCATTTCATTCAGAGATTTGTATTTCTGTTATTGTGTCTAGATCAAATCAGGGCCGGCCCCATGAGTTTAGAGGCTCAAGGCGGGAAAAAATTTGAGGCCCCAAAACAAATGCTCAAACATTACAAAAGAAAACAATATCCCAATTTCAAAGTATCACTGAAATATGACTCGTCTTGCATTTTTAGATGCAAAGGTACTAATCAAATTTACATAATCAAGTTTTCCAACAATATCTTTTTCAATAGATATCATAGCCAAACCACTCAATCTCTCTTGTGACATAGTAGACCGAAGGTAAGATTTGATCAATTTCAACTTTGAAAAACTTCTTTCTGCAGATGCAACTGTGACTGGTATAGTTAGCAAAATCCTATAAGCAATCCAAGCATTTGGATAACAGCCATCAACTTCTTTTATATAATTCAACACATCAATAGCTCTTTTTGTTTCATTGGGTAAATCTTCACTCAACATTCGTAAGTCATGATATAGATCATCTTCATTAAGATCAGAAATCTCGCCATGCTTCAATAAATTTGTAAGGTTAGCACAAAAACTCTTCAAACTATCTCTATTTGTAGACCTTAACTTGTCCAAATCAAACAAAAGCCCAAAATTCTCTTCAAAAGTCTTAAATTGCTCAAACCTGGTTTAGAAAAAAAAAAAAAGATGAAGTTCAATAAACTATATAAACATGTCACACCCAAAACAACGGCTTCTCTGCTTGGATTCTCTTTGCTATAATCTGCTTGGATATCATTAAGTTGGATAAATCAAGTGGTAGGTACAGAGTTGTTCAATTTGAAGAAACTCACAGCCATAATCTTGTAATACAAGAGTGTGCTCACAGTTACTTGGTCAGTGACATGGTCAGTTACGTGACCAGTTACATGACCAGTTACAGTTACTTGGTCAGTGACATGGTCAGTTACATGGTCAGTTACGTGACCAATTACATGACCAGTTACAGTTACTTAGTCAGTTACATGGTCAGTTACGTGACCAGTTACATGATCAGCAGCTTGCTCAAAACATCATGCTCATTAACTGATTATATTAAATTTGAATGAAATTGTGCTAACCTGGTTTTGAATGAAGAAATAGCTTGATCAACTATGTAGAGAAAATAGTTGACTTTAACGGATTCTGCAGCTGATTGTGTCACCGCTTCGCTAGAGCTTTCACCAAATTGTCTCTTTTTGTGAATTGTCTCTTTTTGTGAATTGTCCGTTTTTCCATGAATACCGGTTCAATCCCCATCTCACTTGCAATCTCTTTAGCTTCAATCAAGGACTCCTCAAATCCGGTTTCTCTAAACTTTTGAAGAAAGGAAAGAAGACGTTCCAATTCTGTGATGGCAGTATCAACATGCATATCTTCAGTTTGCAGAACTTTGCTGACATTGTTAACAGCATGTAACAATTCATACCATATAATCATACCGAACAAGAACTCAAAATTCTGAAGATTATATGTTGCTAAAGTCTCAACATCACTTTTTGTCTTGACATCTTCTTTACCATTCACCAAGTGAATCAAAGCTTCTCTTATTTCTGGAGCTTGATACCTTATTGCTTTAACACTCTCCACACGACTTTCCCAACGAGTTTCTGATAATGGCTTAACGGTAAGACCTGTCACATGCTCTGTAAAAACCTATCATCTCTTTGTAGAAGCTGAAAACAAGGAATAGATTCGTTGAATTACACCGAAAAAAGACTCGGCTTTAGGACAACAATGAGCCATATCAGAGAGCACAAGATTTAGAGAATGACAAGCACAAGGTGTGTAAAATGCTTTTGGATTTATTTCAAGTAGTCTACTTTGCACACCGTTGTTTTTTCCTTTCATGTTGGATCCATTGTCATACCCCTGTCCTCTTATATCATTAACATCAAGTCCAAGAGTCTTCAATGCAGTTAGAAGTTCATTAAGCACTCCAAGACCTGATGTGTCAGATACCTTTAAGAATTCTAGAAAATATTCTTCAACCACAATAGGAGTAGCCGAAACATTGACACTTCTTAATACAAGAGACATATGTTCCTCATTACTTACATCTGGAGTACAGTCAAGTATAACTGAAAAATATTTGGCTTCTTTGATTCTACTAATAATTGAGCTTTTCACCTCCCCTGCCAACAATTGAATCATCTCATTCTGAATTTTGTGACTCAAATAATGATATTGAACCTCATGTTTATTAATACGTCGAACATGTTTTTTGCATAGTCGAATCAAATTCAGCAAGTAGTTCTATCATCTGTAAGAAAATGCCATTGTTCTTCTCATATAGCTTTTCACTATCTCCACAAAAAGCTAAATTATTTTTCCCAAGTCTTTTCACAACTGCAAGAATTCTCTCTAATACTTGCTTCCAGTGTTCCTTTTCTTGATTGATTTGTTCTTTTAGACTTGCATCAATTGTTAACTTCAATTTTAGCCTTTTTGCCAACTCCATCCAACTTGTCATTGAGCCAATGTGATACCTACTTCTTTCATGACTTTTAAGTCGATCAGAAATATTGTGCCAATCATTCACACCTTCATCAGCTAATTGCCCCACAAGATGTTTCTTTGCAAACAATTTACAACAAAAGCAAAAAACTTTATCCAAAGAAACCGAATATACCAGCCACTTTCTTTCTTGCTTCTCTCCATTTGGTAATTCTCTGAAGTAATGCTTTGAGGAAAAACATCTGTCACATTTATCTTTCGGAAAGATGACATTATTGTCTCTTTTCGGGCCTCTTTCAACCAAGAAATCTGTAATATATATTTTGGTCTGTCCTGTTCCAATTCCCTGGATCATCCATGTCAAAAAGAATTTCCTCAGTTGAATTTGTAGTGTGAACATCTTCATGGATAATGTCATTAATTTCCTCATTCTCTGACTGATTTGGCTCTGCATTGTGAACATCTTCATTGAGATTTTCATTATTTTCCTCATTCTCTGATTGATTTAGCTCTTCTGCCTCTTCAATATGATGATCATTCACCACCTGCTTTGGTTCCTCACTTGTATTCTCATTTACAGCTTGACATGCCTCTTCTTTGTTGCTACTAAAATACTTATTATGAGAACCAACTTGAGTTTTACGTAAAGCTTCTCTCCTCTCTTTCTCTTTTCTTTTCTGCGCCCCGGACTTAAACTTTCTAGTATGAGCCATGATAACAACTTCAAATCCAACCAACAATCAAACAAATTCAACAATTGAATGATTTGAACCCCTAAAGAATATCATATAGAAAGCCTCAGGCATATAGCAAATTTTCAACAGAGAATGAATGAAACAGAGACGAAAGTTGAAACATGCATAACTGATAACTCTAAAATCCCTAAAAACAAAGATGAAACAAAATCATTGTTCATTGTTCTGCAATATATTAAATAGCTCACAAGTCTTAAATTTTCAATAAATGTTATAAATCATGATTTCATAATTACATGTTTCAAACCAAAATTGAGAAGGAATGGAATACAAGAGGCCAAGAGCATCAAAAACACAAATAGAGAACGAAAAAAACCAAAATTTCTTCAAAACCGAAAATAAAAACCTTCAAAGATCCTACCTTTTTGCGTTTTTGGAAGATAAAATCAACTCTTCAATCTCTTGAATTTACTTTTTCATCTGATCCTCTCAATCACAATTGGATTTTCGATTTTGTTCTTCAGCCACCGAGGAAACCTTCTGAGATGTTCAATCACAATTGGATTTTTGTCTTGGATTGAGAAAGAGCTTCAAAAACTTGAACTTAGAAAGAGGAAAATCATCTCCTCTCTGCTGCTTGGCGTCTCAATCTGATGGAACTATGGAAGTATTGAAAACAGAGGGCCATGCTGCGTGTACGAAGACACAATTAAAGTGGTTTAGATTGATTCTTTTTTTTTTTTTTTTTATCTGCAGGCCAACATAATAAAATTTTTTGAGGCCCCTAAAATATGAGGCCCTAGGCTTGGGCTTACTTCGCCTAGCCTCAGGGCCGGTACTGGATCAAAGACACCATACTATTGTGATCAACAGTCTAATGACACTAAATCACAACGATCATTTTCTATATTTTTCATCACAATGCCCTTCTTAATGATTTTTTTTTTTTAGCTGAATGCCCTCCTCAATTATAAATAACAAATTTGTATAATTCTGAAGCTTTTTTATTTTTTATTTTTTTATTTAATGCCTCATACAAACTTCAAATCATTCTAGCCTCTTTGCCGCTTTTGGCGTGAATCGTCGCTCAAAACTCCCATTGTCTGGTTTCTTTTCCCTAGTAGAAGATTCCACCTAGACGAGCTCTTAAGTTTTTGTTATGTCATATATAAAGACTCTTAACTTATTATCTCTCAACCTCAATCCACCCATGTCATGCATTTTATGAGCACTGTCCAAGTTACTTTAGTTCTTGAAAACAGAGAAACCCCACTTGATTTTGTGGCATTACTTCTAAAACAGAGAAACCCTAACAATGTACTACAATTGAAGATCGGTATATGACTCGTGCATTATTAATTCTAGGGGAAAATTTTGCAAACAGTACACCAAGTAAAGGCCACTAATAATTCTTATACATAAAGTTCCAAACCAAACATTTCGGTACACGAAATCTGAAACTCGACCCACTATCAGTACACGACGTCAATTTTTGACACCAAAATGTCCATTATGCCCTCAGTTATTTTTTTTTTCTGTTATTTTTTTTTCCTTTGTTTTTATCTCTTTCTTCTTCCTTCTTCCGGGCTCACTCCCTCGCTTCCAACGCCGCCCTTGCCCTCCAATTGAACACCCATTCCTCCACCCGAGAGCAGGTTCTGCTCTAAATTTAGGAGTTGGGTTTTTGAATTTGATTGTGATTCTTGTGGTACAACTCTGAATTGTTGCATATCTTGTTCAAAGTTTGGATCTTTCTTATCTGGGCGTGTTGCTTTTAATTCGAATTAGGAGGTTTCTCTATTTGGGTCTTTGATTTTGAAGCAGGAGTTAGATTTTCCCATTGTTTTTCTCTCTCTCTCTCTCACTTCTTCTCACTCTAAAAACTCACACACACACACACACACACACACTCTCTCTCTCTCTCTCTCTCTCTCTCTCTCTCTCTCTCTCTCTCTCTCTCTCTCTCTCTCTCTACGAGACAAATTATGGTCGATCTCGCTGATCAGATGAAGCTGTTGGCAACTCCAAAACATCAGTTGAAACTGGAGATGACATGGAATCATCAAAGAAAGCTATACTAGACAAGTTAGAGGAGAGGAAAAGAGAATTGGTTCGTTGCTCTTTCTTTTGATCTTAAAACTTTCTCACATCTTGTTCTTTTTTCAGAGTGCGTGTGCACCTGTGTTATCTTATTTTGGTGGCTGAGAAGTTAACAGAGGTGGGTGAGCTCGGGCTTCTTCTCACATGAAAACAGAGGTGGGTTTCGTGGAGCCGAAAGAAGGAAGAAGAAAGAGATAAAAACGAAGGAAAAAAAAATAACAGAAAAAAATTATTAAAAAAAAAAAAACTGAGGGCATAATGGACATTTTGGTGTCAAAAATTGACGTCCTGTACTGATAGTGGGTCGAGTTTCAGATTTCGTGTACCGAAATGTTTGGTTTGGAACTTTATGTATAAGAATTATTAGTGGCCTTTACTTGGTGTACTGTTTGTGAAATTTTCCCTAATTCTAGTAAGCAAATATACTGACAAAACTAGCTGCATACGTGTTTATATTAGCTAGTTTGTGTTTGATTACCATCTCGAATAATTTCACTTACAAATTGATGAACCTACATAACCAAATGGTTATTCAAAACCTTGAGATACTCTTGACTTCCACATCTTTCTTGCATCATTCAGTACGTCATTTTGTTTCTTAATTTCTAATAGGCACGCATGACGGATTGACGGTATCAACTTCTATCTAAATTTTGTTGATCGAAGTCCGACAATCGGAGACCCTAAAAAATGTTCATAGAACCAAAGCTTAATGGAATTGATTAATGTGATTGTTTAACCAAAAATCAAAAGAATAATTGGGGTGATGCATGTGTTGCACAACACAAGGCTGCAAGAATCTTCATTAGGGAACGCGAATACTTACCACAATCCACATAAGAATCCTTCAAACATGAAAGTGAAGTCATGGACAGTCACATCCTTCCTTCTCTTTAACTAGCGGATAACTTTTCTGTTTGTACCATCCTAAGTTGAAATCAAGATTTGATGCCAAGTCTCGCATCTAGACTTGATCGATTGGATTGTCTCATGGGTAAAAACACGACCTTTATATTTGTCTGATGAAAATGTTTTGTCATTAACGTGTGAACAGGCACCTGATACTCATTTCAACATCAACTGTATATAACTAACAGGGTCTCACATAACTATTCATCAATACACATACCTCCATTCATCTGTTTCTGCAAATATACACTTTTGGCAGGTAGTATTCTTTTGGTAAATCATTTCAGAAAAAGATATATATATTTTTTTCCTTAGAAGAGAAAGAAATATATTTCAGAAGTTTAATTAGTAATTATCTGTTTACTTATTGGTCTGTGTAGCTATCTAGCAGGTTTAGTAATTTGAACATCTAGTTGCTGGGGATTGAGTGAAGTTTTGCATGTTTGCTGTATAATTAATTACAAGATTTGTGATGCTTGTTCTGTTTAATGCAGATACATATATATTTTCTCTTGGAAAATGATTTGTGGCCTCAATGAGGCCTAAGATTTGTGGCCTCAATCTTAGGTGTCATGCCATATCACCTACACACATCACCAATTTGTCAAATCATGACATGTAATTCTTGAGAAAAAGATCATCTTATCCTTCCAAAATCTAATGAATCTAAGTTATTTTGGCTTTCTTCTAAACAAAAATTATTTTGGTTTTTTTGTTTCATTTTTTCTTTTCGTTACACTCATGATTAGATTTAAACAACAATTTTTTTTTTCTTCAATCAAAAATAGAAAAAAATTAATGTAATTCAGTCAATAGATTTGCATAACATATGTATATGAATTCAACCTTTGTTGGGCTTCTGTAAATTTTGAAAATAATGTGAAAAATACATATTCATATGATTATATATATTCTTTTGTTCATTTTTCTCTCTCTTTATGTAGCTAGGGTTTACACGTTATATTTGAGTTTATTATTTTTTGTTTGTTTTTTCCCTTATATTTAGATTTGTAGATGATAATTAATGGCTGGAATTTTTTCTTACCTCTTAATTTAGACATAATACCAAATTCAATTTATTAATGCTATTTTTTTGGATGAAATTAATCAATATTTGTAAAGAAAAGTCAATGCCTATTTCTTTACTACATTGATGCTATTTGGAAAGAACAATTATAGGAAAGAATTTAATTAAATGAAGAAAAATATTTGTTAAAGAATTTGTAGACATATCTCTTAAATTAATACATAATTAATAGCTTATCTTTTTTTTTTCGTCACCTAATTTAATTCATTAATGTAATTGATTCATCCCTTAACATCTAGAAGGAAATATAAAAGGGTAGAATTGGTGTTGCAATAGTATGATGTGGCAAGATTTATTATGTGAAATTGAAAATAAAATTTGTATTTGCTTACATGGCATGACACCTAGGATTTGAGGCCACAAATCTTAGGCCTCATTGAGGCCCTATATCATTGCCCTTTTCTCTTATACATGTGGCAGTTGAATCTGTAACGACTATGAGTGTCAATAACAGTCAAAATCTGAAAGACAACATTCCAAAGTGAGTGATCTAAGCTTAAATGTCAGGTTGTGAGTGGTTAGAAAGTAAAGTTTTGTTGAAATTTCTGTTAGTAGATTTGTATATGGCTGCATTAATTCTCTCAATTGCAGGTAATGTGAGAACTACTTGGAGCAATACTCGGACTGTCATGGGGGTGGAGGTCGGTTAGATGTTACGCTTGCTACAAGCTTTTTATTAAGGAGATTTTATTCTCTCATTAATTGTTCTTTTCTTTGATGTATTTGGAGAAGTTTAGGCTCTATATCCCCTTCTCCTTCTAATTTGTACTATCTCGATCTTTTTATCAATAGTAATTTTCTTATGGATACTAGATAGTATTTCTTTTGCTTACTATTTGTATTCTCATTTTGATGACTTCTACAACTTATCTATGAATGACTGATGTATGTGTATATAGAAATAAATCACTTTTAGACTAAAAAGTAAAGTAAAAAAAAAAAAGATAAACAAAGCACTTGAAAAAACAAAACTGATGTTGCAGAAGATAGGTACATCGATTCTACCTAAAACACATATGTCAAATACGGATAAAGAAATTGAAAATTTGTTGTAGATGATGTCATAATTGGAAATGAATCAGTTTTTAATTGGAAACGAAATTAGTTTTATACAAATCAACCGATGTCTAGACTCATTTTATACATTGAAATCTAATAAGAAACCGATGTTTAAAATCATTTTTTACATTGGTTAAAAACTGATGTCGACGATTGCCTAATCTTTCTCTACACCCGCTAAGACATTAGTCAAATTTTTGTTTCACATCGGCTAAAAACTGATGTCTAGTGCTATAATTCTAATAGTGGTTTGTTAGAAATTTCTGTAAGTAGATTTGCTAAGAGGTTAAGCTATTGATTAGCTAGTGTCAATTAGGACGATGATACCCATCTCTACGCCAAGACGAATACCTATAGTATGGCAATCATGTCTTGTACACTAATTTTGCTTCTTACGTACAAGAACATAAGTATACGTAGTCTAACGTTATTTTAAGTATTTTGAGTAGGGTTAGATTCAAGCGTGTATATAGTGTATTTTGAGATTGTATAGGGGCAGACAAGTATTAGTTTCGCATTGATATTCATGCTCATGATTCCCTCTGTTGAATGATATTAGAAGGTTGAAAGATGATTTTCAGAGTTGTCCTCAGCGTTTGATTAGGAGATCTACGAACGATGCGGTGGTTTGGCTTGCTAGGCAAACTAAAAAAGGGATTGGAATATTCCAGATGATTGGATCAATAATCCTCCACCCTCTTTTTTTTTTTTTTGAAATAGGGTCAGTACGGCTGCCCTCAAGCCTTGACCATTAATGAAACCTCAGAATACATGGGGGGGACATGAGACCTAAACCCCAAAATACAATAAGCATAGAGAGAACATCCTAGATTAAAACCGGGATTCTCCACAAAATCTATGTATTCTAACAAGCACCAATTAGCGAAAAGTGCAACATTGGCTACTCTATTCGCTTTACAAAGGTGGTGACATACCGGAAAGATTTTGCTCACGCGGAGCCATAAGTTACTATTACTATCAGCTTTCCCACTATGTTGCCACCGAAAAACAATTTCGGTGACACTAAGTTTCATCCTGCCACTAGGAGGTTGCGACCATTTGGGAACTCGCCACCAAGCTAGGGCAGACCAGGCACACAAAAGGTGCAGTCCGGGACAGAGCCCACGTCGCCCTACCACAACTCGATAGGGACTTATTACCGGCATATAGCCACAATTAACTAAATCCTCCACCCTCTTTGATGAACGTTCTCAAGTTTGATGGCCTGCCCGCCCCTCCTCCTTTGTAGGAAGCTAGTTTATAATTTCCTTTTGCTGTTTTTTTTAAGAGTCATTTATCAATAAGGTATTAAGGTTATTAGTCTCAGTCAAAGATCCATGCGGTGAATACGTCAATTAAAGTTCTGTGCAGACAGATTAATGCTGACGACATCAATAGTCTGCACTGACAGTATAACAGTATTTCAATTGAGTTTTTCTATTGGAACCTCCAAATTTACTCACTGGACCTCTATGCTTTTTACACCTCCTATCAAATTTTTAAATACTAAATTTACTTACTAAACCTCACTGAATTTCCTCAAATAACCTCACTCATATAATTTGCAAACAAGCTACTATCTTTAAAACAAAAAAAAATAGTTAATTTAATGAATTAATTACCCTATAAATCTTAATTACATATCCATTCCTTAATCAGACAACATAAATTTTTTTTAATAAAAAAAATTAAACACAAGGTATTGAGTTTTAAAAATTAATTTTTAATCAACAGGAAAATAACATGAACTATTTTTTTTAACTTTTTTTTTTTTCTTCTGTTTTAGCTCTGCAAAAAAAAATGAAGATTAATAATTTTTTCTTAATGTTTATTTTATGTACCTCATGATTAATTATTTAAATATTTGTTTAGTTTTTTTAATTGCTAGCTCATTTTTTGTTGTTGCAAATATAATGGATAGACTTAGATTTAGGTCATAATATGATTTGTTTTGTTTTTCCTCACCAATACGCGTTCAACATGTATATCATACATTTTTATGTCACATAATCATAGTTTTAATTCTTATTAAATATATATGAATGTTTAATGAGTATGTAGTGAAATTAGAAAATTAAAATAGATAAGAAAAATAATAAATAATGCAATATAATATTATTTAATTGGAAAGTCTATAGAAAATCAATTTAATGTTTTTTTGGTATAATTATTGTCCTTAATAGTCATTTTATAGTAGGTTATATATGTCATTTAATAATTCATAATAGAGTGAGGTCAAATGAGCAGATTTGGAGGTCCCAATAGCAACACTCATTTCAATTTTGTCTAAAAAATTAATAGAAATTACATAATTGCCACTGCTTGTTTTTTCCCTCGTTTTGTCTCCTCTATCTCTCTCTCTCTCTCTCACACACACACACACACATTTTTGCTGTACAGGACCACAAAATGCTCCTCACTTCATCTCATAATATTGATAGTCCCTAAACCAGTTTTTTTTTTTTTTTTTTTTTTTTGAAAATTAAAATTTGATTCGATACAACACAAACTAAGACATACAAAACCACCAAGGCAAACAAAGACAAATAAGAGAGGCACGTAGGCCAAACAACTATCCAATCAAAGTGAGCTGAAGAAGCAACTGAAGAGCAATCATTCTCTATTGCACAAGAGCTTCTACGTTTGCTAAAGAAAATTCTCAGGGTTTGATTAGAATACTTGTTGCATTATCAGCTGAAAATCAATTTAACTGGTTATCAATAATATTCGCAATTACGGTCAATAACTAAAACGTAATTGTGGTTACAAAATATATCTAAGTCACTTTGAAACAAAATAGCCAAACAAAATTAGTACATGTGTATTGCTAGCTTTTGAGAAATAAGGTTTCATATTCTCAATAGCAAACTCTCAATATGAATATGGTACTGACACTCAGTAATAAAAAAAATAATACTGACCGTCAATAACGGAGAGTAATTGTTGTTGACACTCAAAACCAAATATTTATAGCAAAATAGCACTGTGACTATAAAGAAAGAATTTATCATATAAATTTGAAACAAGATAACAAGCAAGACAAGTATAGTAGCTGGAACCCCTATAAACATGTATTGTTATCCTAAGATAACTAATGCTATTGATCATCAAGAGCAAATAATGTTAATGATTGTCAATAATAAATGTGTAAGTTACACCCAAAACCAAACAGAGCAAAATGAATGTGAAATAAAAGATCATAAAATCTTGTTGAAACAAAATAACAAACTAAGATTCTTTTTGAAACGAACAAACTAAGATTCTTAAATCAGCTGAAAAGCACATAACATGCATTGTTATCCAAGAAAAAACAACTCTAGTGACCGTCAATAGCAAATAATGCTACTGACCATCACATACAAATTTGTAACTTATACTAACATCCCAAACGAAACAAACACAACAAATGAAATGTGATTAAAAAATACCTTAAAAATTTTTGAAACAAAAAAGCAAACAAAAAGTACCCAAGCAAAATCTCAGTTCTTTCAACCAGTTACATCAACAATAATATTATTTGCAGGCCAATAATAAAGAATTAATTTCAAACTCAGTCAGGCTATAAAATCATGAGGTTTAAGAAGCTCTCGAGATGACTCCCTCTTGAGGTGTTTTGAGACAATTACTCTACCTATTAGCAAGAAGATCAACATGCAGAACAAATCGATTCAAAAAGAAATCTTTATACCTCAATTCTTACAATTGATCACTAGGTTCTTCAAGAAGTTGAGAAGTTTTCCTCTTTATCACAGTAATTTGCAGTGACGTTGGTGACCTAGCTCACCATATCCTAACCTCCGATCCTAATCTTCTAGCAGAAACCACAATAGAGGAGTTCTCTCTATACGTCTCTCTCTCTCTCTCTCTCTCACAAGAGTCATGAACCAGATCCATCTAGATCTGATATAGTATGTTGTGGCTATTTTGGTCAATTTACCTGTAACGAAAAATTAAAAGGAAAAAAAAAATGACGTAATAATATTTAATAGACCGCATGGTCATCGAAGTGAATTTGCACGGATCAGACAGAGTTAGGGCTTGCGCGTAGTAATAATGACATATATTTTGTATGTGATGGTAATTTGCTTTATTTATTTATTTGGTTTTGGTTTTATTTCTGCTGTAGTTAATTTCCTGTTGCTGTATGTTTTACAGTTTGAATGAAAATTCTTGTTCCAAAAAAAAAAAATCACATATATACTGTTAAATATTTATTCTAATATCTAAGGGACACGTATACTTAAAACGTACAACTTAAAGAAACAGTGATATAAGTATTGCAAAAAAAACTCGGACTGCGTCTAAGGTTTTTTTTCCAGATTTCCTTCTCGTCCGGCGGCGCTCATCGGTGGTGGTTCGCCATGCTGTATGGGCTGCTGCCGGGCGGGTCTTGAAAGCAATTGCTGAGTAGTTTCCTGAATGGGGGTGGCTTGAGGTTTAGCAGAGGGGTCCGGGCTGATTGGTTTTGTGTAGGTTTGGTGGGTGTCGTCGGAGGCTTCCACGATCGATGGAGGCGGGGCTTCATCAGGAGCTTTCCGGCACATGTGGTGGTGGCGTGGCTCTTGCGGTTTTCTGGGTGGATCGGGGTGGGGCGCGACTTTAGTGGTCTGGGAGGATCGCTGAGGTGGCGGGGCCATGGTGGATCTGGAACTATCGTGGTGGCGACTGTGGGTCTGGCGGTGATCGGCACAGTCAACCTCTTTGCTGGGCCTTGGACTGGAACCATTCTTTGGGGCTGCCCTCTTGGCCCTTAATTTGGGCTGGGGTGTTTTTCCCTAGACCAATTCTATGTCTTTTAGTTTTGTGTAAATTACAATATTTCCTTGTATCAGGAAGCGAAACAATTTGTAGGTTGGATGTTAGCTTGCGCACTAAACTCAGCTATGTTTTTGCACTAAATATTTGAACCTCCTGGCGCATCATAATTGCGTGCATTGGCAATGGGAGGCTCAAATCAAAAGTATTTTTTGTAAGCCTAGTTTCAAGTTTAGTTTTGGCAAGCTCTTGGATAACTTGAGCAAGATTTGTAACAGTGAATGGTACCGGGTGTCCTTATGGACTGTTTGAATGTGCCGTTCTATCAATGGAATTTATTTGAACTCAAAAAAAAAAAACAACTTAAAAGAAACTAATGAAAAGGAGTTCAAGATATGACCGTCAGTCAATAATCGTTGGAAATATAGGTCTGTACTTATCCGCTTGAAGCCTTGAAGGAGTAGGTTATGGATAATTGGATACCAATTATTTTGGACTATGTTCTATTAGAAATTGATACTTCTCTGCCGACATCAATTTTTTTAACCAACGAAATTATAGTGAAAATAAAGCACGAGGCTAGCTAGCTACAAGCATGATTGATTTAATCATGCATATATGCATTTACTTCTGTTTATTGCGCTTCCTTCGACACGTAAAATTTTTGTTATTTTCACTTTTGTTGTTACAATAGTTCTATGAAACTCTCAACTCTGCTAAGATCTTTACGAGAAAATTATAAAATCCGTAGAAATTTATAAATGATGGAATCTTTAACTCCATCAATCTAAAATTCCATTAATTGCATATTCTATTGTTTGGTTGCATCTATTTAGGATTTGAAATGTGTAATAAATTAAGAAAGTTTAAAACAAATAAAAAGATAAAATAGAAAAAATTCTTGTTTTGGAAATAAAAATTGAATACTGCAAAGGAATTCGTAAATGACACCTATTTTGGTGGAAATTGAAGTGAAGAATTTAAATAACGAATTCCTTCGTTTTTTTCCACAGAGAAATTTAAAATTTTCAATCTGATAATGCCAAACGAGGGAATTGGTTTTTAGGAATTATGAAATCCTCACTTTTAATTAAATTCCATCATTTTTTCCCTCATCCAAACACACTCTAAGAATACTTGCATCAAAAGCTTGTAGCCAATTCAAAACCTTGGTTCAGAAAAGCTCCAGTCACCCAAAGTTTCAAATTTGGTAAGTTGATGATCTGCTGCTCGCTTTCTTTTACCTGTTAATTTTTACCGAAAATAACTAGTTAACAAGAACTACCAACATGCGCACTTAAAGTCGATTGATGATAAAAAATAAACCAAAAGCTTACATTCAAAGCAAGTGTCAGTTCGAATCTCCCAGAATTAATTGTGTTCAAGTTTGAACTCCGAACATTGAAGCATGTAAGGGATTCAATAGCCTTGTAAAGTGCTGTGGCCACCCCTACTCCTTTGTTGCATCCCACTTTCACATAATAGCCTTGCTCCTCTACCTGGGTCACATCTATCTGCAGACGCATCAAAACAAAGCATTATTTTTCCTGTACGTACTTAATTCTCAAGCATAGTTTTAATAAACAGATTAAGCTTTTTATTTTTATATATATACACGTCTTAGGGATTTTGTGGACCGACCAAAAACTTTCAATATTGTTATATTTCATTCAAATTTAAAAATAAAATAAAATAAAATAAAAAAGAAAAGAAGAAGGAGGAGGAGGAGGTAGCAAGGTGATTACGTTTGAGACAATAATGGTGCAACATTGGATTCCAAAAGAAGTGGCTCCAAATATCATGTAAAGATTATTACAGTAAGTTTTTGTTTTCTCTTATAGCTAGATGCACAAAGGGTTGTAATTAACCAAACCTGAATAATTCCCTTGGGAGTTAAATGATAATGGTCTGCCACTAATTTATTCTTGGTTGGAGTTTGGGTTGATCCTGCTTGCTTTCCACCTGATGCTTCTATGGACGCTTCAAGGCCGGAAATCTCAGCTTCCAGCTTCTTAGCGTGTTTTTGCAGATCTTGTACATACAGTACAGCATCTCCAACAATGGAGGCCTTATCCATCTGTGCATCATTGTCAAATAATAATTAATAATATATCACTGCATGTAACATTTTCTACATACAAAAAGCATTGCTAACCAGGATTCCAGTTTAAAATAAAATGTACGAGTACTTCTTGTTATGATCGAACCTCACCTTAGTGATGTTAGGAACCAAGGACCGCAATGCATAAAGTTTTTCTTTCATCCTCCCCCTCCTTTTCCTCTCCGAAACCAAGGTTCTCGATGGATCAACCTTTGGCTTCTTTGTCCTCGTGGCTGTGGTATTTGTGGTGGTTGTTGTGGTTGTTCCACACGAGTCTGCGTCATTATCTTCTTCCACAATATCGTTCATTTCTCCATCAAAATGTGGTAATGTAGTAAGAAAAGAAGCTGGATCGGATACGACAGTAGTACTATGATCTAAACCAAAGAAACCACTACCCGGAGTAGTTGGACCAAACTGGTTGCCAACAAAGCACGAGCCACTGATAAGGTCACAATCAAAATGAGCTACTGTTGGATCTTCATTTTCTCCTCGAATAAGATCGATGAACTGATCAAAGTTTGCATCATCTATGAAGTCTTGTAACTCAAAGTCATTGATGATGCTGTGACCTCTTAGATCGTGGTTTCCAGGTGCACCCATCCCATCCATGGTTTGATAGTGAAGTGTTAAGCTACTTGTGTGTTATTAAATATATGTACTTATATACAACTGATGGAAGTGAATTCACTGTTATCTTAAATGTGAACAGAATCAAATGCGGGAATTCGAAATCTTATTATATAGGCCTGTGAGGAAGGAGTTGACAAAGCTAGCTACAACAAAAACAGTTCAATTCTTGATAAGGACAAATATACAAACTCTCAGGTCAATTAAGATCGATCTTTTCTCTTCTCAAAAAAAAAAAAAAGATCGATCTTTTCATAAAATAAATAACAACCAATTATTAATTACAGGGCATCCAAACAAAAACAAAAAACCCTAGTTTATAATAAAAGTTTATTGCTGTTTTTCTTGTATTCTTATAATCTAGTTCATCTGATATATGAATGTCTGTGATGTTCCTGAGTAAATTGCGTGACAAATAATGTGTAGTCCAAAAGTAAAACAATTTTATAAAACCAGCATATATGGTTTGCAAAATGGGAAGAGCTTCTAACGAGGCCGAGCCACTAAAATGAGGACTTCCTGAGGACTTTCTAATCAACAGTTGAGAGACTCACTTTTCGATTACATTACCGCAAATCAACCGTTTGATGTTTCTATAAACATGAGTCGATCACTTCTAAAAATTTTCTTCCAAATTGTTAATCGTTAAGATACCGAACTAGATCAAATCAATGGACAAACTAAATCTGTAAACCGTTCATGTTTATAAATGATAAATCACGATTATGAATGTCTTAACAATTTTCAATTTGGTTGAAAAATTGCATAAACGATCTACACATGAATATCTAAACATCTAACGGTTGATTTGTGAAAATGCGATAAAAAAGTAAGTTTCACAAGAAAATCCTCATGAAGTCCTCATTTTATTGATCGTCATTAGAAACTCTCCCTTACAAACTGTACAAAGCGTTTTTCATATTATTACCTCTCAGGTTGGACTTTATTTCAAGTTAAGAATATGAAACGAGATAAGTACGGTTCACGCCCAACCATGTAAGTCCGTCTAATTTTTATTTATTTATTTTTTTTTTATATTGGTGGCGAATCGAATCTTCAGCTAGTTAAAGGATTGTCGGATTGATTTCTTTCAAAATAGTTTACCCTCAAACATTTGGGGAGTTTATTTATCTATCTATGCTTGCACAAAGTCAGAGTTTGAATCGTGCTCTCTCTTTTTTTTTAATTTATTTATTTTAAAATGGATATTGATTTCATTAGATTTAATTGCCATTAGAACGGGCTAGAATCCACCATGTACTTAAATAGGTAATGAACAAGAATCCCGAAACTCTGTCAAGCAAATGCACCTCATTACAAATCTGTTTTGAGCTCGTTATTTTAGTGAGCTTATAAACAAAGAATAACTCCGTGTCTTCTAGGGCAAAATCATTAACTAGCCTCCCATTAGCCTATCATGCAATTGTTGTACAGATAGAATGCAACTTCCTAGCAAAAAAATAGGAGCAACTCCTTATCCATAAGCCGCTTGAAAAATGGCAATCTTATTCCATATATATATATATATATATATATATATATATATATATATATATATATATATATATATATACAGATCTTATCCAGAGTGGAGCTCCGCTTTGAAATTAACGTGTGAAGTTAGAGTTTTTGGTCACTTTTCGGTCGCATATCCACATCTCGACCGTTCAGTTTTTAGGTACTAGTCTATAGATCATCTCTGCAAATTTTCAGCCACATTGATGATCGTTAAGGTATCCAACTCACTTAAACCAATGGACGGACTGAATCTGTCAACCTAAAGCTTTAAGGTAGTTATCAATGCCTTAACGATTATCATTTTGGCTGAAAATTTGCAGAGATGATCTATACACTAGTACCTAAAAACTGAACGGTCGAGATGTGGATGTGAGACCGAAAAGTGACCCAAAACTCGAACTTCACACGTTAATTTCAAAGCGGAGCTCCGCTCTGGATTGGATCTGTATATATATATATATGAATTCCCATAATAGTCATGATCCAAAAACGATTGGTTCCAAGACCATATATCGACCCAAATGCCTAATAGTCATATATATATATATATGAATTCCCATAATAGTCATGAATGTCCACCTCTTGGGCAGGCCCACCCTCATCACTAAGGCCTCGTTTGGTTCGCGGAATGGAAAGATTGGGAAATGAGTTTCATTTCCTATGTTTGGCACACTCAAGGAAATGAACAACTTTGCTGCATGAAGCAAAAATATAGGGGAAAATGGATCCTTCCACACCTCATGGGATTCATTTTCCCTCATACTTTTCCTGCATTAATTGCACATTAATTGCTTACTCTAAAGATTATTTTAATGGTTGTTATTACCAAATTATCCAATAAATTTTTGTATCTTGAATTGTTTATGTTTTGATAATAAGGATATTATTGGAAAACTGATGTTACCTACTTTTCTATTCATGCACAAACCAAACATCGAAAATGATCGAGTAAAATACATTTTTCAATTACTTTCCTGGCATTTCCAAACATTGGTAGGGAAACTAGTGTTAAATTTACTTTCTCATGCTCATAGGTAACACCAAGGAACCAATTTTCTTTCCGATAACCAAATGATGCCTAAGTGATAAATGAGGGTGGCTAGGCACTCTTGTTATAGGACCACAAAATATAGCTAAACAACCCAAATTTGAGCCCAAGCCCAAACCCAAGCAAAGTGAGCAGAAGCCCTAGCCTACTTCTGCCAAGGGCGACAGTCAAGCTTTCCGGCAGTCGGTGCTTCTAGCACAGCATCAAATCTTCAACTCTCGGTTAAAACCAACCCGAGTTTGCAAACCGATGATCAGCAAGCAAGAAATCCAAAGCACTGTTGAGACCCGCCTTGATCTGCTATCACTCGCGCCTCGACCTTGATCTGTCTCCCTGCACTATACAACGACAATCACACCAAGCCGGAATCATTCCGACCTTCTGCCAACACCAAGTAACGCTGAACCCTGGCGCCCAGTGTTACCACGACCCTCGATGAAGCCTCGCCGGTGCCATAACAGACAGTAATAGGAAAGGTTTTCCCCCTGTGCTTTGCTCAAAACTCTAGGAGTCTGCTTTTTAGTTTGTCCTCCTGAATCATGCTCTCTATTGCTTTCCCTTTACCCTATTTAATTACAAAATAAAAATATATTTCATTTTTATTCGAATCAATAATAAAGAAACTATATGTTACAAACATGAAGCGGCAATCGATATACATCAATGTTATTGACTAAGCTAGGGTTAATGACTTTGCAATCCGATATACTTCAGCATAAAGTAAGATTAAAGAGTGAAATGTTTATAGCATGTGTGGGAATACGATTCTTACCTCATGTTTCATTGGTCTTCTTCAAATTGTTGAAGTCAATTTATGGAACGAAACTATTGACATGTTTGGAATCTTCATCATCCATACCTGTTTAACCAAGACAAGTGGAGGAACCAGGAAGACAGCAACGAATGGAGAAGGTTTACGAAGCATATAGAAATAGCTCCAAAGAAGTAATAACAGTTTTTTCAGAGCCAGTGTCCAAGAAATTTATGGTGTTGTTTTTAATTGCTGTATCTAATGCTAGTGGGGTGAATAGAAATGTGTAATCTAAACAATCGGGTACATGTGTAAAAATGGCCGCACTTAGTAAACATCCAATTTAATTTAATTCCATTCATAGGGGATGGTGAGTTCAACGTTTAGTGCGTTCTCAGAAAAACCACGTGAATTCATTGAGATAAAAGAAAGACTAGCGCATTGGGATCGATTATAATAGTAAACTTAATAAAATAATGTAACAAGAATTGTACCAAATTAGAAATCAACTATAGTACTCCACTTCTTTCATCAACAGCCATTGGGCCTTTCCTAGCTATTTTCATTGCATATAATGTCTCTATACACTTTTTGCTAGGGCTGGGCACGGGCCGGGTTCAACAAAAATTTTGCTGGGCCCAAAACCCGTTTTGCACTCAACAAGGACCGGCCCTTTTCATTTCGGGCCGGGTTTCCGGATTTACGGGCCCAAACAGCCTTATAAAAAATAATAATAATAAAAAAAAGACGATCGAGATCGGCATCAGCTGAAAGCATTCCGATCAACTCCATCAGGAAGCATCCGGGGCTGTAATCTCTCCTTATCTGTACTGCACTCACTGACCTCCATGAAGCTGAAGCTCCTCTCTTCGCCAAAATCCTAAGCATTCCTCCCTCGCCGATTTGGTTCTGGAGCAGGTCATAGAAGTCGGGGACCCAGTCTCGAAGAAGAGACTGAAGAATACTACTGAGGGCTGAAGAAGACTGAAGATTCATATCGTTTACTACCCTCCTTTCTTTAGTACAAATTCCAGTATATGAAATGGAGCCCTGTTCTTCAGGTCCTCCCCGTATTAAACAGATCTGAACAAGCCCTCTTATCAGAAAAAAAAAAAAAAAAAATACAGATCTCAGATCTTGAATCAAAGCCACAAGTTACAGAGAAATTTATGCAATATTTCTGGATGAGGACGACGGGGCGAGCTCGAAGAGGATGATGGGTCGAGCTTAATGAAGATGACGGGATGGGGACGACGGGATGAGGACGACGGGGAGGACCTGAACACCGAAGCCGGTGATTGGGCCACCATTCGCAGGTGGAGATGGAGAGCCACGGCGAGCCGCAGAGATCGGTGGTGGAGATGGAGTGGACGAAGGAGTTGGATACTCAGTCTCAAGATTCTTCAGGCGGAAGAAGTTATGAACTTGCGAAGGAGAAAAAAAAAAAAAAAAACTGAAGAAGAATGAGAAAAAGAAGAGGAAGAGACCAAAAATTAAGGGGCTGTGACCACTTACCCAATTTTAGACAGAAAATTGCCCACTTACTCCACCAAGAGTTATTTAACCCCATTTACCCAAACTAACAGTGTTTGACAGTATTACCCTCATTTTAATTAATAAATTACATTAATCTCTCTCTCTCGCTCGCTCGCTCCCTCCCTCACGCTCACGGCCCAGAACCTCGATGCCTGGTGATGATCCTCGTCGCCTCGATGCCCGGTGATGATCCGCGTTGCCGTCGTCGCCAATAATATGATTATAAATTGATCAATTGTTCCTGTAGTGTATTCATTTTGGTTTTGGGAGTTCATACAATTCACTGGACGGCAATAATATGATTTTTGGGAGGCAATAATATGATTACTGGAGGGCAGTAATATGATTACTGGGGGGCAATAATAGCCGGATTCCAGATTCCAGTCATCGGTCGCCGGATTTCGGTTACCGGTTCCCGGAATCCGGTCATTGGTCGCCGGAATCCGGTCACCGTTCGCCGGAGACCGCGCCGGCCACTGGTCACCGGAGCACAGCAAGGTGGAAGGTGACTTCTCTCTCTAAGTGAGAAAGAAGGAGAGGGCAAAAAAGTCTCAAAAAAAAAAAAAAAAGAATTAATTGGGTAAAGGGGAAATAATCCCTTAGAGTGTTTTGGGTAAATGGGGTTAAAAAACAGTTGGTGGAGCAAGTGGGCAATTTTTAGCCTAAAATCGGGTAAATGATCATTTTCCCAAAAATTAAAGAAGATTGTATGCATAATTAAAATAAAATATATATATTAGTTATGTATCCGGGCCCAACGGGCTTTCAGATATTTCAAAGTCAAGAACCGGGACCAGACCGGATCTGATAAGTTTTGGACCGGACCGGCCCGTTTTAACAAATTTTTTTACAAAACCCAGACCGAATCAACCGGTCCGGGCCGGTTTTTCGGGTTTTCGGTCTTTTTTGCCCAGCCCTACTTTTTGCAAACCCTAGCTACTGTCTTTCCCATTAAGATACTACTAAGCTTATCCTCTGCCCTTCTCAATGATGAACAATAAGTTTGTGGCTGATATAGGCATTCTCTATTAAAGAGGGGAGAGGCATGAAAACAGTTTGCAAATGATTAGGTACACCTGGCTTAAAATGTTTATTGTTGATGTCATCTCTTTCAATTTGTTTTTCTGATTCTTCGAACATGATTCACTAAAACAATCATTATTCAATGCTTCCTCACCCTCCTCCGGATAGAGCCTATTGCAAAGTGAAGGATCGAGATCGAACCTATTAATCAAATGGTTGAAAACTTAAAATACCCTTGAGATAGATGCTTCTTGACCTTTAGAGCTTTCTTGCATCAGTCAATTTGTCACTTTGACCACTAATTAATATCTCTAAGGCATGTCGCATGACTGCATCAAACTCCTATTTAACAAGAACTAATGAGATATTCTCCGACGATCGGAGACCCTAAAAAATGTTCATAGAATCAAAGCTTAATGCAATTGATTAATGTGATTGTTTAATCAAAAATGAAAAGAATAATGGGACTGAGTTATGCATGTGTTGCGCAACACAAGGCTGAAAGAATCTTCATTAGGGCACGTGAATACTTGCCGCAATCCACACTTATTCTCTTAGAATCCTATTTCGAAAGAAACATTTGATCCAAAGTCTCGATTCTGGAGACTTGATGGACCAGCCACTATCATCATTTGTAATATTATCCATTGAAAATGTTTTGTCATATTTACGCGTGAACACACATTGATACTAATTTGAACATAAAATATATATAATTGACAGGGTCTCAAAAGAGTGGTTTTGGCTCAAATTGGACATGTCAATGAAAACTTTTACAATATCATACGTGGAAAAACGGCACAGATGAATTTAAGACAAATTTTTATATATAAAAATGAAAGGTAAATTCACGGCTATTTAGTTGATCTACTGAGATCAGTCTTCAATTTGTGAATCAAAGTTCTTGAATTCAACTCAACATTCTAGTTTTCATTATCAGAAAATAGAAAAAATAAAATAAAAAGGAACATTAGTCGAATTCTTTTGATAATTATCTGCTAGGGTTTCTTTATATCTGAACGCTGTTTGCTTGGTATAATTTCAATTACTTACTTATTTGCGACATGATGGAGAAGAGTTCGATCGATCTGTACCCTTGGTTGTTCTTGGATGTGGAGACACCTAGGCTGCCTAGCTTTGATGCCTCTGTACTTGGTTGTTTGATCGAACTATCATGATTAGGTTTATTTGGCTGTGAAAAGCCCTATTCTGGTAGTGATATGTCCAACAGACTCTAACGAAGTGGTGTTAGCTCAGTGGTTAGAGCACCCACTACCTAAGATCGAGGTCATGGGTTCGAGTCACCATAGGGGTAGGAGTGAAATCCTTTGATCCTCCTTTAAAAAAAAAAAAAAAAAGATGTCCAACAGACTCTTGTTTGGCACTAATTGAACATCATTCACATGGGGGAAAGGTTACTTTTATCTTCCGTACATATTTCCTCCCAATCAAGATAGTTTGGTAAAAAGGGCTCTCAATCTGACGCAGTCGAAGTCACCAGGATTTAGAAGTTATAAATCATAAAACAGATAAATCTAGAGTTCACAAGAGAACATGAGAAAAGCTCTCAATTTGATTGATACTAATATGAAATATAATAGTCTGTAGCCGTTTATTATTTTTTTATATTTTTTTTTTCATGAAAGGCTGTAGCCGTTTAAGGTTGCTTATACTAGAAAATAAACCCTAGGGTAACTAACAATCAAGCCTAAAAGGCCACATATTAAATCAAAACAAATCCAAAACTAACTAAAAAACCTAAAATGTTTTGTAAAAATAGTAAAATGCAGTTTTGAGGCCCAAAATGATCTCAGAAGCCCGGAAAACCCCATACATCGTGGCAAAACCATATGTTTTGACTCATGGCTCCGTTTCCTTCTTGAAAAAATTTAATAATTAGCATTCTAACATCGAACGTCAAATCTGCAGTGTTCCTGTTTTACCGTTTACCCGATCAATTTGCTCTTCAATCCTTTTACTAAAACACTCTACATCAAAATCTGAAGCCTAGTATTATGAGATTTGTGCATGCTATAGACGTCAAAATTTTCGTCGCCCAATCAAGAAAATACCAGCGCTCAAGTGCAAGTGCGTTTGTGGGATCTTGGGCATGGCCTGCAATATTAGGAGCCTATACCTTTGTCTGAGATAGCTCCACGAGCTGGGTTCCCTTCTAAATTGATCAAATTGAAAGGCATTAGAGAGTAAGTTTGGGCTTAATGCTAGCTAGCCATTTGGTCAATATTACAAATTAATATTATCTGTTTGTAGAAGAATCGGGGTGGAGGTTGAATATGAACGTCTTTCTGATTATTGTGTCCATTATTATAGGGTATCGTCATTACACATAATGACCATCCCTTACAAGAAATGGCAGATGGAAGCCATTATCCGAGTGAAATCAACTCGGATGCATTACAAGTCATAGTATAAAGATAATAGAAACTAAGAACATCCTAGAACTATCATAATAAATTGAAGTTAAGACCTAATCTCTTGTGGTCCTTTGCATGGCTAGCTAGAGACCGAAGAAAACATAACAAGGATGAAAAAACTCCAACTCGTATTCAAAAGAGTACTTGCGATTGCGATGCACTATCAGTAGTACGTGTATGAGATAATTATTGGCTATAAAGTTCAAGGCTGGGACCAGATTGTGTTATATATTATGGTAAAAACCCAGACCTACGTTCAAAGAACCAATGGAACAAAAGAGATCTACGAAGACCCTCGCCAACCAAATTTACCGAAATGTCATAAAAAAAAAAAATTAAATAAAAAAAACCAAATTTACCGAAGACAGACGCCGCTTCTGATGACAACTGATCGACCTGACCATCACCGCCCGCAAGCTAGGCATAGGAGCTCCAACCACCACTTGGAAGAGTGATGCGAGTGTTGCACAACACAAGGTATAAGAAACTTCATTAGGGCACGTGAATACCTGCAGCAGTCCACTCTTATTCCCTATTTCCTTCAAACATCAAAGTAAAGCCATGCACAGACGCATCCTTCCTTTTCTTTAACTAGCGGAGAGCTTTTCTGTTTCTACGATCCTAAGTTGAAACCAAGATTTGATGCCAAGTCTCGAATCTAGACTTGATCAATTGAAACCTAGAATTGTTTCAATACAACGACCTCTAAATTTTTCCAATGAAAATGTTTTGTCATTAACGTGTGAACATGCATTTGAAACTCATTTCAACATCAACTGTTACATCGATCTGTTTCTGCAAATATATACTTATAGAATATCATACGTCAACAAACGTATTAGGACGCAAAGTTTAGTTGGGCCTATCAATCTGTCTAATAAATGTTCTTTGGTACATCATTTCAGCAAAAAGGTTTTTTTTTTTTTTTTTTTTCCTTCAGAAGAGAAGAATATATATTTCAGGAAAATATAGTAATTATGTTTTTGTTCAAGTAAATCCAGAATATGTGTCTGGCCCAAACTCGAGGTTACTTGCTCTAGTTGAAATAGGGTTTATATTAGAGATATTCTCGGAGAATCTTAGGAGATATCCAATCAATGTACGATTATGTTTCCATGTACAACTCTATCTCTATGCTTGTAATCCTCTATATAAAGAGGCCCCTATTATCAATGAAAGTACAACTCAATTCTCTCTCAATTCAGTTTTCCTTAAACACGTTATCAGCACGAAGCCCTAACCCTGAAACCCTAAATTCGTAACCCTCAAATCCCAGAAACCTCCGCCGCCCACCTTGAAGCCACAGACTCCAGGAACTCGGAACCGGCGGCCCCACCCCCAGAACCGGCCGGAATCAACCTGAACCGGCCTTTGGAAGTGACTGAACCGGCCCCAAGAAGAATCATTAGATCCCCTGCCTGGTTCACATCCTTACCGTCCACTTTTCACTGCCATCCTCTGTCAGAAGCTGCAGCGCCACCCCAGATTCCGGGAACCAGAAAAATCCTTCCCGGAACCGGCCATTAAAATTCCGAACCGGCCAGCAGTATCACTACATCCTTGAACCGCCACTGATCTGCCCTAATCCTTGTTCCAGTCAGCCCAAGTCATAGACAAGCCCAGAGGAAAACGAAAAGCCCAGAAGCCCAGTTGTAACAGAAGCCCAGAAGCCCACGTGCCAGGAAGAAGGGGAGCAGCACCTGGCCCACTGACGTCAGCCCATTGACGTAAGCCCACTGCCGCACTGACGTCATTCCACCTCAGGCGCCACATCAGCACTGCCACGTCAACGCCTGCGTAAGCGTCCAGTCAGCACCATCGTTCACGTCAGCAGCCACGTCAGCACCGGTCAACTCTGGTCAACGCCAGTTGACCGTTTCCGGTCAACTTTCCGGCCACTATTCGGGCGGCCGGCGGCGACTTTTCCGACCATTTTCCGGCGACTTTTTCCGACCACTTTTTATGGTCAATTTTTCCGGCGATCTATTTCGAGGTATTTTTTACTAAAAGTTCCCGTTTTTGAAGTTTTAATTCTTTTTCTCGAGGACTTGCAAACTCCTTTCTTCATCATAGGGGAGACCTAATTAAGCCAAACAGTGGGGGTTCGTGCTCACTCCAAGCTTAGAGCTTGTTGAGATCTCCAAACTTAGATTTGTAGAGAATTTATGATAGACCACTTACATCATTGTTTCGATCTAATCCAACCCCTCTTGGAATCGAATTTCTTGGAAGCGACTACGCTCAAAAATTTTATTTGTTTTCGTGGTAGACTTTTTCGCTCCGAAACTAACCCTAATTTTCTTGTTCTCTTTCAGGATGAGTAACCTGAACAAATTGGACTTTGCTTCATTGGGAACAACTGGCTCTGAATATCACTGGTGGGTTCGTGATGTCCGCCAGCATCTCAAGGCCGATGGAATCCTGGATACGATTCTCGAGCCTAGCCAGGACGTGCTAACTGTTGAGCAAGCTCAAGCTTTAGAAGCAAATAGAGTAGCCTTAGGGGCAAATAAGGCGAAAGCCATCATCCTAATGACTTGTCATATGGATGATTCGCTCCAGTACGAGTGTATGAATGAAGAAGACCTCAGAAGGCTGTGGGTCTCACTCGAAGAAAGATTTGGCAACGTCCGTGACCCTTGCTTCCTGACCTAGAAGTGAGATGGCATAGCCTCCGCTTCTGTGATTTCAAGTCAGTTCTTGACTACAACTCGGAAGCACTTCGCATTAAATCCTTAATGGAATTCTGTGGTAAAGAGATCACAGATGTGATGTTGATTGAGAAGACTCTCTCTACCTTCCCCGTCTCTGCATTGATGGTTGCTAAGAACTATCGAATCGATGTTACTGCAGGACGGATCACAAGATTTCATGAGCTCATTGGAGCTATGAATGTCGCTGAAAAGCATGACAACATCCTTGTGAAGAACTATAATTCGAGATCCGTGGAAACAGAGCATATTCCGAAATCCAATTATAGTCGCGCCCCTTAGAGAGGGCACCAAGAGCGAAACCCTAATCTTAGGGATACTTCTGGACGTTCTGGTCCATATAATCGTTCTACTTAGGAAGGTAACCGCCAAAATAGGCGAACACGGAACCGAAGAGGTAAACGTGGAAAGAGAGAGGGAGGCAACGCCTCTAGCCATGTTGGTGGCTCCACCAACACTAAGAGCCATCTAAATGACGCTTTCAAAGCGCCTAAATCAATGGAATCTGAGCAAAGAGATGTATGTTCTCGATGTGGAGTATCCGATCATTGGGCACACATTTGTAGAGCTCGTGAAGAAATTGTCACCGCCTACAAAGCATATTGTGAAGCAAGAGAAGCTCACTATGTGGAACAAGAAGATCAAGAAGATGATCTAGAGTGAAGGGTTGAAGAGTACAAATCTGGCTGGGATCAATAGATCGCCAATTCTGTTTAAGTCTTTATTTTCCAAGATATGTAATAGGCAATTGCCATATACTTTGTAGTAAATGCCATTGGTTTAGTTTTTCTTCACATAGGCTCATCCAAAATGAGTGTGATGTCTAGGAAGTTTTTGAGATAAGTGGTACTTAAGCGAGCTTTGCTCCACCAACATCTCTCTACTCACCTGGTCATATTTATTTTGGAGTTACCGAAAGAAGTCAAACGACTACCTTTGTTTTGCATTCGCTAGAATTTGGGTTAGATTCTCCTAATGGTTAAGAGACAATGATGTACTCCGTTGGCTTATGAATAAAATTTCGAGTTCTTTTCATTATGACTCCATTTTGATTCTGAGCATATTACTTTGTGACTACGATGGATGGGCCATCGGTATTAATTTAAGGACATGGAATAGCCCAAGTTCCACTTGCCCAATGGCACCTTGATTACTGTCACAGAAACTCTCTACGCTCCTAGGGAAAATCGCCCCTATGAATAGCCAACGGATTCCATGCGAAAACGCATTTAGAGAACTGAAATGAGTTCATTTGCAATACCTCTAATGATTGAGAACAAAGGCGCATCTTAGAGAAGTTTATGTGTCTCTCTAGTGGACTCTATGTCACTATCCGAGCTATTAAATCCAATAAAAGTTATGAGAGAAGATCTCTTGGATTTAGACACATATTGGCTTTGTCACGACAGGATAGATCATCCTAGTCATGATATGATGATCCGTCTACAAAAGACTTCACACGGACATCCATTCTCTCAAGCGAAATGAAGCATGAATCAAAGGTTGATTCTTGGACTAAGTGTGACCGCCGCCGCTGCCCCTGGCACCGCCGCCGTCCACCAACAGCCTAGGGCTGGCGCAGTCCCTATCCATGATACCATGGATGGCGTCCATCATGGTGATGGCGCCCCAGGTGATGCTGCAATCACCAACTTTGCTTCAAATAGCATTTCAAACGCTTAGGCCCAACCAAAATCCTCATTGGTTACTTCTAAAGCCTCTCGCTCGTTTTACAAAGCCCGTTCCTTAGGGAAACTAGGACTGAGACTGTCCTATGCAAATGATATGACAATACTCATTTTGTTCTTACATAGAACCCATAGGGATTCTATGGACTGATTCAACCAACTTGCGGACGTTTAAATATCTCATGATATTGGTTGACACGGAAACACGATGGTCATGTGTTGTGCCATTGTCCACTTGTAAATGTTGTTTATGCAACACTCCTAGCAAATATCATATGACAACGGGCTCACTCCCCGGATCATCCTAATTCCGTCAATCGGACTTGACGATGCTAGAGAGTTTACATCGAAGACTTTCGATGGTTATTGTATTGGGACTGATGTTGGACATCATATTCCCATGAACACACCCAAACGGTCTCGCGGAAACGACTACGATGGTAGTCCGGACATTGGTAATGCGCACCAATCTCCCCATATCCGCTTGGGGTGATGCAATATCACATGCAGCTATGCTAATTCGTCTACGACCCAACGCCACTCAATCTACCAATGCGTTACAGCTAGTGACTGGGTACAAGTATCGTACTTACGCATATTTGAGTGTGCTATTTATGTGCCAATTGCGCCGCCACAGTGCTCTATGATGGGTCCTCACAGACGAATGGGCAACTACGTTGGATTTGAGACTCCAACAATCGTCTGCCACTTCATGCCCTTGCTAGGCGATCTCCTTACCGCTAGATTTGCGGATGTCACTTTGATGAGACCGTCTTCCCATCGTTAGGGGGAGATCAGAACACAGATGTTCAGCAGGAACGACAGGAATTGTCGTGGCCTGTCCCCACTATGTCTCATCTCGATCCCTGTTAAAGTGACGAGATCACACAAATATGCTGCAAACATGCCTGTAAGGAAGTACGTCCATACGAGAGGACGTAGCGCCACCCTACACGGAGGTAGGCATGGCGCCAACGCCAAAGAGAGTGGCACTCTGGCATTATAGGCCATAGCCCCAGCTAGGATGCGTGGGAGGCCCGTGGGTTCGAATGATACTTTGGCACATTCCAATCCTTTGATCATCGACACTCAAAATCCGTCTCATGAGAATCTTCCGGGTTATGGTTATCGTTGGGGGACGCCTCGACGTCAGAACCTATTCCTGAGAATATAGAGCTCTTTGAAAATTACACTAGTGTACATGAGACGTGGGATAGAAACTCTATCATAATTGATGATGTAGTTGCGCATTTCGTTGCGCATGAGTTTGTTGAGTCAGATGATATCGAACCACTCTCCGTTGATGAATGAATGCCAACGTAGAGAGATTTGGCCTAAATGGAAAGATGCGATCCAGGTTAAGTTGGATTCTCTAACGAAGAGGAAGGTTTTTGAGCCAGTGATGCCAACACCTCCTAACATAAAACCTATTGACTAATGGGTCTTCGTTAGAAAGCGTGATGAGAAAAAGAGATGGCAATCTCGCCTTATGGCGCAAGGCTTCTCACAAAACGCCCTGGAATCGACTACGATGAGACATATTCTCTCGTAATGGATGTCATTGCACTCCACTACCTTGTCAGTTTGGTAGTTTCCGAATAACTGATTATGCAGCTTACAAATGTGGTCACTACGTATCTATATGGAGATCTAGATATGGAATATACATGAATGTTCATGGTGAACTTCATTTACCCAAGTCAAGTGGCTCTAGACCACGGAGCGCGTTTACAATAAGGTTGAAACGCTCACTAAAGTGACTACTTGATTGGGAAGGGATATGCCCACGCGTTTCCATAACAAGTTTCGGATTCTATCGCGGTTCATGTTGGACATGATCTTCATTGGAAGCCCTTAAAGAGTTAAGGGAAACCGCTGAACACTTGAAATCCGAGTTTGAGATGAAGGATTTTGGGAGAACACGATTATGTCTCGGTTTGGAACTTGAGCATCGTGTTGATAGATACTTAGGCATTTTGACAAGGTCAAGCCTTCAAGCACCCCCATGATCGTCCGTAGTCTTGATCCTGAAAAGGATTTTCTTCGTTCAAAGGATGATGACGAAGATGTGCTAGAGGCAAGAGTGCATTACTTGAGTACAATAGGCGCATTATTGTACTTCGCTTAATGCACAAGACCAGACATCTCATTTGCCATGAACTTGTTAGCTAGATATAGCTCTGCGCCAACGCAACGCCATTGGATTGGTGTAAATGATATCTTTCGATACTTGAGATGTATGATTGATATGGGCTTGTTCTATCTCTACAAAGAGATGATGGATTCGGACCCATCACACACCAGGAACGCCGCCAACACAAGCCTGCGTCCACTATCCCCATCCCAAAACGACATGTATTTTGGAAGGTTTTGCTGATGTTGGGTATCTCTCTGACCCACACAAAGGTCATTCCCAAAATGGTTAAGTGTTCACCATGGGTAAAGACCGTGATATCTTGGAGGTCTACAAAAATAGACCCTAGTCGCTATATCTTCGAACAATGCAGAGATTATTGCTCTTCACAAAGTGGTTCGTGAATGTATATGGATTGGATCCATAATTACGCATGTTCGAAAAGTTGTGGTTTGAAGTCTACCACAGATGAGCCTACACAAATGAAGCAAGGCTACATCAAAAGCGACAACACCAAGCATAATCAGCAACAACAGACTCACCTCAAGATCAAAGTGAACTAGGTTCGATCTGAGGACAGTGTGGCAGACTTGCTCACTAAGTCATTGCCTAAATTCCACTTTCGAGAAACATGTTGGTAGCATCTTTTGCGGAAGTTATCCGAACTCCCATGACCGTTGTCATCAAGGGGAGATGCAGACATCAGGGGGAGATGTCTACATGTATGGTCTCGAAACGTGAAGGGTGTGTTGTACTCTTTTTCCCCTTCGACTGAGGTTATTTTTGTCCCATAGGGTTTTTGTTACTCGGCAAGGTTTTTACTAAGGCAACGAGATGAGCACCACGTTTGGGCGACACAAGGGGGAGTGTTCAAGTAAATCCAGAATATGTGTCTGGCCCAAACTCGAGGTTACTTGCTCTAGTTGAAATAGGGTTTATATTAGAGATATTCTCGGAGAATCTTAGGAGATATCCAATCAATGTACGATTATGTTTCCAGATACAACTCTATCTCTATGCTTGTAATCCTCTATATAAAGAGGCCCCTATTATCAATGAAAGTACAACTCAATTCTCTCCCAATTCAGTTTTCCTTAAACAGTTTTTACTTATTGGTCTCCGCAACTATCTAGCAGGTTTAGTATTTAACTAGTAAACTGGCCCGCGCAATGCTGCGGGTTATTTTTTTCTTTTTCAAGTTTCATATGTAATAGATGAATAATACTTGTAATCTAAAAAACATCAACGTTACTTAGAATATGATTTGTTTTGTTGTTGATAATAAATTAACAACAAATGAGATACAACAAAAAAAAAACTTTTTCCATGATTTGTAGAAATTTACAAATACAAAACAAAATTGTTCTTCCTTAAAAACAAAAAGAAAGGATATGGCAGAATTGTACAAAAAAATAACTGATATGGCAAGATTGTAATTTCAGTCAAAAACCATAGGCAAAACTATATTTTCAATGAACAGTGCTCTAGCGGCTTTAGTATATGTATAATTTGAACATCTAGTTGCTGGGGCTTGAAGGAAGTTTTGCATGTTTGCTGTGTAATTACAAGATTTGTGATGCTTGTTCGTTTAATGCAATACACATATATTTTCTTTGATGCAAATGTGGCGTTGAATCTGCAAGGACTAATGAGTGTCAAAAACTAAAAACATCAGATGGAACAAATATGGAGTAGATCTACACAAGTAGTCTTACAACACCAAACACACAAATTTGACACAAGTGTTTGTTGACACAGTGTAAACCTCATCACTGAGGAAACTTCACTGCGTGACTTGTAACATAGCCAACACGAAAAAATAAATCCACAATGAATTAAAAGGATTACAGTATACAAGTAATGGTATTCAACACAACCATATTGACTAGCACCAGTGCTAACTTGTTTTACAACTGATTCATCTATTCTAAGCACTACTTGATCTGATCTATGCTAACTAGAAGAAACTAAATTAGCTTTGTCTTGAAGCCTCACTGATCTCAAGCAATATGCAAGTGATGAATCCAGTGAGCAAGCAAATGAAACAATCACAAATATCAATGAGAGTTTTTGCAAAACTAGTTTATGTAGACTATGCAACACTTATCAAATTTCTCAGTAAAAACTCTAATTTCGGAAATGTAGTTTCAAAACCTTTTATAGAAGAAAGTGGCTCCCCCTCCCCTTTCAAAAAAAAAAAAAAAAGAAAGAGGCTCCCCCTCAATCAGATCACATTGATCACAGATTGAGATAAACATATAAATGATTCCGAAACTAATTGAAAGACTCTATCAATCCTAACTAATAACATGCAACAAAAATCTTCTATCTGATAAGTATTTTAAACAATTTTGAAAGCAAATAAGATTTTGAAAACTTTTCCAAAGTACTGATAGAATTGCATAACCATTTAGATCCATAAAATCCACCATGATTGTATGCCAAACAAAATGATATGCAGATTACCTTAGGCCGAGATCAGTGTGAAGACCTGAATTTTCATTTATTTGATTTTGTAATTCAATATTCAACCAATTATTTGAATTATGAGTTTTAGGCTTGATTCGTATGTTGTTGTGCAATGAAATTAATTTCAGACAATTAATTATTCGAAATGCACGTTTTTTTAGGGGGGTTACAAAAATCGACTTTTTATACGTTAGGAATTTTTGAAAACTTCCTTCACAAAAATCATAGAGCGCGTCGATATGAGTTCGTGCATATGTGGAACACGAAAATCGGAGTTCGTATGAGAAAGTTATGGGCGTTTGAAAATTGGGAAATTTCTATAAATAAAAAAAATTCTAGGATTTTTTCATAAAACCCCAGGATTTATTTATTTATTTATTTTTCATTTTTCTCCCCTATGATTCTCTCTGTTCTCTCTGCTCCGCACGACCCACCCCAATGTAAAACCCGGCATTCTGACCCGGTTGCATCTCCTCTGTCCGACGTCCACCAGTGATGCCACCACCAGCGTTCATCTCAGAGCCATGTCGCCGTCATCCCTGCCGGTTCGGTTGTCGCCAAATATCGACGGAAATAGCAAATTGGAGTCGAGGAAGATTTTGCAATCGGACCCGACCGGAATTTCTGATTCCTGCAGCGGCTAGGTCTGATCCTTACATTTCTGGAATCCTCTCCTCCTTTAGATTACAACCATACCAGCCTTGAAGGACAATTTAAAGTGTGGCTGCCGAGATCGGGTTTTGGAAGTCAATGGTAGAGACTGCTCTAGCTTGTGAGCTTGATCCCGACTGAATCTGACTTAGCTCTAGGTATGAAAGTTGCTCAACTCTTCATGATGAACATTTTTACCGGTTTGATTGTTGAGATTTTGAAGTTGGCGGGCGGCGGCGCTTGGCGGCCGTTTCTGGCCAGGTCAGGGGCAATTTTTGTTTTGCTCCTCGATATGATCGTTTTGATATATAATACGTAGTTTTTGGAGATCGTATGAAATTGTTAGGATTTTTACGCTTTTGATCGTCTCGGTTTCCTATCTATGAGGATCAGACCGTCCAATGGACTTGTAGTTCTGATATTGATCATATAAGTGTTTCGATGACTTTGTGTGGTCACGATGAAGATACGACATTTGGATCTTCATTTAAATGTGAAAAGACGATTCAAAAGGCGATCCATGAGGATCCGACCGTTGGATCATCGTATAATTTTGTAAAGATGATCCTAAAGGTCATCCGTGAGGATCCAACCATTGGATCATCATATAATTTTGTGAAGATGATCCTAAAGGTGATCCGTGAGGATCCGACCATTGGATCGTCGTGTAATCTTGAGAGGATGATACTAAGGACGATCCTTGAGGATCTGACCATTGGATCATCGTTTAGTGTGCTTTTGTGTTTTGTATGCTAAGTTGAGACCGTATGTGACTAAGTGCTTGACGGATTTGAGCTGGCAAACACTTTGTGATTTTGTGATTTTGGGCTGTTGAGAAGACGCAGCTGGATTTAGACTTGAGTAAATCTCACATGGTTCATTTACGAACCGAATTTCTTTTATGATAACAAATATTTGTTTTAGATAATATGGACTTGATCGTCTACGGTCCATGGGTAAGTAAAAACCAAGGTTTTAATTATAAAAATGAATTTTTTGGTTTTTAGTGCGTGTGAACTATAGTTTGTATTAATTAGTAGGCATTTCTGAGAGGATGGCTATATATATATACACACACACACACACACACACACACACACACGAAATCTATATCTGGATGGTGTGGCATTGGATGAAATAATAATGGTGATTGTACTGGATTATTAATTCGAGCACATATTTTCTACGGAAATACAATATATCATGTAATTGTTGATATTATTGTGAGAAAGCGTATGGGAGTCTAAGTATAACATTTGAGTCAGGTGGGACTTTTAAATGTTTTGAGTATAACATTTTAGTCAGGTGTGACTTTTAAATGTTTCGATCTACGGATCTTGTGTCAAAATAGTGACAGAGACAATATTTTCGTAAACTTGAACCTTGGCCGAGGTGACAAGCTAAGAATCAGTTAAAGGTCTAGTCTGTCTGCCATCGTACGTCATGAGATCAGTAGCAAGTGGGTTACTTGGGATCATGAGTACGTATTTGTTACTGAGAGAGTGTCGGGTGGTTTCTTTCATTATTGTTCATTAGGGGACATGGTTGTATATTGAATTGTTGATTAGATTTATTGAGGCATAAATTGGTTCTTGAGTATAGAAATTGTTTTGCATGTATTATCGAATCATTTTATTTGAGTTTACTCATACAAGCTTTAAAAGCTTACCGGATTTGTTGTTTGTTGATTACACGTATTTCTATGCATGTAATTATACCTAAAACGCTTGAATTAAGCTAATCTTCAAATCAATTATTATATAATTAATCTACTTTTATTTATTTTGTAGGAAATAAGCGGAGTTGCGGAAACGAGATAGATTGACGTGAAAATGGTGAAGATTTGAGTTTTCGACAAAAGGACGAAGTTGTAGATTTGTTAATTGCTTAATTGCTTAATTAAGTTGAATTGGTTAATTAATGAAGCATGCACGTGCAGTTTTGTTTAATTGGTTGGAAACCAATTCCAATTGGACACGTGGCATGGCATGGTTAATTGGTTTAATTAACCATGATTCTCACCTCAGGTTGGCGTCCTCCCCTCACGCGCATCATGATTTCTTCCTCTCTTCCTCTATTGTCGTGCCACGTGGCCCTAAGCTTAATTATCTCTCTCCAGCAGCACACAGTAGCGACTCATATATATATATATATATATCCCTTTCATCTCTCACCCAAAGGAAGCGACAGCGCCGCACCACCAAAACAGAGGCAGCCCTTCTCTTTCCCTTCCTTCTCCATTTTTTCCTTCTTGCCAAGAACCACCTCTCCTCTCCAATTTCTTCTCATCACTAAGATCCACACCTCCTCACCAAGATCCACCTCACCAAAATTCCATCTTCTCATCAATTTCACAAAATTCAAAGGGAAGCACTTCAAGCATAAGGGGTTTAATCACCACTTGGGTAAAAGGGAGAAAGTATAATCCCAAGACTTGTTATGTATGCTTTTTAGCATTGGTAGCTTGTCTTGGTTGTTCTCCCTTTTCTATACATTTCCCTCTTTTATTTTTATGAAATTGATGGAATTGATGATGTATATATTTATGGGTAGTGAGTAATTTCCTTGTTGGGGGTTATGGTTGTGTGCCTTAGCCCAAATTTGATGTAATGGATGCTTAATTTAATTTATATATGGAATTTGTTAATTATTGGATGCTTGTGTTTTGTGATAATTGATTAGAATGCATGCTTAGGAATTGTCAACTCTTGGGTATGTATTTTAATAAGTCTAGATTAAAATTTAGGGGATGACATCCTTAGATTTTAGAGCTAGAACCCCGATTTAATAATCGTGGGAAGTACAAGCATGGTTCACTGCATGATTATCTTGATCGCAATTATGGTGAGCTTGGTTGCCTAATTCCTCGAACTCTAGGCCTCTTGATGTGAATTGGTGACCCTTGAACCGGCTCTAATTCATGTCAAGTGAGTTCCTACGGCCCTTGAACCGGAGTAGGAATACCATGAAAGGGAATTTCGGCCCTTGACCCTTGAAAAGCCTTGGGTACGGTTCTACCATCTTTAATAAATTGCACGTAAATCAAATTAGCATCGAGAGCATTGAATTAGGGTTAGGATTCATCCCTAACTACCAATCCCATATCTATATTCATTTTTTAGTTTTCTTGCCTTTATTTAATTTAGTTGTTAATTAAAGTTTCCATTTAAATTCTTGCACTTTAGTTATTAGAAATGCAAATTATATTTTCGGTGACAATTTCTATCTCATTGTAAATAGTCATCACTAGGTCTTAGTTTTGATTAGGCTTTGGTGCAAACCAAAGTCGAGCATTGCTAAGGCTTGGTGCCTTAGAGTAGCATTTTTATTTATTTTCTTTTTCTTTTTCTTTGTTTGCTAAGTGTCTTTATTTCCGACTATCCAAGGATTGTGGGTTAGCCACTAATCCCCGTGGTACGATAACTTTGGGCATAATATTTCCCTATCTTGACAATGATACGTACACTTGCGTAAATGTGTATCAAGTCATTTGCAATCACGGTGCACTATTCCATGGTGTAGGGGTTAATCCTGCAGGTCAGGACGTTCAGGGTGGAGATCGAGTTATGTAGTGTAGCAGTATTAGGTTCGGACCTATTTGTTTTTATATTGCGGATTGTGTATGCTCTGAATGAGCCTTACATTTTATTTCATTATTTGGTGATGTAATAATTGACTCATGGTATTGAGTTAAATTGAGATTGTATATCAATTGATGTTGAGTGATTTATTCGAAAAAAATTCTGAGAGCTTGAACAAGTTAGTTGAGTTTTCATGTTTCGGATTTTGAATTTATTTATTCAAAATTCGGGGCGTGACAATCAGTGAGTTCTTCAATCCCTTAATTTGTGTCATCTTGAATACACCAGTCTTCATGTCAAATATTGCCACTGCTTTGCTAGAACATTCATCTCCTAGAGCAACCAGGAAAGATGAAGAGAAAAGTTCTCCTGGTCCTTCGGTCCTACAGACTCCTAGTGCTTTTAGGAGAATTCATGTGTTGAATGGAAACATGCCAATATGCTTACAATCTCCCCCTTTGGCATTCCCATTCAACACAGGAAATTTTCATCAACCTGCAATGCTTAGTTTAACAGAACAAAACCATTTTATAAACCATACTCAGTTTAATCATTAGACCATTATTAATCACAGTAAGGCTCTCTCAAATTGATCTGTAAATCACACTGTCATTTTCACCAAGGATCAATGATCACAGAGAAATCAGAACTCAAGAGTTCACTTGGATCTTTAGAATCAATTTCCATCATTTTCTAAAATCCAAGGAACATAAAATATCCAACAAAATAAACAATAAAACAAGCATCCAAGGTCTGTGCTTATGCACTTACATCACCAAAACTAAAACAATTGTCCAATAAAAATTACTGATGAAAATAAAAATAAAAAGAGCAAAAGATAAGAAATTTTACTTCTCCCCCTTTGAAGGGGAATGCTTAAAGGGGGGATGCTCAAACACGGTGAACAGCTTGTCCAGTTTTTCCTTCATCTCAGCAGAATCCATCGACTCATCACTCTCCTCACCACCAGCCTTCTTCCAAGCAGCACTTGTGGAAGGTCCCGGATCACCTCCTTCAGAAACCTTGCTTGTCACAGCCTCCCTCCTTGGGAACCCTGGGGGGTGGTCTTGCATGTTGAGGACTACCATTTCCAGATGACTGATTGCAGTGTGGCACTTGATGAGAGAGAGGTTGAGATATGTCACATAGTCGACCAGGCAGCGGACCCTCCAGTCTGTCACTATAAGGCCGTCGCGAGTCACCGTCTCCAAGGTAGCAATAGAGGAGGCAATCCCTGCAAGGGTGGCCGGAGGCCGTGGTACAGCAGCAGCAGGAAGACTGGATGGTTCTGCAGCAGAAGGAGGAGAAAGCGGATTTAGATAAGGGGAGAGGCGAGGCAAGGGAGGAGTACTTCTACTACAATGGCGAGGAGGATCACAGACGTGCGAGACTCCAGCTGCTGCAGCCTTGCGGGCATGCTCCTCAAGAGAGAGTGTGGCATATGGCCAGCGTTCTCCAATGTGTGAAGTAGTCTTGCTTTGAACCATTGTTGAGAGGAGGCGGGAAAATGAAAAGACAAGAATTTTAAAACTGCACACTTAGACAAACCCTAGTGAGATCTGAGAGAGACAAAGAGAACCACAGTCTTTATATAGAGCACGATATTAGGGTTAGACAACTCAAAAGTCACACCTCTTCAACTCAAGAGACATAGCGTCTCCTAAGAGGAGAGGATTTAAAACACATAAATGCTCCTAGAATAACTCATAAGAATTGAGACTCCCCCTAAAAGCATGCCATTTTAGAGATGTAATCACATTTAAATCATGTCACAATCAAGAATGAGAAAAATCTACACATCGTATGGTGGATAGTCCATGTCATATCAAGGTTAAGGAGAGAAAAATCCGCATAGCTAAAACACAGAAAATCACAAATCTGTTGTTGGTAAGACACATACTTCAACTAACAAGAGTTTGTGAACATGATGTATTCTATCAGCAATGTCAAATTGACTCACACTAGATATTAATCAGTAAACTATGAGATAAGTGAACATAAAACACATATGAGGCTTTTAACTATGATCAGTGAAAGGGAGAGAGAATTGAATGAGATGACAGATTGTTGACATTTTTGTTCATCCTCCTTATGACTCCTAAGGGAAGCAGGAGACAATACCTGTTTTTATAAACACATAGACTGAACTAGATTGATCTTTCATTTGATCAATGTAACAGCTTGAACTCATGTAGCAAGGCATACAATAGTAACTCCAAGATAAGATGATCTTAAGGTACTAAATATAACAAGCATGCTCAAATGAAGTGTACCTTGAGTTGCTGTTCTTATTTTCTTGGTTTATTTTTCTTTGACAATGATCAAGCCATTCCTGTTTCTTGCAAATCTTGGAAAGTTCACCACAACCAAGACCTGATTTCATTTGGGAATAGCTAGATCATGCTCCATTTACCAGTTGATATTCTTTTTTTTCTTTTTCAACTGAAGTAAGGCTTAGTTTGGGAATGCTTCCTGAGCTGCTTTTAGAATCAAAAGTGCTTTTGAGCCTAATCTAAGCTGTTTGGTAAAACTCCTTAAAGCTGATTTTGGTCGAAGTCGCTTCTCCCAACCGCTGTTTCTGAGAAGCAGCAATTCCTAGCTTTTAGGAATTGCTTCTGCGGAACCACTCCGAAAAAACACGGAGCTTTTAATGAAATATATTCAACTACCAATTTTGTCCTCGTCCTTTCTGAAAATTACGTTGAACCCAACAACTCTATCGTTTCTCTTGATCGCAGATTCGCAGATGCATCGTTCTTCTGCTCCTCTCTTTGCTGTCAATCCCTAATCCTCATCGGAACAAATGGGGAGGGAGGGCCTCTACTTCTCCTCCTCTCTCTGAGAAGTATCATCGTTCTCATCAGAAACACGACGAGAGGAGCTCTATTTGTGATTGTCTTCTCCTTCTTCCCTCTCTACAGTCATTGAACTGTTCAAGCATCAATCATCCTCATCAAAAACTCGGTATAGCAGCGTCGTCCCCCAATTCTAAAAGGTAAAACCTCTTACCAACTCTTTTACAGAAATATTTGGCCTGATTTTAGATTAGATTTTTTTCTGGGTTGCTGGGTTTGCTAGATTTTGGGCGTATTACTCTTTGAGCTTTTTTTGTCTTCTGTTAATGCAAAACGTATTTTATGCCTTTCAATAGTTGATTTCTTCATCTTTCATATGGGCCAATGAAGGACCACTCTTTTATTGCAAGAATTGTTTATGGCATGTACTGTCCATGAGAATTACATGAGAAAGAAGGGGGGACTCTGGGGTGGAGAAAAGTACCTAACACGGAAGCTTCCCTGAATTGCATATTGCAGAACGTTATTTGTGACTTATTTGTGCAGAACGTTATGGATCGAAATTAACATCTGAGGAGCTCCTGGAGTTTGATGCGCTGACAGATGACTATGAAGTCAGCTGGCATGTGAAGCATCTTAGAAGTTTATTGAGTCCGACATCGGATGAATTGAAATCAAGGGAAGTTCAAGTGAAGAACCGGAGGCGAGCCTACCTGAATAAGTTGATATTTGATGGGCAGTATTTCTCGGAGGATTCAATGAGGGAGAGCCCTACTTGCATCATGAGTATGTGGGGAAGTTTCAGGTTCCGAGTTGTAGGAGCATGGCAAGACCTGGGGAGCGGTGGTAAGATACTTTGTTGCGGAGGTCAGAGGAAGCGATTTTGGTAGCAAAGATTAGAGGGGAGCAACAGAGGTTGGGTGTTAGGAGAAGATCTGGTGGATCCTCCTTATGTGACCAGTGGTGCTGAAACTGTAGACCATACGGATGCGCCTAATGATGCTTAAGAAACCACAGCAAGGTAGAGTGAGCAAGCAACTGTATCTGCAGAAGAGTTGCAAGATCTGATGGACCAGTTCACCTACATCATGCATGAGAAATTTTTGTTAGGAGAAGATCACGAGTACTTAGATTACTCAAAGATAGACAACGACGAGACATTGGATGATCACTGGCAGAGAGAAGCCAACCATGACGCTGAAGAGAAGTACTTTGATGAGGATTAACAAAAGTTGAAGGGCGTTTATGTTTTTCTCTGCACTCTAAGCCTTTTAACTCTGATGTTAATATTTTTTGCTCTAGAGAGTATTCATAACCTAGTGTTCCAGTTGTAACTATACCAGTATACCCTACTTTCTCTGTACATTATATATATGTAACCGCATGTTTGTTTTAGTTGTTTGCTGGGTTTTCCTTCTTGATCATCCTTCAAGTGACTTTAATATATTTTATGTAATGGTTTCCGTTGAACTATGGTGAGGAAATTAATCTAAATATTCTTAACTTATTTTGTATAATAGTAAAACATAATATGCATATTGAAGGGTTTAAAGTAAATCTTTTATTCGGTCCAAGTAAGGGTACAAAGATAATACATGAGAATTTTTTTTTTATTTGGCATGGTTACATAATCAAAAAATAAAATTATGTATTTTAGTAGCATATCTTAGCATGTATGACTATTTTGGTAATTATACCCAGCCAAAGCACTTTTGCCTTGCAACTTACCAAACACCTAGAAATTGCTTTTCGTTCTCACAGCACTTTTAAAAACAGTTTACCAAACACCTCAGTTGCTTTTTCTCACAGTAAGTTCGGAAGTGCTTTCTCTTACAGCAAGTTCGGAAGTGCTTCTTCTCACAGCACAGCAATCCCAAACTAAGCCTAAGTAAAACTGCTTCTTGAGACTGTCCAATTTTCAATTTACTCTCCCAGACACTAAACTTAGTACATGCCACCACGTATGCATATATGTGAGTGTAAAACAGAGTTTAACTAACTGAATACCCTAGAGAAGTTCAATTTCAATGTCCAGAATAAGACATGATGACAAACCAAAACACAGTGATAGTATATGTAACCAACATTGATTGAGTTCAGAGTGAGCTAAGGTCAGATTATTTCCTACTCACATCTAGACAAACAACATGGACATTCAATATTTGGAACATATACCAAGTGCATTTCTCAATGATTCAAATCTAGCATTATTTAGAGGTATAGTGAACAGATCAGCTAGTTGATTATCAGTAGACACAAAGCTCAACTCAAGAATGTTCTGCTCAACCAAGTCTCTAATAAAATGATACCTCAAATCAATGTGCTTGGTTTGAGAGTGTTGCACTGGATTCTTGGTGATATTGATAACACTAGTATTATCACAGAAGATAGACAACTTACCTTGAGGAATGCCATTGTCTTTGAGCATTTGCTTCATCCAAAGCATTTGAGTACAGCAACTGCTAACAGCTACATACTCAGCTTCTGCAATTGAAGAGAGATGCAATTTTGTTAGTTGCTATGCCAAGCTACCAGGTTATTTCCCACAAAAAAACAGCCTCCTGAAGTGCTTCTTCTATCCTTCAAATTTCCTCCCCAATCTGCATCTGAGTACCCTGCAACTTCCACATTAGTATCAAAACTATAGAAAATACCATAAGTAACAGTACTTGAGATATATCTGATGATCCTTTTGACAGCTTCCAAGTGTGATTCTTTGGGATTTTCTTAGAAACGAGCACATACTCTAACACTGTATGAAATATCAGGCCTACTTGCAGTGAGATATAAAAGACTGCCAATCATGCTTCTGTAGAGAGTTTGATCAACAGATTTTCTCTCCTTGTCTTCACTGAGCTTTGCAGTCGTGCTTATAGGATTGTTGACTACCTTCTTAGATTCAAGTCCAAATTTCTTGATCAGATTCTCAGCATATTTAGTTTGAGAGAGAAACATCCCTATGTCAAGCTGTTTAACTTGTAGTTCAAGAAAAAATGTTAGTTGACCACACATACTCATTTCAAACTCATTTTCCATGACAGATTTAAACTCATCAACAAGTACACTAGATGTAGATCCAAACACAATGTCATCAATGTACACCTGAGCTATGATAATGTCATTTTTGAGTCTTTTCACAAACAAGGTTTCGTCTACAGACCCCCTGATGTAACCCTTGCTCACAAAATGAGCAGACAGTCTTTCGTATTAGGCTCTAGGAGCCTGCTTTAGGCCATAAAGAGCATTTTTAAGCCTGTAGACATTATCCAAATTGTCAGGATCTTTGGACCCTTGAGTTGCTCCACATACACTTCTTCTTATAGGACTCCATTTAAGAAGGCACTCTTGACATCCATTTGAAACAGTTTGAATCTTAAATGACAGGCTACTGACAGAAGTTACCTTACAGACTCTAACCTTGCAACTGGGGAAAAGGTTTCATCAAAATCAAGACTCTCAACTTGTGAGTAACCCTGTGCAACTAGTCTAGCCTTGTTTCTAGTCACATTCCCTTTCTCATCACTCCTGTTTCTGAAAATCCACTTGGTTCCTATGACATTGCAGTTACTAGGTCGTGGCACAAGGTATCATACATCATTCCTAGTGAATTGATTCAACTCATCTTGCATAGCACCAATCCAGTCATCATTTCCTAAAGCCTCTTTCACATTCTTAGGTTCTATGAGTGATACAAAACCACACTGAGATATAACATTTATGTTTATCTTATTTTGAGAAATAAAACAAAGAAGTACCTTATCTTGACTTACCTCTGCAAAAGTTTGTCTTCGAGTTCTTAGCCCATCTGACACATTTCCAATTATATCTTGACAGAAGTGATCCTTTTGTACTTGTTTGAAACCTCTTCTCATTTGTGGAGCTGGATCAAAAATGCTATCGACTATTTATTCTTCTTCAGCATCTGTTGGTTCACTTTGAGGAGCTGTGCTTGAAGTTGATGGTACATCTGCATAGAATTCTTCCTGTCTAACAAACTGATCATCAATAGAGACATTAATAGATTCCATAACAACTTTTGTTCTTTTGTTATAAACTCTATAAGCCCTACTGTTTACAGAGTATCCCAGAAAAATACCATCATGACTTCTTGCATCGAATTTACCAAGCTGCTCCCTATCACTCAATATGTAGAAGGGACTTCCAAACACATGGAAGTGCCCTACATTTGGTTTCATACCTTTCCACAACTCATAAGTTGTTTTGTCAGTGCCTGGCCTAAGAAAGACCCTATTGATAGTGTAGCATGCAATGCTTATGGCTTCAGCCTAAAAGTTAGTGCTTAAACCTACAGCACGTAGCATCACTCTAGCCATATCCAACAACACTTTATTCTTTCTTTCGACAATTCCATTATGCTGAGGGGTAATTGGAGCTGAAAACTCATAGGAAACACTAAGCTCATGAAATAGTTAGCAAAAGCAGTATTTCTAAATTCAGTGCCATTGTCAGATCTGACCCTAACCATGCATGTATTAGTGGACTGTTTCTCCTTTGACATTCTTTGACTTAATCCCTTAAAAGATTCAAATGTTTCAGTCTTATCTTTCAAGAAGTTAACCCAAGTATATCTAGAAAAATCATCTACTACTACCAACAAGTAGCTTTTACCTCCAATGCTTTCAGAATGAGCTGGTCCCATGAGATCCATATGCAGCAATTCCAGAACTTGTGTAGTGGTAGCAGAATTCATCACTCTGTGAGGAGCCTTAGTTTGCTTCCCAATTTTGTAGCCTCCACATATCTTGTCAGTCTTGCCACTCAAGGCTGGGAAGCCTCTGACACACTGCTTGGAGGATAGCTTGAGCAAATCTTGATAGTTCACATGTCCTAACCATCTGTGCCATAGTTCAAATGTTTCCTCTGTGGATCTCATTGATAAACACGACTGCACACCAAGAGACTCATTAGCTTGAATATGATAACAATTATCAAAAGATCTCTTACCACCCATAATACTTTCTCCTTTGTGATTAAGTACCAGACATCTTTTTTTGTTGAACCATACATCTTCATAATCATCAGCCAAATGACTAACACTAATTAGATTAGCAGTCAGACCTTCAACATAAAGTACATTCTTGAGATTAGGTATGCCAAGGGTATTGACACTACACCAATTTCGGAATCAGACAACACATATCAGACGACAGCAAACATTTTAACTGTCGTCTGAATTAATCAGACGACAACAAGAAATATTCTGTCGTCTAAGTTTTCGAATCCAACAACAGTTTTTTCTTTGCTCTCGTGCAATAGCATTTTAGACAATGATTGATTTTTTTTGATGTTGTCTGAATGAATTAATTCAGACAACAGTTATTATGTGATGTTGTCCAAGGTTGATTAACACAATGGTGGATAAAAGATGTTGTCTGATTGTTTTTAATCACACAACAGTTATTACTTCTCCGTTGTGCAATTACTCTTAATACAATGGTTGAAAAATATGTCGTCTGATTATTTTGATTCACACAACAGTTTTTTAGTTGTCTATTGTGTGACTTTGTTTCAGACAATGTACTGAAATTGATGTTGTCTAGAGTTTTAGGGTTCAACATGTTGATGTTTGCCCGCTCAATTTTTTTGCCGAAACTTAAACTTCCCACTTTTTTTTTTAAAGGACATAAAGGTTCCATTGAAAACAAAACCTCTCTCCTCTCAGACAGCCAACGCTTACAGCTCGCCATCTCTCTCACGAAATCTCCCTATTGATCTTTACCCACATGGCCGAAAACACCAGTTGATGTCGAAGCAAAAGCCTATCCTCCAGCAATTGCAGTGGGTAAATTTCTCTGTCATCTCTCCCTCATCTGCATACCAAATTGGGGTATCAGATTTTAATTTTGTTGGGTTTCTTTTAGATTGGAGATGAACATGCAACTCTTTGCTATTCCAATTCTCTTTTTGGGCTTTTGATATTCATAATTTTCTGCTAGTTTTTTAGCAGCTCAGGTCTAAGTTTTCGGTTGGGAGATCGTAACTCTGCGGTGGACGCTGGGCGGCTGGGCAGTCATGAGTCACTCTCCGCCTCTCGTTCGTTGCTCTCTCTGCACCACGCAACTGCGCCACACCTCTCTCTCTCCCTCCCTCCCTCCTTGATGGGATCTCCCTCAGTCTCTCACTGTAAGTTCTTGTTCTTCTTAATCTGGGAAATTTGAATTTGAAAATTGAAATGAATTGGAAATTTGGAATTCGAATTGGTATTGTCCTACACTCATACTGATAATCTGGGCTTCGTATTGATTCTATTGAAGAAAAGAAACTTGTATAATCAGGGCTTCGTATCGATTCTATTGAAGAGAAGAAAGTTGTATAATGTGGGCTTTGTATTCGTTTAATCTAGTTAGATATAATGAATATGCATATTGTTAATGAATAATGCTTCGTTTAATCTGGTTAGATTTAAACTGGGCTTCGTATTCTAATGAATAATGCTACTTGGTAATTGGTAATTGGTATTCGTTGAATATGGAAATTTAATTTCATTTATTTTGCTGCTTCTACTTCTAAGTTTGCTGTGATGCAGTCTTGATTCCTCTTTAAATTTGGTTAGATATAATGATTAATGAATAATGCTACTTGGTCAATTACTTAATTGTAACTTGTTTCAGCTTGAGTGCAGCCCATTGAGGAATGCTAATTATCTTAACCTTAGCTTGTTAGTGGTTGATATTGTTAGTTTACAAATGAGAGATTTTCTGGTCAATTGAGAAGTTGGGAACTGTGAGTCTGCGACATATCTAACATGGGTTGTATGGAGAGAGCATTACATTATATACAATATATATAGAGTTACCTCATAGCATTTTAAAGGCAATGACTCAAGGCGTTCTTTCAGCGGGATGGTCAAGCCAGTATTGCAGCTTTGATATTCCGCTGCCCACATAGGTAACTCAGTACTAGAGGAATTGGAGATTCTTGACTTCAACGGTCTCCAAGCGTTGCTTGTTATTGCTTCGATAAACCCCTTAAAGTCGTGCTCATTGTATAGGAGGCGAGCACCACTCATCTTCATTTCAACACCTGGTCTATCAGCTACAGTGTAAGCCTCTATGCTTATGCACTCATTCAAGGTATTGATTTGTTGCGAAAACCACACAGCTGTTGTATATAACCAATATCCAGTTGGGCCAGTGAATGGCGGGACAATAACATTTAGCTCGTGGGATAAAGTTTGTTTTTCAAGACGACCTTCATTGGTATCAAAGTAGCAGTCAAACTTGTGCATAACTTTGAAAGCACAACTAGTATCAAAGTCCTCATGAATTTCATAACAAACATACAGAGCATATCCTATCCAGGGTTTGCTTTCATTGTCTAACTCTGTTGGCAACATCATCATTACAGAAGAACTACTGCTTTGATTCTCAAACCACTCTGGGATAATATTAGCTCCAGCTGAAAAGGCATGTGCCGAGCTCAATGGTTGACTTGTTTCTACCTGCATTTATTTTTTTAGAATTAAAAAAGGATGTTAAATTTTAGTGGAATGAGTTAGTAAACTAACATGGGTTTTTGAACCTTTTTGAATTATCATTGGCTGCACTATACCATATCTTGTATGGTGCAAGTCTTTTGGCATCTCCAAAATTATACTGTCCAGATTTGTGCTACTTTATTCCAATTTTCAACCGGGTTTATTTTTTGTTGTATGGAATAAGCATATTGAACTTATTTGTTTGAGATGATGTTTAAATCTTCTGATGATGCAAATTTTTAACTTTGCTTTTTTTTTTTTTTTTCTTGCAGAGCAATTGTTACTAAAGTCTTTAGCAGATACATTCCTAGTTTCATTCTTCTGTTATTTCTGAAAATGGTATCCTTTGTTATGTAATTCTTTTTATCCATTCAAGAATATATATCTCACAATGAAATAAAAGGAGTGCATCTTCAAAAGTACTTTGGTTCACAATGGTTGTCTTTTTTTGCTATTGTATTTACTGGATCATTTTTCTAAAACTTCCATATTTTTTTATCGATACAGAATATTCCTGCAAAGCTTGATTTACTTTGACATTTGTCTACTTTTCTTGAAATTGCAAAGTACAGAATCGTCTCTGGTGTGGCTGGACTTTTGATTGTCCTTAAAAATCTAAGGTAAGTAAACCTTTTGTTCAAGTGACTGCTGTTTAGCACTGCTTATTAATTTCTGGTGATTTTGTCCCTTTGTATACCCTCCTGGTAAGTTCATAATTTTGGAGAACTGTCAGACTTAATGGGGCTCTGGTGCATCTTGTAATGTCACCTTAATTTTATTGGATTGCAGCATTGGTTTCTCATAAATGCTTACTACTTTAAGCTTTTATTGAATTTCCTTGTAGATCTGACATTTGTATCAGTCTTAAATGTGACTGTGTATATTCTTGCTGGGAAATTAATTTTATGAACTTATCAATCAAATGTAGTTCCTTTAGAATTTTATATTCTTTACACCAAATAGAGAATATTTTTCTAACTAGCTCATTCCAGCTTTTGAGGCTTGTCACTGTACTAGGGATGAGGTCAATATGATTGTCAAAGTCAAAGGCTAAACTGCTCCATGGGAAGCTCTTGGAAAGGAAATACAATCATGAGGATATCATCTTGTCCTTGATTCGCCATCAATCTATTTGAACTTTTTAAGTAAGATTCTTAAATGACTGGTTATATGCAATTTTATTGCTAGTTTATATCTGGTTTGTAGATTCATCACATTAACCAGTTAATGTAATCTGTTGCTGAAGTGAATGCAATTTGTGGTTTTTGGAGTTGCAGGAATTGGGTTTTGATGGATGAAAGTTTAAGTTTTTGTTTTGAATTCTGTGATTGTGAGTTGAATATCTGGTTTGCTGTTTGAGTTTCTGTTTCTTGGGATTTCTTTTGGCATTCAGATGGTTTGATTACCTTTCTGCCTTCATGCCTCTAATTCTTTATTTTTTTTTTCTTTATTAAATTTTCAAATCCTACTTTAAGTAACATTTTCATGATATTCTTTCATTTGTAGGGAGTAAGCATCTTCTAGAGATGAATAGGATTTTAAGGCCCGGGGGATACTTTATCTTGTCAACTAAACATGACAGCTTTGAAGCTGAAGAAGGTTTGTCCCATGTTTTACAATTGCTATTTTGAGATGCTTGAAAGCTGGAACAGTAGACCTTATCTTATACTATATCATGAGGAGCAATTTTCAGTAGACCTCTTTTGTAGATATGTTTAACCTATTGAGCTGTATCTCATGCTACAGACGAGTTAACATTGAGTTTCTTATTTCAGGTAAACAAATATCTAGAAAACTATGAAATGGCCCTTACTGGATTTGAAGCTGCTGCTTTCAAGGATCCTGGTCTCAATGCTACCGAAGAGGTTCAAAAGATTGTTAACCTTCTTGACAAGCTAGATAATTTGTTAAGGGTAATGCATTTTTCATTTGTAAATGTGGTATCTTGAGGTCTTGAGTATGTGTTTCCAAAGTGGTTTCTAGGATCAAGGGGCCTTGGGCTATCATCTATTGGCAGGTAACTTTTGAGTGGTAAGTTTCGATTTAATGTGATTGGAATGTGTTGCACTATCTGTTTTGCTTTGGATACTAGTTTGAATTATGCCAAATACGGCTTTGCACTCTTTCTAATGTTATTTGTCTTTCTATGGCAGTTGCTTTAATTCCTTTATCTATTTTCACCAACATTTTCGTTCCACTTTTCGTTTTTCTTTTTCAATTTTCATTAGTTTTGCTTTAGATCCAATATTATATGCTATCTATGTCCTAAGTTATGGATTTGTGATCTCCCTTTCATTTTCATATTGTCCAGTCTGGTATGGTGAACCAGTAAGCATTTTTACCTTTGGGTGAGATTTTAGTTTCTCTTTAATATGATTTTTAACTCTGACAGATTCAATTTGTTAATGGACGTGTACCACAATCTATATCAGAAATACGAGGGTATTTGGAGAATAATTTGTTACAAATAATTGAAATCTGAGTTGCAATTCAGCTCTTAATACTTTCTGTTGTTTTATTGTCTAAGGTTGGTGTGCGAGGACATAACTGGGGGTCTAGAGGATATTGCCATTCCAGCTAGCAATTTGGTCGATGATCCGCCTGTTGCTTTGCCAGTTGATGTTGTAAATATGGTTATCTTAGCAAGCATAAAGGAGTTAAGGCTTAAAGCTGCTGGTGCATTGTTTTCACTTATTTGTGAGGTTTAGGACGTTAATGCGCATCACATTTATGGACAAGTATAAGTTTATGGTTAGGGTTAATGTTGGGATGGAATAACTTTGTTGAATATATGGATGAATGTATCGGATCTTTACATAAATGAATTTGTTTTGAATGTGTTGTCATTTGGATTCCATATATGCAGAATGTCGGTCTTTTGAATGTCTTTCAGATCATTCTATTCCAGCTAAAAACTATTGTCTAATAATTATTCATCATAAAATGCCTAGCAAAAACTGTTGTATGAGCTATCTAACTATAATACATTAAGGACTAAAAGAATGAGAAAGTCATTGTCTAGCAAAACAACAGACAACAGTTTTTCGGAGAAACCTATAATATCAATAATGGATAGACAATGGGAATTTCAAGTACATGTTGTCTGACCCAACCTTCAGACAACAGCAAGCATATAAGCCCCTGTTGTCTGGCACAGCCTTCAGACAACAGCAAGCATAGAAGCCCCTGTTGTCTGGCACAGAATTCAGACAACAGCAAGCATATAAGCCCCTGTTGTTCTTTGTGGTATTCAGACAACAGACTGGGTAGTAACTGCTGTTGTACTAAATTTTATCAGACGACAGTTTTCTGGTATTGTCTGATCCATGTATCAGACGGCATTGAGATAGACAACAGCAAAGACAATACTCAGACGACAGTGAAAAACTGTCGTCTGATTGAAAAATTGGTGTAGTGTGACAGTGCCTCATGCCAGAATGTTTGCTTTCCTCCTATCCCCAAAAGTGACATAACCAGTGGTACACTCATCTTGAAATGAGGAAAACCAAGCTTTATCTCCTGTCATATGTCTAGGGCAGTCACTGTCGACATACCAAAAGTCCCTTCACTTGTCTGCCAAAGCAGTGAGTGCTACCAAGCAAGTGGCCTCAATGTGTGTCGATTTGTCATCTGTTCTTACACAAGCCATGAGACAGGTAGCATCAATAGAGTTGAGTGATTCAATAGAATCAGTACAAGCAAGAAAACACTTATTCGAATCTTTCTTAGTCCAAACAGGTTTTCCTTTTGTAGTTTGCATGTTACCCTTAGTGATCAGTTCAGTTCACTTATTAATGAGTTCCATCTTCTTTCTAAGTTCACATTGCAAAGATTCTACAAAACATTTTTCTTCAACAAGCTGTAGTTTTGTAAATCTCTCATTACATCTAGGTCGAATATGTCCCAACTTACCACAGTGATGACATGTAGGAATAAAAATCTTAGAGCTTGAATACCTGTTTTGACCAGTGGAAGTTCCTTGGTCAAGCTTTACCTGTTTTACCTTTTGAGCATGCTTAGGCTGCTTATCACCCTTGTCCTTAAGCACTATGTTGATTTCCTTGATGACATCAGTGGATGACTCAATCTTCTCAATAGCTAGACTTGATTTTTTCACAAACCTGGTACTTTTGGAGCTTTCTCCAGAATAACCAAGTCCAAAAGTGTCATGAGGAGATTTTCCTTAACCAAACAGTTTGGATACAGCTCCAGAGCTGATTTCAAACTTTATGAACTTTTCTTGAGTAGACTTTAGTTCAACCTGTAAAGATTCATTTTCAGTTAACATATTCAAATTCAAGGCATGTTGCCTTTTTACCTCAAGTTCCAGCAATTTGATCCTGTTGCTGAGGTTAATGCCTTTAGTCTTCCAAGTCAGAAAACTTTTGTCACCTTGTAAGTTAGTCAACTCATCAGTAAACTCGCTCCTTTCTTGTTCCAACATGGACTGTGAGGTTTTCAACATGAGCTCCAGCTTTTCTTTCTCAGCTTTCAAGACTTCAATCTCCTTCTCCAAATTCGTGTTCTTGAGCAGTATAGCTTTTGATGCCTTATAGAGTTGTTTGCAGCGGACATTAGTTTCATCATCAGAGAAGACATCATCACTATCTGACTCAGGTAGGAAAGATAAAACAAATGCAACATTCTCAACCACCTGAGTTTCATCATCACTCCATGTTGAGAGAAGAGATTTGTTGTTGCTATTTCCATGTTTCCTATTGCCACAGTCAGTAGAAATATGGCCATAACCACCACATTCATAGCATCTGGTTTTTCCAGAATTAGTTCCTTTGAATTAAATTGCCCTTCCCACTCCTATCATTGTTATCACTATTCCCAGCAATGTAGGTGTTTTTCCTAGGACCATTAGAATTCCTAGAAGAGCTCTTGTTTTTAAGAAACTTTCTAAACTCTTTTGTCAATAGGGCAAGATCAAGTTGTTCTTCCTCTTCTTCTGCCCCTTTCACAGCCTTATAGGCTACACCCTTAGCTTTCTTATCAGGTTTTAGTCTCATTTCATAGGTTTTGAGATTTCCGATAAGCGTATCTAGAGGATAGACATCAATGTCAAATGAATCCTCAATACTAGTGACCTTAGAATGAAAGTTCTCAGGCAAGGCCCTAAGTATTTTTTTGACAATTTTATCTTTATCAAAAGGTTCACCTAGACTACGACACTGATCAGCAATTTTCAAAATTATACCATGAAAATCATCTACAGTTTCATTATCTCCCATGGCCATGGTTTCAAATTCATAAATTAGACTTTGTAATTTTTTAGCACATACCTTTTTATTACCTTCATATGTAGTCTGTAGCAGATCCCAAGCCTGCTTGGCAGTGTCACAATGACTGATCCTCAACTTCTCTCTTTTAGAGAGAGCTGTGAATATGTTGTTTTTAGCTTTGAAGTCAGCTTGAAGATCTTGTACTTCCTCCTCAGTCCAATCCTTCCTCAGTTTTGAGGTGGCAGTAGAAGAGCTTTCACCTTTGGCTAGGACAACAGGCATCTTTCAGCCATTTTCAACGATATTCCATACATGCTCATCTTGTGCATAGAGATAAGACTTCATGTAGATCTTCCACTGAGTGTACTTTTCATAGCCCCCATCGAACCATAGAGAACTGTTGACAGATCCTCTTGCAGCTCTATCATGAGAGTGTTCCATCATCCCTGCGATCTCCTAGAGAATTCTAGAACCTGCTCTAATTCCAAGTGAAAACACCAGATGGAACAAATATGGAGTAGATCTACACAAGTAGTCTTACAGCACCAAACACACAAATTTGACACAAGTGTTTGTTGACACAGTGTAAACCTCACCATTGAGGAAACTTCACTGCGTGCCTTGTAACATAGCCAACACGAAAAAACAAATCCACTATGAATTGAGAGGATTATAGTATACAAGTAGTGGTATTCAACACAACCACATTGACTAGCACCAGTGCTAACTTGTTTTACAACTGCTTCATCTATTCTAATTAAGCACTACTTGATCTGATCTATGCTAACTAGAATAAACTGAACAAGTCTTCTGAATCAGCTTTGTCTTGAAGCCTCACTGATCTCAAGCAATATGCAAGTTATGAATGCAGTGAGCAAGCAAATGAAACAATCACAAATATCAATGAGAGTTTTTGCATAACTGGTATATGCAGACTTTGCAACACTTATCAAATTTCTCAGTAAAAACTCTAACGTCGGAAATGCAGTTTCAGAACCTTTTATAGAATAAAGAGACTCCCCCTCAATGATCACATTGATCACAAATTAAGATAAACATAGAAATGATTCTGAAACTGATTGAAAGACTCTATCAATTCTAACTGACAACATGCAACAAAAATCTTCTATTTGATAAGTATTTTAAACAATTTTGAATGCAGATAAGATTTTGAAAACTTTTCCAAAAGTACCGATAGAATTGCATAACCATTTAGATCCGTAAAATCCACCATGATTGTAAGCCAAACAAAATGATATGCAGATTGCCTTAGGTCGAGATCAGTGAGTTCTTCAATCCCTTGATTTGTGTCATCTTGAATACGCCAGTCTTCATGTTAGACATTGCCGCTGCTTTGCTGGAACCTTCATCTCCTAGAGCAACCAGGAAAGATGAAGGAGAAAAGTTTTCCTGGTCCTTCAGTCCCGCAGACTCCTTGTGTTTTTAGGAGAATTCATGTGTTGAATGGAAACATGCCAATATGCTTACAAAAACAGTCAAAGTCTGAAAGTCATGCAACATTTTAGATTGAGTTAGCTAAGCTTGAATGCCAATCTGTCTGATCAGTCAGAAAGTAAAGTTTGTTAAAAGTTTCTGTTAGTAGAATTGCTAAGAGGTCAAGCTCTTTTTTTTTTCTTTTTTTTTTGGAGAAGAAAGAGGACAAGCCCTTGATTAGCTAATATGTATATAGTGATAGTGCAGTAGCCATTGAGCACTGTAAGCAAGCCGAGAAATCAACAATAAATAACATCATCATCTTCTTCTTCTTCAAGTAAAGCTTTGCAATTCATCTTCTTTAATCCCTATTCCTAAACCCTAGCTAACTACACTTTCGGCAGACTCTTCATTTATGGTTTCTGAGGAAGCCATGGATGCTGGGGTGTTCTGGATTCTTACTGACCTGCAATCTTCACTACAGTATGTTGTTATGCCGAGACGTGCTAAAATGGGACAATTGTCACTAGCTCGAGATCGCACAACAGGGAGCTGCCGTAGTTGCAGACTTGCAGTAGAGGATCACCACGGATGCATGGCTGTGTCAGTTTGGGATGATGATACCTATATCTAGGCAAAGACGAATGCCTATAGTATGCCCAATCATGTCTTAATGTTGTTCACTAATTCATGCTTCTGTATCAGAACTTCATAAGTATACGTAGTCCAGTGTTTTTGGTTTTAGATTTCAAGCGGGCATGTGGTGCATTTTGATATTGTATGGGCAGACAAGAAATGAAAAGGAGATCAAGGTGAGTACTTATCCGCTTGAAGCCTAGCTTGAATGCTGAAAATAAAATTAATTTAGAATTATATTGAGAGTTATGGTGAAAATAATGGTGAGAATTATGATAGAATAATGGTGAGAGTTAGTAGCTAAATTCATAGATTATGAGAGTCAGGAAGGTTTAAGGTTATATATTATAATGGTATAATACTTATATCTGTTGTAAGCCTATATAAGTAGGCAAGTCTAGTTGAGTAAGCTGGTGTGTAGAGGGAAATTTTGTAGAAGTTTTATCAAAAAATTTATTGGGTAAGTCTAAGGTGTGTTGATGTTTGTCATACATCAACTTTTTAATAAATATATATTAAATTAAATTAGTTGGTGAAACCTGTTGTACAGGTCAATAAGTTATTCACTTATAATTTGACATGTGTACTTAAAAAAAAAAATACCATACTAAGTACTGATTTATTGTTTTATATGTAAATCGTTCAAAAACTTGTAATGAAGATCGTAAATGTAGTAATTACTTTGATTACAACTATAATTATCACTAAATACGTCCAATGTGGTTGTTTGTTGTAAAATGTCTCATCGATGATATAATTTACAAAAGAAAGGACTCTAGTTACAAAAATAACAACTGGATTACAAGAATAAGGACTTGAAAAGTTTTAGGTTTAATATGATTATTTACCATATAAACAAAACATTTGTTGTAGCAGTGGTAAAGTGATAGTTTTTTTTTTGTAAATAGAATCATATTTCAAGTAATTATCATAAAAATAACCATAATTACAACGTTATACCTCAATTGTTATAATTTATAGTAAAATGCAATGTCAAACTAGTAATTATCTCATGGATGATGAGATTTACACAAGAAAAGTATTAAATTACAAAATATAGAACTTTAATACACAATTAAGGACTCGCGCCTCATTTACAACATATACATAAAGTTTTACCACTTTGACAGCAATTTGTTGTCACATTAGTAAAATGGTTCTTAGACTTGTAATATAAAAAATTACCACAAATAAGAGCTTGATTACTACTTCTACAACAATTCGTTGTCTCACCGGTTATCTTAAACTTGTAATATTGAAGAATTACCACAAATACAACCTTGGTTATTACTTTGGACCTCAATTGCCGTAAAATCTAGAAAAAAACATTGTCAAATAAGTAAATAACTCCTAAACAACAATAGTTACAAAATAGACAACCTTATTACACCGTAAAGGACTCACCGCAAATTTACTTAAATATATGAAGTTTTACTATTATAATAACACATTCGTTGTTTAATTAGTAAAGTGGTACGGTTCTGAAAAATTGTAATAGTTAAGTATTAAAACTTTATACAACTAAATTACCACTTTTTACCACAATTCGTTGTTTTATTGGTAAAACGGTTCTTAAACTTGTTATAGTGAAATATTAACACTAATTACAACTTGACTACCACTTTTTACAATAATTCGTTCTATCATCAAGTTTATGACTTGGGGTTGGAATATTGAAGCATTATCAAAATTACAACCTTAATTACTACTATTGACCATCAAAAGAGAACATGGTTAGTCAAGTGAATTTTTTTTTTTTTTTGGAATTGAGGACGGGTCTTCTCTATCTGCCTTTCTTTTCCTTTCTCTTTCTTTCTTCTTCCTTCTTCCTTCTTGGTCCATAGTTGAAATTCTAGCGTGTTAGATCCATGGCGGCTTGAACATCACTCCGCTATCACTTCTCCGCTACAATTCTCTCCATCCTTAGTTTCTCTTGTCTTTGAATTTACAGAAATCTAATCGAAGAAGCCCCAAAACCCCCAAATCAGAATTCTCAAACCCTAAAGTTTTCAATTTGTCTTAATCTCTCATCAACCTTTTTCAGGGACCTAGCGTCACAAAACAGTAACGAAGTAATGACGGTCGAAATGGCGGCATTACCCGTCCAGTGAGACTCGATGTGATTCTCGGTAGAGTTTCTTGGACCGATTTGGTGAGACTCGATTTGGGTTCTTTACTATTATTTTACCATCAAGGTCTTGTTGAGTTTGTGAATTTGATGTAATATTGGAGGTGGATGAACTGATGTTTATTGATTTTGCTATTGAAAATTTGAATTTAGACCTGTTAATATTGTAGTTTATCTCTTGGTTATATAACTATCATGATTCAACGCATTGGGTCTTCTAAGTTTAGTCAATCTTGATGTATTTTCTGTTAATTTTTTATATGAATCGGAGACTGGGTTCGTTCTCATTTGGGGCTTTAGGGTTTAGGTCATGGACTATAAGTTGTAGAGTTATAATTTATGAATGAAATTTACTGATGTTAGAGATTTAATTATTCTATTCCATTATCATAAAGGATTTCCATTTAAATATATTGAAAAAATTAATGTTTTATGAAATTTACAGGACCCTAAACCCCAAACCCCAAACTCTAAATTTTTCAGTTATTTGGAAACTACAATAGTACTCCTAATCCGTATTAAATGTTGTTTAACAAATTACAAAACAACAAGATATATTCATTATCAAGATCCTCCTAACCCCTAAACTGTAAACCCTAACCCTATTCCCTAAAAGTTTATATATTCATTACTAAGCTCTTTGATAAGATATTTCTTCTTCAATGAAATATATGTTTCTCGATAAGATATCCACTCCTTGATAAGATATTTCTTCCTCAACGAGATATCTCCTCCTTCACATGATATCTGCTCATCGACTACATATGTCTTTCTTGACAAGATGTCTGCTCCTCGACAACATATCTCCTACTTGAGAAGACTTTGTTGACGAGATATCTGCTCCTTGACAACATTTCTCACCCTTGACAAGATTTCTGCTCCTCAACAACATATCTCACCCTTGACAAGATATTTGCTCCTCGTCAATATATCTCCTCCTTGACAACATATATCTCCTCTTCAATAAGATATTTGCTCTTCAACAAGATATTTCTTTCTCAACGAGATATATGCTCCTCGATAAAATAGTTCACTTATATATTGTATTACCATAGTTTAGAGCTCTACTACAAAATTTATCTAAAGTCGTTTATCTAAACCCTAAAGGTCCTCGATCTTAATACTGAAACTCTAAACCTTAAACCCTAAACCCTAATAGTACTCCTATTCTGTATTAAACATTGTTTATCTAAAGCCTAAACCCTAATAGTACTCCTATTCTGTGTTTGTTCATGTTCAGTTTTGTTTGTTGTTTGGATTGATTTCTATTTGGGTACCCATAATCTTTAGAGAAGTTTGAGTCTTTGGATTGATTTCGTGTGAAATTTAACTGTTTGATCTCAATTGTATGTTATAGATTGATGTGAGGCTTTGTAGCCGTAATTATCTGTTCTTGATCTCCAGGGTGAAATTCCAAAATTTCACGCTTGTTTTGCAATGAATCAGGAGTTTGCTTTGATAGATTGAAGCAATGTATTGCAAGGATGAACAGAGAGAAAATAAATTTGAAATTGGTATTGATCATTAATTGCTTGCTTTCTTCATTACGACAGTGGATTATTTATACAACAGGTGGTGGTCCAGATTATAGAATCCTAGAGAGAAAAACGAAACTCCAATTTGAAATTGGTGTTGCTCTGCCATTATGCTTGTCATTATGTTTCACATTTCCAATAATCATCCCTAGTTAAGCATGAGATTTTTGTGTAGAGCTATGATCTTATTCATTAAGATTCTTCTTAACAACCAGGTATGAAGAAAAGAATCGCTTGGTTATCAGTCCTTACTTTGATGTTGGTGTCAAGGAGGTTGAAGGCTGGACTGCTAGACTTCTTCTGTCAAGACACGATTGCGCTTGTTATTAACTCATCACTGTATTAGATGTTAGGTTATTTGGACGAGTAATCTGGACGGGGATAATCTTCTTCCTCTAATCTTCTTCTTCTCCTTTTTAATTTAGGTTTTTTTTAATTTTATTTTTGATATGTAATTGGGAATCTTAAAAAAAAAAAAAGTTGATACAGGTTAACGGGTAAGCAGGTTACCACTATTGAATATTTCAGACCGTCAGATATATTCAACTTTTAATTAAATCAAACGGTCTAAAATATTCAAAAAAGTTGATGTATGGCATACGTCAACATATACTAGAACTTTCCAATTTTATTATCAGGAATTTTGAGAGTATCCTCCATATCTCTCTTTAAGAGCTCTGTATATGACTTTAGACTGTACATCTCTTATATTGTTTATCATTCATTCATGCATCATATATATCTCCCTACTCAAAATAAGGTTTTTAATACTTACGCTTTCACTGATATCCAACATTGAAGGAGTAGGTTATGGATACCAAATATTTTGGATTTCGTTCTATTAGAAATTGATACTTCTGTCCAGAAAAGTTACAATAGCATATTACTCTGCAGGACCCCAGATATCAGTTTTTTAGACCAACAAGATGTTATATATAAGAAACTTACCAATAATATTAGGCCCCGTTTGGTTCGCAGGAATGTCAAAATTGGAAAAGGATTTATTTTCCTTTCCAGATGGATATGGAATGGAATATGTTTTGGTATTTCCATGTGAGTGTTTGGAATATTACTAGAAATTAAATTTTGGAATTAATTTTTCATTTCTATTGTAGTGTTTGGTAAGTCATAAGAATGGAATATGAAATTATAATTTTCAATAACGCCCTTTTACTAATTAAAGTACAGCAATTTATAAGGAATATTGGTGGGGAATATAAATTTTTAGAGGGATAATTAATGTAATTTTGCCATTGACAGTGGGAAATGGAAATAGAATACCACCCCTGACTAGGTAATTCTATTCAGGCTTTATAAGGGAGTCAATTTCCAGTCAAATCTTATTTTTTATTTCCTTTCCAATCTTTAATTACAACCAAACGGAACATCTGAATGGAAAATGAAATTAATTCCCATTCCATACCATGATTTCCTGCCATCCAAACGGGGCCTTATAGTGAAAATTAAGCACGAGGGCTAGCTAGCTACAAGCATAATTGATTTAATTGCATGCATGCATATACTTTTGTTTATTGCCCTTCCTTCGACACGTAGTATATTTGTTATTTTTCACTTTGTTGTTACAATAGTTCTATGAAACTCTCAACTCTGTTTAGATCTTTATAGAAAAATTTCATCGATCAAAAGCCTGTAGCTAATTCAAAACCTTGGTTCAGAAAAGCTCCGGCCACCCAAAGTTTCAAGTTTGGTAAGTTGATGATCTCCTGCTCGCTTTCTTTTACCTGTTAGTTTTAACCAATAATAACAACTAGTTAACAAGAAAGATAAACAAGTGCACTTAAAGTTGATCGATTATAAAGAAGAAACTGAAAGCTTACATTCAAAGCCAGTGTTACTTCGAATCTCCCAGAACTAACCATGTTCAAGTTTGAACTCAAAACATTGAAGCTTGTAAGGGATTCAATAGCCTTGTAAAGTGCTGTGGCTACGCCTACTCCTTTGTTGCATCCCACTTTCACATAAAAACCATTCTCCTCTACTTGGGACACATCTATCTGCAAACGCAGCAAAACAAAGCATTAATTTTCATGTACGTACTTCTCAAGAATGGTTTAATGAAACAAAGATTTTTTTTTTTTTTTTTTCAAATTAGACATGCATACGTGTTAGTGATTCTGTGGACCGAACAGAATTTTCCTATATTGATATATTTCGTTAAAAAAAAAATTGTTAGCAAAGTGACTACGAACAATAATGGTGCAACTTGGGATTCCATGGCTCCAAAGAATATGGAAAGATTATATTCAAGTCAGTTTTTGTTTTCTCTTATAGATGCACAAAGGGTTGTAATTAACCAAACCTGAATGATTCCCGTGGGAGTTAAATGATAATTGTCAACAACTATTTTATTCTTGGTTGGATTTTGCGTTGATCCTGCCTGCTTTCCCCCTGATCCTTCTATGGATGCTTCAATGCACGAAATCTCAGCTTCTAGCTTTTTAGCGTGTTTTTGCAGATCTTGTACATACAGTACAGCATCTCCAACAATGGAGGCCTTATCCATCTGTGCATCATCGCCAAACAACAATCAATAATATATCACTGCATGTAACATTTTCTGTATACAAAAAGCATTGCTAACCAGGATTCCAGTTTGAAATAAAATGTGTATCTCTTCTTTTAACACGTACTAGAAGAGATTGAACCTCACCTTAGTGATGTTAGGAACCAAGGACCGCAATGCATAGAGTTTCTCTTTCATCCTTCCCCTCCTCTTCCTTTCCGAAACCAAGGTTCGAGACCGATCAACCTTTTGCTTCTTTGTTGTTGTGGCTGTGGTATTTGTGGTGGTTGTTGTCGTTGTTCCACATGAGTCTGCGTCATTATCTTCTTCCCCACTATCATTTATTTCTCTATCGAAATGTGGTAATGTAGTAAGAAAAGGAGCTGGATTGGATACGCCAGTAGTACTATGATCTAAACCAAAGAAACCACTACCCGGAGTAGTTGGACCAAACTGGTTATCAATGACAAAGCCCGAGCCACTGATATGGTCGCAATGAAAATGAGCTGCCGCTGGATCCTCATTTTCCCCGCGAATAAGATCGATGAACTGGTCGAAGTTTGCATCATCTATGAAGTCTTGTAACTCAAAGTCATTAATGATGCTGTGACCTCCAAGATCGTGGCTTCCAAATGCACCCATCCCATCCATGGTTTGATAGTGAAGTGGTTAGCAAATTGTATGTGTGTTATAAATATATGAACTTGTATATATATACAACTGGTGGGAGTGAATTTGCTTTTATCTTAAATGTGAACGGAATCGAATGGGGGAATTCTGACGTTGGAACTCTTATTATATAAGTCTGTGAGGAAGAAGTTGACAGAGCTCTTACAAAAACAGTACAATTTTAAATTTTTGACAAGGACAAAGAACACTTGTCATAATAGAAATGAGTGTCAACTAGCAGATAAAGATCGATCTTTTTCATAAGATGAACAACAACCAGTTACTTAAGAGAGCAACCACATAAAAAACCTTAGGTTATAATAAAAGTTTATTGCTAGTGTTCCTTTTATATATATGAAAACGAACGATTCAGATTGGACAGATTCAGTTTGTTCATTGATTTAATCTAATTCAATACCTTAACGATCATCAATTTGGCTGAAAATTTGCATAAGTGATCTATACATTAGGACCTAAAAACTGAACAGTCGATCTGTGAATATGTGATCGAAAAGTGGATCTATCAAGGAAATCCTTAAATATTCATATCTAAGAACCTCCTTAGCAGAGAAAGACTATATATGAATGTCTTTGTGATAGATAATCCTAAATAAAATGTGTGACAAGTCATGCTTAGTCAGAAAGTAAAACAATTTTATACAACCAGCATATATGGTTTGCAAGCTGTGCAAAGCGTTTTCCAAATAATTAACTCTCAAATTGGGTTGGACTTTTTATTTCAAGTAAAGAATATGAAACCACATGAGTATGGTTCATTTCACCCAAACATGTGAGTCAGCCTGATTTTTTAACTTTTTATTTTTTACTTTTATTACAAAGAAAGACTATAAACTAATTATGTAGAAAAACATCTCGAACAACTCGAGCCAAATTATCGAAACTAAAAATAGATAAAGCATTGAGAGGTGTGATACTCCGGAAATTCGTAATTATTTTCCGAGGATTTTTCCGGAAATTAATTTAGTGATTATCGGACGGCTTCGTGGCTCGTGGATGGAGCGGAAGTGTTTCGGACGAATTTTTATTCGGAAAGTATGGTTTTAGGGGGGCGCGAATGTTGACTTTTTATACGTTGGGATTCTCCGAAAACTTCTTTCACAAAAGTCGTAAAGCGCGTCGATACGAGTTCGTGGACATGCGGAACACGTCAATCGGAGTTCGTATGAGAAAGTTATGGTCTGCGGAAGTTTTGGGAAAGTTCTATAAATAGGGGTTTCCATTTTCGGAAACTTACTATTTTCATTTTCTCACTTTCCATTTCCGGAAATTAGAAACTCTCCGTTCTCTCTCCTCACCCGCGTCTGACCCAACCCGACTCGGTTTTTCCGGCGAACTCCGGCGGTCTCCGACTATGAAACTTTCCAGATCAGCTCATCTCTGCCGTGCGCTCCTCCCTGTGGTATCCTCTAGCAGCGATTCACACCCACGACGGCGCTGCAAGGCGGCGAAATTTGGTGTATTCGGACCCGGTCGGAAAACGTAGTTCCAGCGACGTCGTGGCTTCATGCTTCTTGTTGTGAGTTCGTAGGAGCCTCCCTGATCGATCTGTGGTGGTTGTTTGGATCGATTTACGTGGAAGTTTGTTCAACTCAGATTGAACAGTGATTCACGGTTTGTGAGGTAGTTTTCGACCCTTTTTGCTTAGATTCTGACTTGAGGCTAGTTATGAAAGTTGTTAAGCATGCTGAGATGAAGATCTTTGATGTTGGGAGTTTTGTGAAATAGTGAGTTTTGGCCGGCGGCGGTGCGCCACCACCTATGGTGGTGTTCTGGCGGTGTTCCGGCCGTTTAAGGGACTGTTTCTGGTATTATATATCTTCTACTCGTAGATACGAGCGTTTCGATATATAATACGTAATTTTTAGAGATCGTATGAATATGTTGTGATTTTTACGGTTTCGAACCGTTTGATTTATTCGATCCGTGAGGATCCGAATATCCGATCGACTTGTGGTTTTGGCATATTGATCGTAGAAGTATTCTGGAGACATTGGGTGGTCTCGGATGTGGTTTCGCCTCGATTGGCGTTACTTTCAGGGTTGTTGTGCGATTTGGGGATTCGAACTTTAATCACTTGGTGATTCACTAATTTGGACGAGTTGTTGATTAGGTGGTGATTAGGTGATTTGGACGAGTTGTTGGTGTGAGTGTTAGTTCGGTTCTGTGTTGAAGACACAGCGGGATTTCGAGGTGAGTAATCTCACAATGTTCATTTACGAACGAAGTTACCTTTATTGTTTTGAGAGTTATTTAGTTAACTGCAAACTATAGTTGGTATTAGTGACATTCCTGAGTGAATGACCACGTATATATATTTACGTGAAATATGTATATTCTTATGGGTTGATGAGTGATTTAAGCAATAGGAGTTGATGGGTTTCATTCTATTGTTTGAGGCTTGACTTTTCGGGAAACATTGTTTTAGGAATTGGGAATTTCTATTGTTTGAAAAGTGTCAAGATTTGGTGTGAGTTGCTTAATGTTTTGATCTAACGACCGGGGGTCTGAAGATCTGAGAGTCACAAGTGGTGATTTCTCCTTTTGATTTGATTTAACATTTTGGGTCCAGAGCGACCTGCTTAATGTTTTGATTTGACGACCGGGGAGGTTTGATGATCGGAGGTCACGGGGTGACATCTCCTTTTGAGAGTTGACTAACTTTTGGTCCTGAGTGACCGCTTTGAAATGTTTTGATCTGATGACCGGGGAGGTCTGAGGATTCGGGGTTGCTGGGAGTGACCTCATGGCATATATATCGGGACTTCACGCCTTTAGCCGAATGAGTGGATACGATCAGTTAGAGCTCTAGTCTGTTGCCATGGTACATCATGGGGGGGGGGTAGCGGGGAGCTATCTGATGCTCATGAGTACGTGTTTTAAAAGGGAGTTTCGGGGATTCTTTCTTTTAAATGTCCGGGGAGGACTTGTGTATCATATTTAATTGTCAGAGTTCAATTATTATGATTTTGTCACGGGGTGACTTGTGTTGATTTGAGAATGTGTTTTAAAAGGGAGTTTCGGGGATTCTTTCTTTTAAATGTCCGAGGAGGACTTGTGTATCATATTGAATTGTCAGAGTTTCAATTAATATGATTTCTGTCACGGGGTGATTTGAGTTGTTTCTTTTGGGAAAAGAATGTGTTGTTTTGGGAAAACAGGGTGTGTGTTCCTTTTTACGGGTTGATGGGTTTCCTTGTTGGGCGAGTTGTGCATGTGTGGTTTGAGTTACTCATACGGGCTTGCAAAAGCTTACCGGATTTGTTGTGTAGAAACCCGGTGCACCATTCAAACGGTGTAGGGGTTAATCATGCAGGTCAGGATAATCGTGGTTGATGCTGCGGTAGCGCATTTGCAGCTTTACGGTAGGAAGCCATTTTTGTGACTTTACCGTTATTAAAACTTCCGCTTGTAGTAGCTCTGAGGAGCATTTACACATTATCTTGTTGTGGCAATTTAATTTGTAAACTCGTGTAATATATAACTCTGTGGAGCGGGTGTATATTAACCTTAAGGGTTCAGGGCATCAGTATGTACTTGGTTTAAAGGGAAAAAGTTTCCGGGTATTTTGTATTGATGGCTGAACGATCACACATGTATAATTATAGGATTATATATCGATTTTTATTTATGTTAAAAATCGGGGGCGTGACAAGAGGAGACCCTATTTTCCAAAGATATATGACTCCTGTTCAGAGAATGGCCAAGCAGTGCTAGAGATCAACGTATGCTTGAATGAAACTTCATCAGAAATATGTAGCAAGCTAGCTAATGGATTGCCGGATTGATGTCTTCCAAAATGTTTACTCTCAAACATTGGCGCAGTTTAGTGTTTTATCTACACATGCACAAAGTCAGAGTTTGAATCTTGCTCCATTGCTCTCCCTTTAGCCTCTTTAATTACAAAATAAGAATAGATTTCATTTTTATTCGAATCAAGAACAAAGAAACTATATGCTACAAACAGGAATTGATGGATATACATCAATGTTGATTGAGTAAGCTAGGTTTAATGACTTTGCAATTTGATATAGCATACTTCCATGCTAAATTGATTTGTTTAATGAACTATTGCAGCATAAAGTAAAAGTAGTGAGTACAACTGTATGTATAAAACGGAAGTGTGAAAATGCATGGCCAATATGGTAGTGGATCAATTTGCTGTTTAAGATCGAAATTTAGATCATAATAGTGTTGGTTAAATAATTTTCTTCCTAAATAAGTTGTTCATTATGTAAATTTTGATAAAGTTTTGTATAAGATCTCAAGGGGATCTTTATATAATGTAACTTTCTCTATTAAAATAAATTAATTTAATTCAATTCATAGGAGATGGTTAGTTCAATGTTTAGTGCCTTCCCAGGAAACCAAGACATGCATCTTCATTGAGAATTTGAGATAAGAAAGAAAAGCACCTTGGAATTATAATAGTAAACCTAATAAACTAAATGCAAATAAGAGTCCTTTCCTATTCTCACCTATACTGAACAATAATTGTACCAAATTAAAGCTTATCCTTTAATTTGCAGAAGGTAACTCAATCATGCAATGAAAATAGCTAGGAAAGGACCAATGCCTGTTGACTAAAGAAGTGGAGTATTTTTAGAGAAGCAAATAGTGTTGTTGATAGTGTTGCTGATAGATTAGCACACTTTGCTAGTTTAGATCATACTATTGATCTTATGTCAGATGAGGTGCCGGGATTTATTCAAGATGTCCTCTATGAAGATTTATGTAAGTTATCTATGAGCGCTCGAGGTAATGGTATTACGTCCCCCTCAATGCGACAAATTAATAATAATAATAATAATAATAATATGGGCGTATGGATGAGCCTCCCAACTTGACTGGGTTCCAAACCCCTATTCGAAAAAAAAAAAAAAAAAAAAAAGTGGAGTATAGGTGATTTCTAATTTGGTACAATTCTTGTTCGCTATTAAATTTTATATTTTTACTTCTAGTGTTGATTAGTAAGTACGCGCTTCACGCACTAGGTTTAGCTAAAAGTTTGTCGCCGTCTTCTCTGGCTCTCGTCCGGCTGCACTGCGGCGTTGGCGCAGGCCTCTGGCCTCGCCGGCGTGCGGCATGTGCGGTCGGACGGGATGTGGGGTCTGGGATTTGGTCTGATGATCGGAGTTTGGGGCGGCGAGGGTCCAAGTTATTTGGATTTCGGTTTATGGCGGTGACTGCATTGGGGGGAGGGGGTGCGAGGCAGAAGGCGGCGTCCGGCTGTGTGGTGTCGGTTGGGCTCTCGGATCTTGCAGCAGGGATGGGGGAGGATGACGGTCGTTTCGGGAAGGAAGACAGCGGGTGTCCGATTTCTGGTGCTTCTCGTCATCAGGGATCTGGGCACTCGAATTTTGGGGGTGTGGTGGTGGAGGATGTCAGTTGCTGGTTCTCTGTCGGCGGCGTTTGTTCGACGGCGGTCGGGGTCCGAGAGCAGCTGCGGAGCGACGATCTGGGAGCTAGGAAGGCAGCGGTGGTGCTTCCTGTGCAGCAACGTGTTTGGGCTGGATCCACTATCTGGGCCCTCGTTGACCTACTTCGGTTGTGGGCCTGCCTTAGGCCGAGTGGTTGTTTTTGGGCAGAAGCAGTCGTGGGCTGGGAGTAAGAGTTGCTGCCTCTCTGGGCTTGTTCCGTGGTGGGCCTGGTCTGGGCCTGGGGTTCCACTCTGGGTCCAAGATGGGATGTTTTTTATTTTTATTGTTTAGGTTGTTTTGTTAGTTGGGTTTGGTTGGTTGATAGGTGGAGATCGTGGTGGACGGGGCGCCGCTGGTGGTGGTGCGATGGTGGATCGGGTTTGCCAGGGTGGCGGGTTTGGCTGTTACTATTGTTTTAGGGTTTGGTTTTATTTTTGTTGGTAATACGACACTACTAACGGTGTGGCAGAGACAATCTTCTCTGTCGCGGTCTCGGGGATCGTTCCTGTTCTGGAGTTGGGTCAGCAGCGGTGGCAAACAGTCTGGCTAGACCATCACCCTTGGCCTTCTAGTGGGTCCTTCCTATATGAGATCGGGTCGGAGGCGATGGCGTTTTGGAGCAGTGGAGGATGGATGGTGTCGACAATAGGGTGGTGATGGTGTTGGATTTCTTTAGTCCCAGGTTTGAAAGTCCGGCAATCCTTTTGGTCGAGTTTAGGTCACAACGAGTGTTGGCTTGGTCGATCAAAACCTGGTCAGGAGGACTCTGGTTGGTGAGTTAGTGTCGACACAAGTGAGTTGTCTAGCTTTAGAGTTCTTACTGGCTGGACGAGAGGTGCGATGTCAAGGATTCACTGCTCCTGCGCTTTTTGTCTTTGTCATACAGTTGTAGTGCCAGTTTAGAGTCAGTATTTAGAGTTCCCAGTGGGAAGTCTAGTGGCCATTTCTGCGTAAGAGATGTCGCCCAAAACTCGTTGTAAGCAGTTCATTATTAATGAAGTTCTTATTTGATCAAAAAAAAAAAAGTTACCTTCTGCAAACAATTCTTGTTCACTATTATTTACATTGGAGTATGGATCTTTTGGAAACCCTAGCTACCTTCTCTCCCCCTAAGATACTAAGCTTATCCTTTTCCCTTCTCAAAAGTATGTGGATCTATCTGCATTAACTATTAATTTGCCTCATACAAAATTTCATTTTTAGCCTCTTTTGCTGCGTTCGGTGGCTTGTTAGACTACAGTGACTTGCAACAAGAACTTTGAAGCTATAGCTGGCTTGTTAGACTACAGTGACTTGCAACAAGAACTTTCAAGCTATAGCTAGCTTAATTACTCTGAACCAATCTTTGTCCCAAAGTAGTGAGCTCAAAACACTTTGCTGGTAGCAGTTTTTTCTCTTTCCCAAACAAAAGATTGTAGAAAGAAGAAAGATTAAGATTTTATTAGATAAAAACTAAAAGGGAAAATATCACAAACAGTATCTGACCTATCAGCCACTAATAACTTTCGTACCTCAAGTTCAAAAAATATCAGATTGGTACCTGAACTTCTGACCCCGACCCAATATCAGTACCTGGGAACAGTAAAATCATTAACGGGGTTAATTTTTGAAGGGTAAATCTGTCATTTCACTGTTCATCATCTCCAAAACTCTCCCCTCTCTCTGCAATACCAGATTTCTTCTTCTTCTTCATACCTCATCACCACTATCAACCAACCTTTCACTTCTTCAATAGCCACCGTCCCATCCACCACCAACTCCTCTCACCTCTCACCTCTCCTTTGGTCGATTTGGGTTTGTGTGTGTGAGGTATGAAGAAGATAATGAAAAATCTGGGTTTGCAGAGAGAGAGGGGAGAGTTTTGGAGATGATGAACAGTGAAATGACAAATTTACTCTTCAAAAATTAACTCCGTTAACGATTTTACTGTTCCCAGATACTGATATTGGGTCGGGGTCAGAAGTTCAGGTACCAATCTGATATTTTTTGAATTTGAGGTACGAAAGTTATTAGTGGCTTGAAGTTCAGGTACTGTTTGTGAGTTTTTCCCAAACCAAAAAGGAACAAAGAGTGGGGAGGAGCATGGACACCAAATCAGATCGAGTAAAAATAGAACGGTAAAAACCCAAATGATAAAAGCAGTAATCCTTGCAATGATTATGTACACGTGGATCAAATATTTATCTCTTTATTGTAGACGCCATTTCTTTCAACTTCTTTTTCAGATTCTTCGAAGTTCGAACATGACTCATTAAAACAATCTTATTCAATGCTTCCTCACCATCCTCCGGATAGAGCCTCTTGCGAAGTGAAGGATCCAGAGCCTATTAAGAAAATGGTTAAAAACTTAAAATACCCTTGAGATAGATGCTTCTTGACATCTAGAGCTTTCTTGCATCAGTCAATATGTCACTTCTAAGGCATGGCGCACGACCTCATCAAACTTCTTCTCAACAAGAGCTAATGAGATATTCTCCGACGATCGGAAACCCTAAAAAATGTTCATAGAACCAAAGCTTAATGCAATTGATTAATGTGGTTGTTTAATCAAAAATGAAAAGAATAATGGGATTGAGTCATGCATGTGTTGCGCGACACAAGGCTGAAAGAAACTTCACTAGGACACGTGAATATTCGCAGCAATCCACACTCAACACAATTCTCTTGAATCCTATTTCGAAAGAAACATTTGATAATCTGGAGACTTGATGGACCAACCGCTACCATCTTTTTTGAGAGAGACCAACCACTACCATCATTTATAATATTATCCAATGAAAATGTCTTGTCATTTACGTGTGAACACACATCTGACATCTGATACTCATTTGAACATAAACTATATATAATTGACAGGGTCTTACATATTTAGATTTTAGAATCTACATAGATCTGTCAAAGCAAATACTTTACAATATCATACGTGGAAAAACGTATTTTCACGTAAGTGTGTGGACACATATATATATATACTCACATATGAATTTATTATAATTTTTATACATAAAAATGAAAGGTAAATCCTCAACTATTTAGTTGATCTACTCAGATAAGTCTTCAATTTGTAAATCAAAAGTCTTGAATTCAACTAAAAATGCTAGTTGTCATTAACAAAAAAATAGAACATAGAAATAAAAAGAAATATTGGTTGAATTCTTTTGATATTGCTCTCCTAGGGTTTTTCTTTTCTAGGATATCCTTAGTCCTTAGATTTAAGCCATGTCTGCCTGAAATTCATTCACTAATTTTCAACATGATTGAGAAGAGATATGTCGGTCTTGATCGTTGTTGGATGTGGAGATGCCTAGGTTGCCTAGCTCTTATGCGTCTATGGTTAATTGGTTACAAAAGAGGGAGTCCTGCAAAAGAACTATGTAGGCATGAGCCATTGGCTCACATTCATTTGGCTGTGGAAAGCCTTATTCTCATAGTGATCGATAAGTAAGAAGATGACTTGTTTGGGATGAGATTGGCTCGACTTGAGCATCATCATTCACATGCATAGCGAAGGGTGTTGCCTAGGGAAATCGTCTTGACCAATATAGCCAAGAAATATAGGAACAAACGTCATTTCTTAATAGATTGCGGGGCGTGCTAGCACATAGCCGAGAGGCCAAGTGTGCAATTGTAGATGTAGTGTGCGTTTTCTGACTTGTCAAACAATTGTTGGCCAAAGAATGAACTGATTCTCGACCGATGATCTGCTACCTTGATATTGATATTTAAGAACTTGGTGGCTGATAGTCGAGTGAATCGGGTGTAGTGGTAATTGTGTGAGTGATTTCGAATTTTCTACTAACAGGAGTTAGGTCAATTAGATCCAAGTAATTAAAAACACTCACCAATAAATGTTAATTAGTAACTAGGAGAGCTTTTCTCTCAACCCTAGTCTTCTATGGCATCCTAGCCTCCTTCGCTAGTCTCCATCGCTTCCTTCTCTTCTCGACTATTCTCTATGTCTCTCCATGGCATCCATTGATGCAGTTACGTACAGCGAGTTTCGCTGCCTCTCTCGCTCTCGCTCTCGCTGAAGTGGGCAGAGCCCCTGACCTGGGGAAGATTGGTGGTGGCCCTGTTCGCAGGTCCTCCCAATATTTCCTCATCGGCAAACCATTAACCTATATGCCGATCGATCCAAAGGCTTTCATGACTCACTTCAACTGGACTTGGATGGTGGGTAAGGAATTTAGGATTCAGGAACTGGCCAGGGATCTATTTTTGTTCTCCTTTGCTTCTGTACGTGATCGTAACAAAGTACTCCAAGGGGGGTCTGGTGCTTTGATCGAGCCCCGGTTTGTTTTGAAGAATATGAATGGTATCAAGCCGTTGCATGAAATTCAGTTCAAGCATATCCGAATCTGGACTAGGGTTTCTGGAATCCCACCCCTGTATGAAGAACCCAATGCAAGAATCTCACTCTGATCGGTAATCTATTGGGTGGTTTCTTGGACTATGATAAGAAGGAATTCAAGAAAGAATCAATTAGAGTTTTATTTACTCATGATATCTCTAAACCGATCTTACTTGAACGAAAAGTTTTTCTGGATATTGGTGTTGAGCCTATTCTGCAATTTCAGTTCGACCATCTGAAAGGGAGATGTTCTCAGTATGGACTCCTAACTCATGCCTGACACTCTTGTGAGGAGCCAACCGTGACAATCCCTACATCTAGGGTTCTGCATTTTCCTGGACCTTTGATCTCTGGAGGTTCCTTTGCTTTCTTTGCAAAGAACATGCAGGATCTCTTCACCGCTACCGCTTCCTCTTCCATGCATCCCCATGAAGAAGAAGCCAGTTATCCGTCGAGTGGAGCGTTCAATCCCTAATCCTGCTTCTCCTACTACTTCGGTACCCGCAGTAGAGAGTACTGAGGCTGCTGGTACTGTTTTGGAGCACGGGCTGGAAGGTGATCTGGCTCTTGGTCTGGAGACTGTCATTGAGGCTACTTGTGATATCAATGACCCTTCTGTTATACAGGTGAAATAACAAGGAGGGTTGTCTTCCAAGAAACGGGATTGCAGCGGTGACTGCAATCCTTCCCCAAGAAATTCAAAACCATCTTGGGTGGTAAGATTCCAACTCTGCAGGCTGATGCTTTGGGATTAATATATTAAAAAGGATGACGTTACTTTGGTAACTCTGAAAAGGAAGACTGGCAGGCCTCTGGGAAGCAAGAACAAAAACCAGGATGCCAACAAGAAGTCTAGTGGTGTGCCCCTGAGGTTAACCTATCCTACAGTCACTGGATCTGTTCCCAACCCTAGAGACAAGGGCAAAGGAAAATTTTAGGTTTTTTCCAATTTCCTTGCCTAATACTAGAAGTTGAGTCTTCTTCTACTTTCATCTTAGTTTCTCTAGTTGTACACCAATTGAGGTCTCTAGGCGATTAGGTTGCTGCTTCATGGGAGGTTGGTAGGGAGGATTTTGTTTCTCGTTGTTAGGCTCAATGAGTGAGCGAATGTGTTAGCAGTGAGGGTCACCTGTCCTTTGTTTGGTAGCTTATGCCATTTATGATTTTGGTATGAGACAGCATCTGATGTACGTGCCTTCTGGCCAAGGATAAATTAATGAAATTATCTTTTTCCTCAAAAAAAATGTTAATTCGTAACTAATGAAATTGTCTAGATTAATAGCAATGAGATGGGTAGGAACGGTAAATAACATAATAAAAACAAAGCAATAAATAACAGAGTTAAAAGTAAGAAATTAAGGGCAGTAACTAACGACAATAAAGAAAAGCTTGAAAATGAAAGACTTGAGAAAGTAAATCCGAAAACAAATCGATACTCTAAGTTATTAGGTATTGGCTTGAAACTTGGTAGAGCTAAAAACTAATAAATTGGAAAAAAAACATTCTACCTAGCTAGCTAGAAAGTAAAACTAGAATGAAAAAGTTGTAGGCTTGAGCTTATGGAGTTGTGTGTTTCGAATGACTTGTGAAAGCATCTATTTATATGAGTCGACTTGTATCCCTTGACTAGCTTGATCTCGTAACTTTTTAAGCCTGAGTAGAACTTGATTTCCTTCTTGCTTAGTGATTATATTGATGGCCACTCCCAATACTTATCATTGACTGGCTTGATGTAGAACTCTATCTTGATCGACTTTGATTGTCATCTCAACGGCTAAAATTGATCTTGAGACTAGCTGTCTTGGATGGGACTCACCTTATCGGCTAATGTTATCTTCAAGTTGAGTGAAATACTATCTTGAGCAATTCATATCATCATCACTAATTGGCTCCTTCGTCTATCGATTACTTTGTTTGAGTTGGAAACTGATATGAATGGTTTGACTGATTGTCTAATGAGTTTACACAATGAACTTGTCTTTTCAATTATTGATTATGGGCCGACCGATAATCAACGACCTAAACGTTAAAACAATCCATTGGCCTGGCTCTTAACTGGCTTGTATTGAACCAAATGTATTGTCCAATCAATCTTAAAAATTAGAACTATCTGCAGATTAGCCATCAACCAACATATTTATTTGGCAGGACATTAATCCCTTACCATTCACTTATGGACCCAACAACTGGACCGGTTACTCTTACACTGAAGCCTAGTATTATGAGATCTGTGTGATGGACTTCAAAGTTTCATCCGCCAATCAGGGAACCAGACAAAATTAGGAGCCTATAATTTTGTCTGGTTCCATTCTAAACTGATCAAACTAAATGACATTAGAAAGCAATTAAGATTGTGGTTTATGCTAGCTAGCCATTTGGTCGATATATATTTTAGAAGAAAAAAAAAACCTCTTAGCCCACTCCACCCTTACATATGTCAATAAGAATCAAACACATGACCTTTACAATATAGGAACTATAACTTACCAATAGGTCACAGCTCACCGATAACCATTTGGTCGATATTAATTTGTCCTCGCATCTATCTGTTTGTAAAAGAAATCATGGTGGAGGTTGAATATGAACATTTTTATGATTATTGTCTCCATTGTAAACTAGGTTATAGGGAATCGTGGTTACATATAATGACCAAGCCTTCTGAGGTAACAAAAGTCATTATTCAAGTGAAATCACCTCTTATGTACTACAAAATCATTGTATAAAGATAACAAAAAGCTAAGTACATCCTACACGTATCCCAATTAATTGAACTCAAGACCTAATCTCTTATGGTGCCTTTGCATAGCTAGAGTCCAACAAAAACATAACAAGGATGAAAAAACTTCAACTCGTATTCAAAAGAGTACTTCAGATGCATAAGTATATTGTGTTATATGCCTGAACTTGGGTCTTCCAAATTATAGCATTGGTAAATTAGCTATAAAGTTCAAGGCCGGGTCCAAATTGTATCACGGTAATGAACAAGACCTATGTTAAAAGCAAGGTTCTAAAAAATACTAAGCACTAATTAGGCGGTGACTCGCAGACTACCGCCTAGAGACCTAGGTGGGGACTAGGCAGTTTTTAATTTTTTAATTTTTATATTATTTTGTAACATATAAGTATATAAATAAAAATGTTTAAAGTCCAACAATTAATTAAAAATAGTCAAAATAGAGAAAAATATTTTAAAATTTTAACAATCAAACTTATTATTAGCCAAAAAAAAAAATCATACTATTTAAGGACACCTAGTTTGTGTGTCTGGCCCAAAATCTAATTACTTGTCTGAGTTGTAATAGGGTTAGTCTTACAGATATTCTCAAAGATATTCTCGGAGATATCCTAATCATTGTACGATTCAGTTTCCTTGCAAGATGCAGATTCTTTGCTTGTAATCCTCTATATAAAGAGCCCCTATTATCAATTCTCTCTGCATCCCTTTTTCCTAAAACACGCTATCAGCACGAAACCCTAACCCTGAAAAAAATAACCAAAACCTAAATCTGAATACAAAACCTTGAAACCATTTCTGCTTCCGCCGCACATCTTGAAGACCTTGACTACAGGAGTCTAGAACTGGAGGCGGAATTGTAATCCCCCAAAATTCTTTTTACGTCAACAAATAGTTTTTTGACATTTGAGGAAATTTAGTTTGTGCCAAGTTTTATTTACAAAATTTGTTACGAATTGCCATCTTAGTTTTTAACTTCAACCATATACTTTTCTCTACATTTGGGCTTTTCTTGAGTAATGATTTTCTCAAGTTTAGAAATATTATCCAAATGATACTAAGCCCAGCCCATTCTTGACCTAAGACAAAATCACTTGATACACCGATCTTTCCACCTGATTTCTGTGATGATCGATCATTTAAGCTTCATTCCTTCCTTTTTCAATATTCTCTTACCCATGTTCATGAGCCGTTTTTCATGCCTTAATACACCTTGATCCGAGCCTTAGATCAAAAAACAATCTTCATCAAAGTTGTTCATCATCGTCTTTTCTATAACATATCCGAAAATCAGCTCAGTCGGATATGTATTGAGGTCTGTACATTAGTCTAAGTAGTGGTTGCTGAGAAATCAGCAATCAGCATATTTCGGGATCAATTATTCATCTTCTTTTCCAATTCGAATCTGTCAAAATGTTAAGAAATTGATAGTATAAAGACTTTGACAACAAACATGAAAGATAAGCAAGCTGCTGAGCCTCATGATCCTGCAAAAACCACCTGATAAGCTTGAGGTAGGGGAAAAATTGTTTTGCTTTTGGGGTTATGATTCTCTTAACGGAAATTCATTTGGTGATTTTGTTAAACTCAGTACTTTCTTTGTTTGAATGTATTGATTACTTGGTATTGCACAATTTCTCTATTTCAATATTGACTAAAAAAAAAGGCTACTATTTTTTTTCTTGGGAGTATAGAGAGCTCCAACAAACCCGGAATCCCTAGGCCGAGGTTTTGAGAACTTCTGCCGGACGAGTGTTGAACGCTATTTGCTCGGGAGGTCAGAAGGAGAGGCGTCGGGCTCAAGGTGGTGGGCGGGACTGGGTGAGGTTCCAAATGACATCTCTGGGTGTGTTCACGTTGTGTAGGGATGGGAAGTCCGGCATGGGCTCCGCAGATTCAGGCGGCGGCGTGGGTCTGAGGGATTTGAGCGGCGGCAAAGGTCTATGGAACTGTGCGGCGATGATGGATCTGGAGGATCCGAGCATCCAGGCGGCTTGGGATTTTGAAGGGGTGCGCGGTGAGGTCAAGCGGTGGGCGCTTATATGCTGGGTCGAGCCTGAGCGGCTTGGTTACGTGTGGTCGGCGCAGCAAGATACGGCGGACAGGTGTGGGCACGGACGGCGCTACACGGATGGACGCGGAGATGCAGTTTTGGGCCTACTCCAACTCCTGTTTGGGCCTTAGGGTTTGGGCTTTCTCCTTTAGCTTCCCCGGTGAGCCTTTCAGTTAGGCTAGGGGTTTGGGCCTTTAGCTTGTTAGTTTAGTCTATTGATTAAAATAATTCCCTACTTTGTTAGGGAGCTATGCTTCTTTTTTTTAGTAGCGTCATCGAGTCTAGTTTACTCTGCCTATTTACTATGTAGTAGTCAATAGTCTATAGGCTCCCTTTCTGAGCATGGAACCGTCAAATGATTGGACCTAATCTATGTATCACTGTGCTACTACCACAAACTCTTTGTCTACCCCATGATGGTAGCGGGAGGATATGTAATGGCCCTTTCTGGCTTTAGATGAATGATAGTCGCCCTATTTAGGTTTGTTAAAAAAAAAAAGGCTACTTTATTTTGTGATTTATTCTTGCAGTGCCCAGTTTGCTTCTTTGTTAATCAGATGCTTTTGCATGCTCTGTTTTCATACTCCAAAGTTGTATGCAACAACTTATTTGCTTCTTCGAGCTTGAAAATTTACAAGTTAGTAAAGTTATGTTTCTGAAATCCAAAAAAAAAAAAAAATTAGTTGCATGTTTGAGTTATGGAAGTGGTGAGTATGTAGCTTGGATGATGATTGTGAATGCTCAGGCATAATGACCCGTGAGCTTTGAATTGTTATGGGCACAATGACCCAAATTCCCCGGGGAAGCCCCTTGTGAGGACGTAAATGCAATGAGTTATGATTGTATGATAAGGTACGATAAGGTATGCTACACTCCCTTCCAATTGCTGATTTTATGAAATGACTTCTGTTTTAATTGGGAAAGTTAGAGAGCTGTTTCTCAATGAATGTTTGTTTCTTCTATTGTCTAAGAAACCCTTTCATACCTTGTGACAATGTTTTATAGTTTTCAGCGAATGTGTATAAGGTTTGTGAGTTTGTTGATCCCTTTTTCCTTATGCAAATTGAGCTTTTATTGAAACCAGTTTACGATGCCGATGGTATAGACAAATTCTTTAGACAAATGAAATCTCATTTCTCTTTAAAAACAACCCCTACTGGGCATCGTTTATGCTCATCCTGTCTTCATCAAAACCTTTTCTGGTGGCTCACTCTATTTGTAGATAGTTCCTGGTCTAAAGCTAATTTTTGGTGGCATTGCTACGTGGAGAATCCTCTTGACTTGGAGAGATTGTGGGTGAGATTTGTTTATAATTTGGGAAGTTCTTGCAAAGGCTAGGTTGCTGTACATTTGAATTAATATCATTGGTACGTACTTGAGGCAGGGTTCTAAAAATCTGCCTGGGCGGCGCCTAGGCGCTAGTCACTGACATACCGTCCCGATTTTGGCCTGAGCGAAGGTATTAGGCGCTGGCCTCTTAGGCGCCCGCCTAGGCGAGCTAGGCGGAGGTTAGGTGGCCTGAGCGGAGGCTGGGAAGAGCAGGCTTGGCGCCTAGGCGCTTGAATTTTTTTTTTTTTTTTTTATCCTCAATCGTCAAATCAACGATTGTCTTCTCTCACTCGACAACCTAGAACTGAAAAATCCATATTCTAAGCACACAAATCACAATTCAAAATCAGAATCATCTATTTGGGTGCAGAGAAAACATGGGATTCAACTCTTTGGTTCAAGAAAAGCAAAAGCTTCAATCTTTACTATAATCCCCAATTTTCTTGACCACATTTTCTGGGCAACGAAACAGAGAGAGAGAGTAATAGCTTACTGTTAAAGATTGGAAATTGTAGGTGGAGATCTTGGAGGTCTCAGATCTGTGGTGGCCTTGCCTTGGGTCTTGACGCACAGAAATGGAAGAGCAACTTGCCTTGGGTCTTGACGCACAGAAATGGAAGAGCAGCTTGCCTTGGGTTTTGACGCACATAAATGGAAGAGAGAGAGAGAGAAGTAGTTGGTTTGGTTTAATTAGTACTTTAGTGGGATAGGTTGGATTGTTGGAACGAAGACTCAAGCTTTGATTTTTTTTAGGGAAAAATTCACCAACGGTGTCTGGACACTTAGGGGACTTTCAGAATGATACCTGAACTTACAAAGTTATCAATGTGATACCTGGACTCATTTTTTCGTATCAATGTGATACCTACGGCCAATTTCCGTCACGGAGCCGTTACGGAAATTGGCCGTAGGTATCACATTGATACGAAAAAATGAGTCCAGGTATCACATTGATAACTTTGTAAGTTCAGGTATCATTCTGAAAGTCCCCTAAGTGTCCAGACACCGTTGGTGAATTTTTCCCAATTTTGCACGTGCAATGCACGTTAGTCACTTAATGAAGACAAAATGACCGATTTACCCTCAAATTCTTTCTTTCTTTTTTTTTCTTTTTTTTCTTTATTCTTCTTTCTTTCTTTTTTTCTTTCTTTCTTTCTTCTTCTTCTTTTCTGGTTTCTTCTTCCCCTGATTTGAATCATCAAGATTCAAATCATCTTGCTCGTCCTATTCCCACCGCCGATCGCCGATCAAACACCGCCGCTGCGTCTCAATCCACCTTCATGCACCACAGATGTTTCTGGGTCCCCCAACTTCAAATCCTATAGCAAATTGAAATTTTGGATTGAGGCTTCACCGCTCACTCTGAGTTCATCCCCGCCGCCGCCACCAATGACTTGACCACCACCACTCTCGTTCTCTCCTTCGACCCCCTTTTATACACCATTGATCAGAAACTCAGACCCCGCCGGCCCTCCACTCTCAAATCACAGCTCCAATAACACCCCTCCATCCTCTCCTTCTTCCCGACATGCAACACCACCTTCACACCATCCTCACCTGCAACTTCATCGGTTTAGCCGACAACTTCGGCCTCTAGCCCAACTTCGATCAGAGGCAATTTTAGGCAGACAAAGATTAACAACCTCAGCCTCCACACCATCCTCACCTGCAGAAAATTCGAGCTGTTCTTATTCACCAGCTTCGCCACTCCGCTGCTACCCACCATTGTGCCTCGCCGATTAGTAAACAAAGGACTCGGAGCCTCCACCATCGAGAAATTGAGGCTCACGTTCTGCGTGTCCTGCGCGGAGGATATCGGCATCGTCGGAGAAAATGTTGTATGAACATAAATTTAGTTTGGGTTCCACGGTGGCAGCTAGTCGAGCTCGTTGATTGTGGCCTTGGCTTTCTTGATTAGCCAATCGACGACCTTGCTAGGATGGTCGTATCCAAGCCGGTCCTGCATGTCGTAGAATTGAATGGCGGTGTGGGCGACGAGCCTGATGCTGCGATCCCAGGGGCCTTTGGTGGTGCAAACCTTGCTGTGGCTGTCCTTCCGGCCGGTGGCCCTTAGAATGTGGCCTTGAGCCTCCACGATTTCGCTAGCGGTGGAGGAAGAAGCAGTCCTTATCCCCAAACCTAATCGAGAAGCAGCGGAGGATGATGTTGTTGTGCGGTGGTGGAGGTTGTTGTGGTCAAGTCATTAGCGACGGCGGCGGGGATGAACTCGGAGTGAGCGGTGAAGCCTCAATGCACAATTTCAATTTGCTATAGGATTTGAAGTTGGGGGAACCAGAAACATCTGTGGTGCATGAAGGTGGATTGAGACGCAGCGGCGGTAGGAATCGGACGAGCAAGATGATTTGAATCTTGATGATTCAAATCAGGGGAAGAAGAAACCAGAAAAGAAGAAGAAGAAAGAAAGAAAGAAAGAAAGAAAGAAAGAAGAATAAAGAAAAAAAGAAAAGAAAAGAAAGAAAGAATTTGAGGGTAAATCGGTCATTTTGTCTTCATTAAGTGACTCACGTGCATTGCACGTGCAAAATTGGGAAAAATTCACCAACGGTGTCTGGACACTTAGGGACTTTCAGAATGATACCTGAACTTACAAAGTTATCAATGTGATACCTGGACTCATTTTTTCGTATCAATGTCGTACCTATGACCAATTTCCGTAACGGCTCCGTGACGGAAATTGGCCGTAGGTATCACATTGATACGAAAAAATGAGTCTAGGTATCACATTGATAACATTGTAAGTTCATGTATCATTCTGAAAGTCCCTTAAGTGTCCAGACACCGTTGGTGAATTTTTCCCTTTTTTTTATTATTATACTTATTGCTCAATTGACATCTTTGTCCATGCCATTCTTTCTATTTTCAAACATTATATATATCTTATATTTTTATTTAAATAATTATATGTTATAAAAATAAAAATAAAATATAAAAATAAAAACCGCCTAGTCCCCTGGGCGCTAGTCCTCGGGTCACCGCCCGACTAGCGCCTAGCGTTTTTTAGAACCTTGACTTGAGGAAGCTTTAGGTTCTACTTGCCTGGGATGTGAACAACCAAATGGGGTTGTAATGTTCATCGTAACCTTGTTGTAATCCTACGCATCTTTGGTGTCCAGTAGCTATACATTACGCTTGTAAGCTTGTCTTTTGTTGTGCCTATCAAGTTATAAGTTCAAGTGTAGTTTTCAGAAAATTTGTTTTTAAGTTATTGAGATTAAAAAAACAGCTTTGTTGAATTTCTGAGAAAGCTACTGATCTGTTAACTTCGAGCTCTATGTTACCCTACTTACTGATCTCTAAATGTCCTAAATTTTTTACATGTTTCTCTTATGTTAGTTATCAAATGATCTAGAAAGTTTCATCTTATTCTGAAGCAACGTTTCATCTATCTGAATCATTTAACCTCTGGTTTTTGTGTATATTGGACTAGACATCTGAATGCTCATTTCAGAACTGATTTCTTGTCATTTGGACTTGCAATGAAATTTTAGTGAATTTTCTAATTTGATTTTGCTACTGCTATATTTTCACAAAACATGACAGTTCAATCTATTGGCATCCATCTTTTCCCTTACTTCCTGAACTCCATTTAGCTACAAATTTTAGTATGTTGTACCTTATTATGTCAGCTTTCATTCTGGAAAGTTTCAAGTTCATTGTTGCACAAATGAATTTTTAGTAAATCCCCAAAGTTGAACTGTCCCTGCTTTAAGGTTTCACTTTAAATTGTGTCAAATTTGGTCTTATTACTTGAGAACCCTTTAAGTCATACCGCGGGTTTGGGGTGTGACAGGAATCCCAAGAACCGGCCGGAAAAGTACCAAACCATTCTAATCTGGTCTTTCTTCAATTTCAATCAGGTTCTCAAACCAATCAAGGCCAAAGACCAAACAATTGAATCCTCTTCGATATTTTGAAACTTTTTGTTTCAAAGCGGCGAAAACTCTGGCGAAATTCCCACGGCGAAACCTCAAGATACTTGTGCGTGCGAGTCTGAGACCTTACTTCTGCGACTACTCGACTTTTGCAAGCCTTATCCAGACAATATCCTTAACTTAAAGTCTCCTCTAGTTATTCTAAAAATAAACTAACCGTCCGCAGCAAATCCTCCGCCCGTTCGCCTCCTTTCAGATTGACTATTGCCTCCAAACTGGGCTACCAGCAACTCCTTGATCTCAGGATTCACGTACCAGAAGCAAAATCTCAAGAACAAGTCTAAAAGTTACCAAACCAGCCGCCTAAGTCACTAAACCGCAAATAGAAAAACCGGACATAAGCTACTTAGGGCAGTTCCGGCCACCATCGGCCAACCACTGGTCAGAAGCATCTTTTTCCGGCCAACTTCAGGCCAAAAGTTCCCACGACCCCTGTTTGTTCTTTTAAAGGTAATTTTTCATTAAAGTTCCTGCTTTTGTGTACTTTTCTTTAAGATTTCAATTCTTTGCTTTTCTTCAGGGACTTGCAACTTCCCTTCTTCTACCCCCTTTCTTCTTTCATAGGGAGACCTAAGCTAAACTGTGGGGGTCGTGCTATCTCCAAGCTTGGAGCTTGTTGAGATCTCCAAACTTAGAGTTTGTAGAGAATTTATGATCAACCACTTACATCATTGTTTCAATATAATCCAATACCTCTTCGAATCAAAATTTTTGGGAGCGATTACACTTAGAAATTTTTATTGTTTTCGTGGTAGCTTTTCCGCTCCGAAACAAACCGTTTTTCTTGTTCTTTTTCAGGTTAGCTTTTCAGGATGAGTAACCTGAACAAACTGGAGCACGTGTCCAATTATTTTAAATACCTTTTTAAATAATTAGATAAAAGTTATAAATGGATATTTTTTAAGGATTGTAAAGGGCAAATGAATTTGACAGCTAAAAATAAATACACAGTTTTTATTTTTGAATTTAATACATTGGCTGAGATTCATTTGTTTCTTGCGTTCCCTCAAAAAACTGTCTTTTCGATAAGACTATTCTAGAATGCTTTGTAGCCCTCTCTCCCTCTATGTAGCTACATAGCTCTTTGTTTGTGACCTTTCTACAAGTTTCTTATTGGTTACCAGCATAAGTTTGGAGGGTAGCCGTGTTTCCCCTCCAGCATCCTGGCTTGATTCTGTTGTAAAAAATATGGGACGGAATTCCTGTAAAATTAAAACATAGAAAATATGGCAATATCTTGGGAAATAAGAATAAAAATATAGATAAGAAAATAAAATAATGTAAGAAAATAATATAATATTTAGGTTTTTATATAGGAAAACTTATCGAGTCGAGGCGTGCAAGCGCACTGTCCTAAGAGAAGATTCGTCCCCTACTGCACATGGTTGAATGACGAACTTCCCCCAAGATACAACAATTCTTCGAGCTCCGTCGTGCAGCTAAGAAGCCCCATTGAACCTTAATCACCCGTGCATTTAAAATGGTGTATACTTAAAATAGATATATGTATAATATGGAAGAGAAATTTAGGTGGATAGAGTGTTGTGCTAGTGTGGTTGCATGATGGTGGAGGGCCTTTTCTTCCCATGATATCCCTCATATGTATCCGACCATCTCGACATTTCATATCCGACAATATGTCCAACCACACATGCCTTCCAACTCTAGCCATACCCTTATATAGGCCACACTACCATGACCATCAATAGCCTCATTAACCATATAACGGTCAAATAATAATCATATATTTAAAACATAAAACCGTTAAACCATAAATAGAGAAATAAACACAAAATGAAAATAACCCCCGAAATAAATATTGAAATCAACAAAATACATTTTAATTTTAAATCATAAAATTTCCAACAATTAATCCCCTGATTTACAATTAAAATAAAATCATTTAAAACAAAATAAGTGAGTGCTTTTACTGTGCAATCGGCATAGGTACCTTTCGGGTTTGAACCTAGCATAGTGTGATAGTCTCCATTTGAGGAACCTGAGTGTACAAAGTATTGAACTCGGCACCTTTGACCAAACTTCAACATATCACACACACAGTACAGGTAATTAGACAGGTTCGCGTGTTGGCACATTTATGGCCGTGCGCATATCTTGATTCTCATGAGAGTATTAGATAACAGCCCAATTCTCATTGTCGCCAGGGGCGGAACTGTAATTCTGCCTGAAGGGGTCCGGACACCCCCCCCCCCAAGATGTTCGTCAGCTGTCAGTTAGCTGGCTTAGTGGAGTACAAAGGTTTAAAAATTTAGTTTAATTCCTAGTTATGGACCCCCCCTATAATCCCACAATCCCATGTGACAAGCTCTCCACTTTTTTTTTTTTTTTATAAGAAACTACAAAGAGAGATTAAATACATTCACCTCTCAGACACCCGTGTCCGAGATTGTCAAATTGGAGTGCCCTAGCAATACTATATGGGATCCAAGGTTCCCAACTTTTATCCCTATTACAATTTAAACCAAGGTGAGCACAAGTACCCGCCACAAAGTTTGCTTCCCTGAATATGTGCTTGAAAGTTATGGCCTCAAACTGTGATGCAATTTTGCGAATGTCCTCAATGATTTGTTGTATTCTCCAAGGGGGGCTAATCTTACTTGTGACTGCATCAATATCTAATTTTGAATCTCCCTCCACCTGTAGTTTCCTTACTCCTTTCCTTACTACATGATGTAAGGCATCACGTAGAGCAAGAGCCTCCACCATGGGCACTGATGCTCGTCCCACATTTTTAGAAACAACAGCAATTGCGTTGCCTTCGTGATCTCTTAGAACGAAACCGCAAGCCGCTGCACTACTTGAAACAAAACCATCAAAATGACAAGCTCTCCACTTGAATGACTACTCTTGTCTTTTATATAAGATTATAAGGTCTAATGGTTAGTTTTTTTTTTTTTTCCTTTTTTGGTTGATTAGTGGCTTCACAGCCCAAACAGACAAAGCTCGCAAAGCAAATAAAAAAAATAACATAGTAGACCACAAATATTAGTGTTTTTAAAGGTATGAGCCTGAGAAACTTTTGGGTTAGTGCCTCTACTTCTATACTGTGGCTGCAATAGCATCCGACTAAGAAAGAAAAATAATTTCATTCTCCGATTCTCTTTTTCAATTGACGATAGTAGAAAAATGTAAGATCTTCATCATAAAATTTACAAATAGGCCCCTAAATTACATTGTCATTACTGTTTCTCAATTTCACCCGAATATTGGTTTGGTGTTCTTACGCATGTTGAACAAAACTTTAATAGATTTGTAGATGAAAAAAAAGATCCATCTCGCATACTTGTAGATGAAAAAATCATCTGTAAATACGACTACACTTGACCAATAGTTAATTAAAAGAAAGCGATTAAAATTTTGAATTTAATTAAGCAATATTAAACCCGGACCCCCCCTCCCCCCCCAAATCAAAAATCCTGGTTCCGCCACTGATTGTCGCGGCTGTTTGGCTCCAATTTTGTTGCAGCTGGTCAACAGTCTCTTTTCTGCGCGGGCGTGCCAGCACCGTTCGGGTGCGGTCGTCGGGGGTGTCCCTTGACCTGACTTCTATCAAGCGATTGTAGACGAGGAGAGCACCAACCTCGTCGTGGGATTCTTTGTGCCTCGTGGTGAGGACTTTGCTGAAGTTTCTTCTTGTTCACAAGTCGATACTCAATATTGCAGATTGAGCAGAGCGAAATCACCGGGAAGTATTGAGATCTTGCTAAAGCGTGACTTTAGCTTGGCTGGGTTGCTAGGGCGTTACCCTTGCTTGGCTGGTTCTGTAACCGTTGTGGTCGCGGCACTACCGTCGGCTCCCAAGGAGACTAGGACCGAAGCACATTGACAGAGGGTTTGGTGGCACTGAAAGTCGGCTTCTGAGAAGACTAGGACTAGGAGTGTGATCACCGATAAGAGAAAGAGAAGGAGAGGAGTTGCTCTTAGAGAGGTTGCTCTAGAGAGAACTTAGATCATCTTAGAGATGTTGAATTGTGTTGTTCTTGTGCTTCTTGTTGTAGCCTCTATATATAGGCTACCAAGCAACACTATTTGGCCTTAAACAACTCATAATGGGTTAGGTTTTAGCACTTAAACATTAATGGAATGTTAGGTTTAAGCACTTAAAACACTAATGGAATGTTAGGTTTAAGCACTTAAACACTAATGGAATGTTAGGTTTAAGCACTTACTGCTCCAATATTGCTGCAGCTATATCTCCACCAAAAATTCAAAATGGGCCTTCGACCTCTTCACATCAAATGATCCACAATGAGTGTAGATAATTGTGGCAAATTTTCAGAGCTTTCTTCCATGTGGTTGGGCAGGAAACGCTGCTGGACCTCTTACAGGTCCAGTTTTCCAGTTTTGCTTCTGCAGAAAATTGGACTGATTGTTTGAAGGCCTTCCACTCAAAACTAGCTCTGGCACTCTTCATAAGAAATGATCCTTGGTCTGTCTAGAATGGATATGCAGAGTTTAAGCTCATTTAGAGTTCATTTGGTCAGTCTGCTACCCCTCCTTCCTTGTTTAGCTCGGTTTCTCCTAGCCGAAGTAGGAAAATGTGCTAAAGTTGACTTTTCATTTCCATGCTTCCATCATTTCCTTTTCTTGCAGCTCGCATAATCTTCCATAGTAGGCTTTATTTAGCCTCTAAATAATATATTTCGAACTTGTCGACAATATATAGCTTGAGCCACTGACTTTGGCTCAATTTCTCTAAGACACGCCTTGTCAGGCCAAAATGCTCATTTTGGGTCCAAACAGCGGCCTCACGAACAACTCTCACTTAGGTGAGTTCTCCAAGGATACGTGTGCATGGACCCCGCGGGAATTTGATTGCCTCGAAACTCATTCAGGGTATTATTGTTTTCCCCTCCTAACGTCACATTTAATATAGCACTTAATGCCTTAGGGATATACAGGATAATATCTCTTTTGGATATATCCTTAAAATTTATGTGTGCTATATTTGAGTCACGCATGTATATCCGTAAAATTTATGTGTGCTATATTTGAGTCACGCAGTATGGATTATTTCTACCACATTGAACTTCCTTCATTGGATCTCCAATCATAGAAATTGGGTTACCTCCCTAGGTGACTCCCTTATGGGCTTAAGCACATCCCCCTTAAGCAATTTTACATATATAGTCTCCTCATCGAGACGACCTTCACCGCGAGGCATATATATGACTTTTGTCATATTTTATATATTTTATTTTATTCTTTTAGTCATATCTTGCTTGTCACTTTAGTTCACAAAACCTGTATTTTAATTTATCTGCAAGCCTCAAATAAACCATCAACCACAATTCTCATAGGAGTGTTTTCCTCCATATGAGAACAAGAAAATTTATAACTCTGCACTAATTATTTAATGACCACGTAAGATGAATCGCTATGAGTGTTAACCCCACATTACCATAGGGCATTTTAAAATATCATTGCAGTAAATAGTAAATGGTGAACAAAATTATAGACCAGATTACCTGATATTAAATGTTCCTGAAGACATGTTTATAAATATTAACAGGATTTATAGCTAGAGCTTACCTTGACATCACCACGATAGATGCTCTTCATGAAAGAATAGTAAATGCTAAGAATACTCATAACAAAATCAGATATATAAAACCCACAGTTTTAATAAGCATTAAAGAATACTAATGAAATAGTTGAAATTTCAAATAGTAACCCCCACTATTGAAATCAAAAATAACTCCTCACTGATTTATTAAAGCAAAATGAAAACCTTCTTGATCATAATTGAACTTACAAGTATTTTTTGAGCATGCATTTTCGTTTATGACCTGTTGCAATTGTTGACACACAAGCTAACATAAAGTACGTAGCATATGTATATCTCGTAATATAAATTAAATTAGACGCGTAAGAGACAATATACCATCACTATTTACTTTCCCTGCAATCACTCAGAATTCGAAGCTCAATAAATGTTACAGCTAATAACTCAATTAAATTTTAATAATGAGACAAAATTAATACTATCACCACAATTTGAAGCATCATTTTAAATAGGGTGCGGCTATTGCTACCCTACCATTTTCTTTGTTCACCCTACTTGCTCACACCCTATATTTTAATTTCAATTATTAAATTTACTTATCTAACCCATATCTCTTTCCAAGAATATCTTTATATGACATATCCAATTAAAAAATAAATATTTTTAACAAAAATCTCTCATCTATACTATTATTAAAAGAAGAGGGTGTGTTAGCCAAAATCAAAAATTTTGATGGAAATGACCTTAGAAGATTAAAAAACTTTGAGAATTAATTAAATCACGAAGACAATTATGACATTTACAAAATATATTTTTATTAAAAAAATAAACAAACAAGAAAGTCACAATCCACTTTTCTCTCTCATGATCTTATGTCTGCAACAACCGTTTTCTTTATTATTTTCTGCAAAAAAAATAAAATAAAATAAAAAATACTTGCACATGCAGAGCATGTGTGGAAAAATGCTAGTTTAATTTATACCAATAAAAAAATAAATATATTAAAGTCTTCTAATAGGGGTTTTGTCCATTTACCCCATTTCTAGGGATTTTTTTCCCACTTACCCCATTAAGTTTTTTTAATTCTCTCTTACTCAATACACTCTAAGGGAGTCTTCCCTAATACCCCATTAAGATTTTTTTTTTGTTTTTAATTTTTTTTTAATACCATTTTACCCCTCACCCCTTTGTTACTTAGAGAGAGAGATAGAGAAAATGGAAGAGAGAGAAACCATAGGAGACTTCGCCAGAGCCCGTCACCGGCCGCCGGAATCCGGTCAACTTTCGCCGGAATCCGGTCAACTTTCGCCGGATTCCGGTCACCAGCTGCCGCCCACCGGAATTTGCTGAAAATCTCACCGGAAAGTTTTTTTGCCCCCAATAGACATCTATTGCCCCCAATAGAGGGGCAATAGACGTCTATTGGCCCCCAATAGACGACTATCAGCCATGTATTGCCCCCCAGTAGACGTCTATTGCCCTCCAATAGACGTTTAGATTACCGAAATGGTAATTAATCTTCCTAAAACTACACAAATAAAACTTTGATTAAAGAAAAAAAACGAGGAGATTACATCAATTCAAAACGTCTATTGCCCCCCAATAGATGTCTATTATCCCCCAATAGACGCTTTAACAGATGTCTATTGCCCCAATAGAACTTTTTTTTCTTCATTTTTTCTTTCTATCCGGGCATTTTGCACCATTTTACCCAAAAAAAAAAAAAACAGAGAAATTGATTGAGTCACCCAATGAAAAGCTCTGGGCACCCATGTCCTCTTCTCCATTCCTGTTGCAGTCGGAGTCGACTTCTTCTTCTTTCTGTTGGGCCTTCTGTCTTGCAACCACCATCCAAATTTTGAAAAAAAAAAAATAACGAAACAAATCATACCCAAACAGACATTACAATGCAAACTCTGAGCTACTATTGAAAATCCACCCAATGACAACTCCTAACATGTTTCAAGGTATCAAATTTTAACTCACTCCCAATTTTGGAGAAGGGAGATCAGAAGAGAGATTCAGAGCAGACTATTGAACAAAACCAGTTGGAAGGTGAGACACCGAGGCTATTTGTACAGTTTGACTTGTGTGCAGAAGAAGCCATCACCGGCACAATCACGACGGGTCGACCGCGAACAAATTCTCGGAGCTGAGCCAAGCCACTAGCCCACGGTCGAGCTGGCCGGACATGGAGAGACTGGGCCGAACAAGAACCATCTATCCCCGCTTCGAAGTACCCTGAAATTGGACCCGAATCTTGCCGGAGATGACTGTTCTCCGGTGGGCTGCAGTGGAATCGAGGCGAAAGAGGCTCGTCCCCGGCGTCGTGATCTCCGGCGGAGACATTGTTTTTCGAGGTGTGGAGAAGGTGGCGGAGGAGTGAGTTCGACGGCGGCAGGAAGCTGAAGAAGTCGCGGTTCCAGATCGACCTTGATCGTCAGCGAGAACGAGATGTCAAGGGTGAGCTTCTCCGACGAGTTGGACTCCGATTTGGTTGAGTTGGATCCGGCCGGGTCGGAGGGGAAGAGGAAGAACACGGTGACAGAGCCTTCGAGAGAGAGAGAGAGAGGAGAGACAGAGAGAGATCTGAGAGCAATGAGAGATCGATGGCATTGATGTAGTTTTTTGATTAGGCTGAGGTCAAAATTGTTATTTCACTTCAAATTGTGTTAGTGGGAATAAAAATCTGTTGTTGGGCTAAGTGGGATAATTTTTGTCAATTTTGGTGCTTTGGGTCAAGGACCCTTTCTAATAAAATCATAATCTGATTTACTTCTATTTTTTTAATTTTTGTTTTCAATTTCAATGTTCTCTATTTCAATCCATGTAAAAATATTAGTAAAATGTTAGTAAAATTCAACATTTTACCTGATCTATATGAATATGATCGATGAGTTGTGTATGACAACATGCAAACAGCTGCATTCTATCACTCTCGAAAACTTTTGGAAAGAAAATATTTTCTTGGCTCCAGCTTTAGAGCTACTCAATTTTATGATTTTGGTTTGATAATGATTTATTATGAATCTACTCACTAATAGTCAAATATTACAGTCTCTTACAGCTCGCAAAAATTTATTGGTTCATGCCTAAAGCATATAATGAATGAATCTTGTTTCACAAGAAAAGAAACTGATCAACTTCCCATATCTGAGCAGTAAAACGCTATCGATCAATCCATCTGAGTAATCAGCGGTATCTGCAAGTTGGCTATGACCTGTGACCCAGTCAGCCACACCCATGAATTCCAGAAATTCGAGAATACAGTAATAATTCTTCTAAATCTCCACCTTCCTCACTAAGGAATTCAATTAGGGCAACATGTATATAAAGGATGAAGGGGCATTGATTCGAGTGTGGTTGGCGGTGAGTAAATCGCTTCTCTTACTATTGACCAAAATCGAAACGCAAGCAGCTTTCAAACTCAGTGTGGGTTTCCTTTCTGTGTATCTGAACCTTTGATTTTAATCTGGATATTTCATTTTATTTTCTTTTGATGTTTCATTTGTGTCTGTTACAGAAGAGAGAGATAGAAAATGGAAACGATGCCCTGTTGTCATCGTTCAGAAAGAAAGGAGTTTGGTCATGAAGATCATTTGTCTCTTACAGAGCTTGGAGCTGGGAATTTTGGGTCTGCCAATTTTTACCTTCTCTCCATCCCCTTATTTCTTCTTTTAGATTGTGAGTTGTTTTGAAGACGTAGTTGAATTTGGTCACCTTTGCTAGTTCTGATTCAAAATCCGATTTTTTTTTTTTTTTTGGGTGGGTTTTAGGTGCTCGCATTATAAAAAGAAGATGCAAAATCAGAGCTCCTTGTTGTAACGAGGTTTATGATTGCCGGCATTGCCATGATGAAGCAAAGGTTCATGTCATTAAAATCCTTTAAAATATATATTCTTTTTGTGTGGAAGGATTTTGATATGCATAACCTGTTCTATTTGTGTTTGAATCTTCAAAACAGGACTCCCTAGATACTGATCCCCTTGATCGACATGTCATTTCTCGTCACGAGGTTAAGAAGGTTGGCATTCTAGTTACATTCTTAGTTGCATTTTATGTTTCAAATTTTAAGGGTGATTACAGATTATTTCCCCCGGCCTTTTTGAGTTTGTAATCTAATGAAACCGAAAAAACAAGAGCAGCAAGATGATTGTGGTCTCTTTTAAGAGGAAAGCATTGCATTAGCATTGCTCAACTCAGTTTCTGCCTCTTGCGGATTGCTGAATCCGAATCAAAGTAGAAATAGAGGCTATGTGGGTGTGACACACAGATTGTTTGCTAGTTCTTTATCTGTTGAAAAATAATATGCTTGTGCGATAATCAGCCAAAAATTTTCTTTAAGCTATTATGATGCTCCGGTGATTGGTAGTCTCATGTACTGCCCATTATTCTAGAAGAAAACTGAGTTGTGTTTTAATAGTTTCTCTGTTCCTCGGACTCGGGGTAAATTCTCTGGTAGCATAATATCGTTCTTTCTAGATACGCTTTGATATGCATACGCCTATATATTGAATATGTGGTTTACTGCATCAGTTCCCTTTTTAATTGTTGTACCTTCTCTTGTTTGACTTTTCAGGTCATCTGCTGTCTGTGTGGCATAGAACAAGATGTGAGTTCAATATCTAATTCCAGAATCTACACACACTTTAGACCGCGCGCTTAGAGTTATTTTTATCTGAGCAACTGTCATGTTTACACTATCAGGTTCAACAACATTGCGTTAGCTGCGGGGTTTGCTTGGGAAAGTACTTTTGCGCGATATGCAACTTCTATGATGATGATGTAAGTCTTTAAATAAATAAGTTCAATCCAGGTGCACCTTTATCATTTACCATTCACCGAACTGCTAGTTACAACAAAATTTGTTGCATCTTGTAGGTTTCAAAAGATATATACCACTGTGATAAATGTGGAATATGCAGGTAAATGTTTCAAAATCATTTCATGTGTTCATGCATAAGAAGTATTTGAAAACTCTTCGTCCTTTTTGTAATGTTAATCTTGTTATATCTGCCAATGAAGAATCGGAGGGGGAGAAAATTTCTTCCATTGTGAGAAATGCGGTAAGAGAGAAATAAGCTAATCCCTTCTTGATAGTTTTCTGCATTTCATTTTTCTTTGCATTTCCCAGTTCCTGATTAACCATGTGGTATATATCTTGTTTTTGTTTAGGATGCTGCTACCCTAAGTCAGTGAAAGATCATCGCTGTATAGAAAGGGCAATGCACCATAACTGTCCTGTTTGTTTTGAGGTAGTCAAAGAGTAGTAGTATTAATTAATTTGAAATTTCCAAGTTATTATTTTAAACTATGATTCTCAAAAAAATAAATTCCTACTACAATATGAATTGCAGTTTCTATTTGATTCAAGGAGAGATATTAGCATATTACGCTGTGGACACACAATACATTGTGAATGTCTGAAAGAGATGAAGCTGCATGCACAGTGAGCTCCATAGACTTTTTCGTTTGTACATAATACATATCAGTGTAATATGCACGAGTAAAGTGGAACAATATTACCAAAATTAATGCACATGCATGGAGGTTGTAACTAACTATCCTTAAGCCAATCGCTGTGTACTTAAGTATTCCTCCAATTTGTAGGTATTCATGCCCTATCTGCTCAAAGTCCATCTATGATATGTCCAACTTGTGGAAAAAGCTTGATGAACTGGTACAGACTCGATGATCTCTTATTTCTTTTCCAAAATCATTTGGAGCATAAACCCGTAAACTTGGTTCATATTCTAACTTTGCTTCACTGTTACTGTAATGCAGGTTGCCTCAACTCCAATGCCTCATGCGTACAGAACCAAAATAGTAGGTTCCCAGGTCAAACTTTAAAGATAGGTAGTTCTGATTCATGCTTTTGTCTAATTCCACTATTTTTTTCCATGCATAAATCAGGTGGGGATCCTCTGCAATGATTGTGGAGCTAAAGGCGAAGTCAGTTTTCACATTGTCGCACACAAATGTCTCAGCTGCAATTCTTACAATACCAAACAGACACAAGGAGGTCATGGTGCTTCATGCTTATCAGATCATGTGGCTGAGATAGTGAGATGAGATCATGTCGAGTGACATCAAATGTGGTTGAGGGTTTCAGATTAACTAGTTGTTATTTTTTGTAAATATAGCTTTTCAGGTACAGTAGAAAAGTTGTTAAATTGCAGATCTATTAGCTGAATTTTGATTGTTCCATTACCTAAAGTATGTCAATAATAAATTCATTCATTTTTTTTTTTTGGTACTTTTGGGCTTTTGGCTCTAGATCTTTTACTTTTCTTGATGGAACTTGTTCTTGTAGAACTTCAGTAGCAATTAATTATATTACTAGCTAGCTTCAAGTTTCATTAGAGTGAAAGACATCAACATCAATCACATAAAACTAAGATTTTTGGAATGAGATTTAACTTAGCGTTCTTCAAATTAACTATTTCATTGGGAAGATCGATCGAGTTGCATAAGCTCTCAACTTTAGAGTTGGAGTACTAGTCTTGGTCGCTCCTGGACTTGAAAGACTGGTCTCCCTGTACATTTACTCATATCTAGTGTGGACAGGCCTAGAATCAAGCTTGCTTGGAAATGAAGCAGTCTCTTCTCTCTTGTTTACATAAAACAATATGCTTTCTTGTATGTCACTCCCAAGTGTTGTGTCAGTCCAGCATCAAAAGTTCAAAACAAAAAGGTTCTAAATCTACTAGTGGTTGCGCATCGACCCACGCGTCACTTGGTTTACTCTAAATCGGCGGTTGATATATATGTTAAAATATTCACAACAACTAACCCAACAACATCTATAATTACACTAAAATTCGATGAGAAAAATGCACCATCAATGCCTCAACTCTTGTGCACCGGTCAAGTTGATACCCAGACTCTCAGTGCTACCAATGTGATACCTGAACCCATATTTTGCTATCGATGAGGTACTTCCGTCAGATTTTGCTAACGACTCTGTTAGATGTGTGACGTGGCAAGCATGTGGGCCCCAAAAATGCCATGAAATGACTTAAATGACCCCATAATTTTTTTAAAATTTTATTTATTTATTTTTTTTACAATTTTCTCTCTCCTCTTCTTCTTCTTCTTCTTCTTACTTTGTTTAGCTGTTGCTGTGATCTCAATCTTCCCAGAAAGAAAATACAAACTGCCCCAAAATCAAGAAACATGCAAATAAACCTAGGGTTTCTAATTGCAATTTCTGCCTCCAAAATCACTCCAAGTCCTTCACCAATTGAATCCCCACCGTGTTCACCGTCCGAATAATCCGACTGCTTCACCTTCGTGACTCATACACGTGCCTCACCTACAGCGTCGACGCCACCGCGTGCCCCAGCCAGCCTCTCTCGGACTCAATCCCCGCCGCCTTCTTCAAATACCACGTCACCGGCGGCGACTTGACGATGAATTCGAAAGTGTTGTCCTTGAACACCGTAATGGTCACTGCCATGGGAGTATCGGGTTTGTGCTTCTGCGTTGGGCATTGAAGTCTTTGCAGAAGGCCATTAGGTTGAGGCGGGACTGACCTAAAGCCGGACACCGGCGGTGCATGTCGGGTGAGGCGGGTCGAGGGAGGTGGATCGCCGTGGCGACTGGGCGGCGTGTTAGGATTTCCTCAAGGGTTGCCATAGGTGAAACTACACTCTCTGCTCTGCTTTTGATGATAGATGATTTGGGTTATTGCTTCATGATGATGGATGATTTGGACAAACCAAAAACACATTTCAGAGTCTGAAGCAATTCAAACCCGAAAGCCAGAAAATGTCTTCCTCGAAATCCAATCTTAGGAGCTCTTGTTCCTTCCCAAATATCCTCCTAGCATGCTGAAAAAATTGCAGAAATTAAGGCTAAAGAGTTTGATGAGAAGATGAAGAACAAGTATGAACAGAGGGTGAAGCCTGAGTCTCTGAGTTGTTTGTATGGGTCACTGTGGTTGTGGCCATTGGGTTATGTATGTGAAGTAAAGCTTATGAAAAATAAAATAAAATGGATGATTTGGATTGGATTCAAGGACATGAACATGACATGAACAGTTGCTGTACGTGTTTTTGTTTTTGCTATTTTGGCCTCTTGGTTAATGGTTATTCTGGGTTCAAGAGGAGGAGGAGGAGATCGCAGCAACAAAACAAAGGAAGAAGAAGAAGAGGAGAGAGAAAATTGTAAAAAAATAAATTAAAAAAATTAAAAAAAATTTATGGGGTCATTTAAGTCATTTCATGGCATTTTTAGGGCCCACATGCTTGCCACGTCACACATCTAACGGAGCCGTCAGCAAAATCTGACGGAAGTACCTCATCGATAGCGAAATATGGGTTCAAGTTTCACATTAGTAGCACTGAGAGTCTGGGTATCAACTTGGCCGGTGCACAAGAGTTGAGGCACTGATGGTGCATTTTTCTCAAATTCGATTATGTACAAGGGAGTCGAAACTTCCAATTATTGATTCTCCTTCTCATTTCGAATTGATCCAAGAGGTTTGAGGGGTTGGTTCACTGTCTGAAGGGCTTTAAAACCCAAGTGGTTTCTCGGCCTCAATTCTGGCTGCACACTACAAATTGATCATAAGGAAGGTTATAGATCGACAAAGAAAGGATAGGTGGTCCTTTTCTGACTGGTGGAGAGGCTAGTGGTGGCCGGACAGAGGAGAACGCGCTGGGCTTGCGGGTTTGGGATCAAAGATTAATTTCTATAATTGGTCTAATGGGTTTCTGAAACCACGCGCCCCCGCTCCCCCCCCCCCCCCCCCCCCCCCCAAAAAAAATCCATTTTTAGGGAAAGTTTTCTGAAAATTAGCCCATCTTCCTCATACCATAACGCCTTCCTACGAATTCGGATTTTTCCGTACTTCATGTCTATGTCTCGGTTTAAAGACCTCTATAACTTGAGTGAAAAAAGTTTTTTCCAAAAATGAATTGAAGAAAAAGAAGTTATTTCTAAAAGGGAGAATTTTTCGAACAGTACCTGAACTAAAGGTCACTGTGAATTAACGTTTCTGACTTTACACTAATTACACTTTGGTACCTGGACTATAAATCTCGACCCACTTTTGGTACACACCGTTAATAACTCCATTAGTTGGCATGCCACCTCATATATTTTGAAGGGTAAAGTTGTCACTTGACTATCCACTTTCATAAAGTTAATTTTTTTTAATAAAAAAAAAAATTTGGTGGTGCGATATTGACCGTAGATCCACCTTTGGAAAGTCTATTTTTCTTTTAAATAAAAAAAAAATGTCTTGGCTTTGAGTTTCTGGGTCGGGAAACCATGGATCGAAGATGAGAAGGTGAAGAAATTCAAATTGGAATTGGAATCAGAATTGGAAGAAAGAGAGAGGGAGTGGATGATGGCGTGGTGGACGAATGAGAGATTGTGGGAGGAGCGCTTCATGAGGACGATGGAGTCGGCGGAGTCGATGAGGTCCGTCACCAACCCAAACCCGAAGTAGCCATCGCCGCCGCGAGTTCGAGGGTCGAGTCCGTTCACGGTGGTGGGGAAGAGCAAAAGCAAAGCGGTGAGGATCGAGGCGGTTCCGGTGTGAAATTAAGGAGAGTCCTCTTCTCCTACCTCTATGTTGATTGCTGCTTGGATTGATTAGACTGAAATAGAAAGAAGCTTCGGGAAGGTGGTCAATGGCAGCGACAGAGACGAAGAGCGACTCTGTTTCTCGAGATGCTGCAGCGCGACAAAGACAAGGAGAAAGTGGAACTTTCTGCTACTTCCAAGCAAGAACCGCAGCGAACTCGATACTGCTCCTCCGCTTGCTACGACGGCTTTTGGGTTGTTAAAAGCTTCGGTCTTTTGTTACTCCCAGTTAGATTTTTTTGGTGTTGATTTTGATGATGGTTTTGTGCACAGTGAGTGAGTTCATGTTTTGTGCACAGGGGCCGAGCTATCAATTTGGAGATTCAAAGACCTAACCTTTTCTTCATTTGTTTATCTCCAATTTCAGCCAAGCTATCAATTCAGTTTTCTGGGTCAAGAAACCATGGATCGAAGATCAGAACTTTGAGAGAGCGAGAAAGCTCGAGAGAGAGAGACAGAAGAAGAGGAATGAAGGAAGAAGAGAGAGAAAAATTGGGTCGGCCCGGTTGGAGGCTAGGGCGTGGTTAAGACGCAGGGCTCGGCCCGGAGAGGCCAGGGAGGCTGACAGCAACTTGGCTTGGAGGAATGGCAACTGCGGTTTATCTGGGCTTTTGGGCAGTAGGTGAAGTCAGAGCTGAGGTTGCAGAAAGCAAGGAAATGAGATTGGAGCTGAGATTTGATCATGACCGAGAGAGAGAGAGAGGGAGTGAAAATACCAAACTACCTTTTACAAAATTAAATAATGACATGAGGTTAACGGAGTTATTGATGGTGTGTACCAAAAGTGGGTCGAGATTTATAGTCCAGGTATCAAAGTGTAATTAGTGTAAAGTCAGGAAAGTTAATTCACAGTGACCTTTAATTCAGGTACTATTTGAAAAATTCTCCCTTTCTAGAACCCCCTAGGGTCAAAACCGAGGTATCAAGTTGATTTGTTTTTAAAACCTTAGGTATCATTTTAATCACTTATGAAAGTTGGGTATCAAGTTGATTTGTTTTTAGAAATTTAGGTATCATTTTGATCACTTTTGAAAGTTGAGAATCATTTTAGTCGAATAATGAAAGTGAAAAATTTTAGTCGTCTACTGATCAAATTAGGTAGCTGATTTTGGCCTTGAACCTTCCCTTGTAAAATACTATCGGATATATTGGCTAATTAATGAACATGATGGCTGCAAAATAAAAGGATGGCTTGAGAGATATTATATAGGAGTATAGGACATAAAAAGATGGTGAACAGAAATAACCAAAATATTTACCTGCTGCATAGACGTACGTCGTTGTTGGAGATGCTCTAAAAACATTTTTTTTTTTTTATTTGAAAGAGGAGATACTTTTAGTCGAAAAGATAAAAACCAAAATATCTTTCATAAATGGGAAACATAAAGAATCGAACAAGTTAGAAAAAACCATATTACCAGCTGGACCGCACAACATTAACAGCTGAGAGGACAGAAAGTTTCCATTATGTACATGTATGCCCCTGTGCTGGAGCACAGATCTAGATCTATATATACACACATCTAGATCCGGATCTGGATCTGAAAGTCGGAGGCAGGCAAAGCAATGGCTCTAATTGGCCCGTGCAGGCTCTGCGAGTGTCTTCGCCTCTGACAACTCTGAAGCTCTTCTTCTTCTTCTTCTTTAGCTTCGTCAGAGGCGAATACACTCTCAGGATCTACACGGTCGCCACCTTTATCCTCTCTCTCTCTTCGTCTTCTCAAATCGGTCATGGAAAAGGGTTTGCTACTTCTGCTTTTCTGTTGTTTACCTAAATTGAAATTATTCATATACATATTTAATCCTTATTCGGATCTGTACTCGGTAGTTAATTTAATCTTCTAGACCCTGGTACCGAGTCTTCAGATCTGAATTGAATTATCAGGGATGAAGCTGAAGGAAAGTGTTTATCAGGAAAATTATTTTTGACCGGATCAATTCACACAAGAGTTACCTGTGGCAGATGCACATGATTGGAATAGGCTCTCTCGGTTGCGAGATTTAGGTGTTGGGATGATGGATCATGTTCGCATAAATTGGCAACAGTTGCAGATCTGTGTGGGTTCTTGCAATTGAACATGATCTGCTAGTTTCTAATTCAGGAAACCTTAGCCTTTAAGGTAGGTAAGGAGCTTGTTAGCTTCTTCAGGAATCCACTGCCTCCTTTTCACGTTGTGGATTTTTGTCATAACATTGAATCCTTACCCATTTCTATCTAATTTTCTTAATCTTCCTTAGAAATGGCAAACTAGACTGGATTTCTTTTAGCTTCTGTCTTTGGTGCCTGACTGCCGTGAGATTTTGGAGTTCGAGAAAACCAATTTGGATCCCTTTTTACACAAGAGTTTGAGGATGGTATCTTTTTGTTTAGTTGAGTTAATTTTTTACTTGGGTTGTGGATCCTTTTGTCAAATTAAATTAAGCCCTGATGAGCTAGCAGCTCTGCTGGTGGGATTCCCAAAAGAGTTTGAACGATCAAGTTGAACGTATTGTTGTCTTGTTTAGGTGGCTGAAACAATTTTTGGATGACTATGATGATTTGTACACATGTAGCCATGTAGGCCATTACAACCTAGGAAATTACTACATAATGAGCACATTTGTGGACAGATTTTTGGAGTATATGTAGGTTTCTGCACATAGAATTATATTTTTGAACTTGGGTGTGCTTTTATAGAAAATGGGCAATAACAGGAACTGGAATTTTTGTGATATAGAATTGAGTTTGCCTGCTGACTCTTCTGAGTTCTGCCCAGTACAACATGGCTAAGCATTTCCTGGGAAAATTTTTGGCATAGAATTGGTGTATACAAGTCACACTTGCAATAACAGATCAAGGTGGCTATTAATGAGACATTGTATGAGCCTGTCATACATGAGTTATTTCAATTTTTATTTCAAAGACTTCTGCAGAGGTTCAATAAGATATTTAATTGCCACATTAATTTCTGATGAACTTTATTGTATGCTCCATGTGTGTATTTGAAAGTAAGAATATGTCAAGTCACACAATTTTATACCTTTTCCCTTATTTGAATCTTTGCTTTGCTAGATAGATCGACATGACTTTCATATATATATTTTGACATCAAATCTACTTTATCTCTTTGCTCAACTCTGGATTCAGCGTGCCTCAAAACGATCATATAAGTTGATGAGATCTGAATATAGGTGTTCAAAGGAAAAAAGGGGTCTTCCCATTCATATGGTGAACTTGCCTGTGTTAGAATAATCTCAATGAGAGTGTATTATGAAACAAGATACATAGTTTGTTTTTTTGGCTACACAACAATATTACTCTTGCAACTCATGAACACCAAGACAATAGATTTGAAAGAAATGTTGTAAATGACATTGAAATAAAGAGATTGAAATTTTTTGGTTGTGTATTCATTCATTCCATTTGATGCTTGCATCCTTTGCTGAATTGTTGTGTATGGTGAATCCATATATGATTAGAAGTACTGGAAAGATGAGTGGCTTGATATGCAGCAGTACTCAGGGCCTTTGTCTTGATGTATTGGCTTCTGGTTTTGCTTGGCCTACTGCACAAACATTATGCTGTGGAGCTTTATCCCTCTTGTGGCTTGTAGTATAAGGATAGGCATTAGCATGCTTGTGAGTGGAGTGCAGCATGTCTGCAGTCTGGTCTGGTTACTCAAATAGAGCAGAATGCGTTGGCTGTTTGTCCTTTGCATTGCTTGTATGTTTTCTATGATTTCTGGTGTGTTGCAATCCTAATTTAGATTGGATGTTTCGTTTCTAGTATATTAGCACTGATATCTGTTTCCAAACCCAAATTAGGATTGTTATTAATTTCCAATCCAATAGGTTTAACAAGATTCTTAAAATATTTTGTTTGTCTTGTGCTATTAATTGATCTTCTTGCAGTTGAATCTTACTAGTTACTTCTCCATCATTCCCGGTACGAGGCCTTACATTACCCATCTAGATACTCAAGCTGAAAGTCCCTCCGAAAGTCAAATGCTTTCTCCTTGTAGTACTGCTCCTGTCACACTTGAAACTCTTGATCAGAATGAAGGATTCCCTTGATTTCAGCATGGAACTAAAATACACTGTATCGAATCTCTTCATAGTTTCATTGAGCAGCTGTGAATTGTTATTTCCACAACTTGATTGGCAGATTCGTTTTGCAGAAGCTGCAAAGTTGTACATCTATGTTCGTGTCATTGTAAATCCCGTCTCTGAATGTAGCGCAGCGAGCAAGTCCGATGGTGTGAGCAGCTTAGAGGACTAGTGAGTGTTTGAGGTTGAGGTGATGGGATGGAAAGCTAGATTTCCACTGTGAGAAGCTGAAAAGTGGAGCAGGGAGGTTTCTGTTCGTGTCATTCGTGCCTTGTGTTCATGCATCGCTTCTGCTTAGCAGTACATTGTATGAAAGGACTTGAACACATATGCAGGTGGAAAAAGTTGAAAAAGTTCTCAGAAATTGTAATGACGGTCCAAACTGGCTTAAGGTATTTCTAGATCCTACATACAGTAAAATGCACTGGCCTTGTATATTTTCATTAGGATAAATGGCTCTAGCAAATAATAACATTATTGAAAGAGGCAAGTCATGATTAAAATAAAAAATCATTTTTTGAGGCTTTTTTCTTTTGTTTTTCTGTTTTTTGGTTGCTGGCTTGTTTAGAAAACACAAAGAAACTAGCTATTACAGCAAACCCCAGTCCTGGGTCTTGAAACTTCATCCAAGTCTGCGAGAAAAGCCTGAATCTCATGTATTGGATGAGAGTTGAACACGACAATATGCCATAGTCATGATCAACATTGTTCTTAGCTAAAGCCTCAGCAGTCATGTTGCTGCACTCTCTAAAAATGTGAGTAAGAGCAAGAAAATACATCAAATGTGACCATGAGTTTTATGTAGCAAGCAAGAAGAGAACCAAGAGACTGACAATCAACATTGTTACCACGCAAGATTGACAAGGATTGCAGAATCCGGTTCCACTTAAAGATTGGAAATATTGCAGGTTTGAACAATCTTAAGAGTTTAAGATCATCATGAAGACCCCATGCTTCAGCATCTAAATATGTCACCAACTCCCAACTTAATCTGAAAACCCATGCCATCCATATTCAATTTAACGGATCCTATGGGAGTTGAAAGGAAATTTGCTTAAGCCAGTTTGGAATTATAAATTTTATTGACAGTAGATTTAGTTTGAGCACCTCTCCATTCTTCAGCAGCAGTAAACATAATTCTAGAAGGAGGGATAGGCATCTGAAAATTTTGCTTAAAGATTTCTCTGTTTCTCCACTTCCACCAGATACTAGCAGACAAAAACAAAGAAATTACCCAATTTTATGCCATTTCCAATAGCAAGAGTACAATGCAACTGAATAGTAATCCATCTATACAAAGTGAGACCAAAAGGTAGATTGGATGTTACCTGGTTTCCTTGTAAAATTGTTGCCTGGTTTCCTTATAAAATTCCAAATGGAAGAAACTCTGGGAAATCGCTGAAAGTGTGAAGCAGAGTCTCAGGAGAATTGGTGCAGATTGAACAAGTATCACAAGTAGCAAATTTCCTTTCAACTCTCTGGACATTGGCGAGCAGTTTTCTGTGCACAACAACCGAAATGAAGGCCTTTTGTTCGGGAGGTATATTAAGCTTCCAAATGAACTTCCAAGGAGAATTGATGAAATCAAAGAGGATTACAAATTTGGGATCTCTAGTACTAACTTGATCGAAATCTAATTCAATCTTCTGCTAAACAATTACAAAAGAAATCTTTCTTGAAAGGCAAATTTGAGACAATCTTTCTTGATTGACCTGCCATGTTCTTAAGCATTTCAGTTTACCAGAAACAAATGAATAGCTATTGTATTTTGAACTACCATGAAAATTGATGAACAAGTTTGGACCTTCAAGGTGTCCCATTGCAACTGAAACCTAACATCGATTCGTTTCATTAATTGTCGAACAATCAACGGGTTGTTCAATATTAACTACCTTGAAAAGTGAGTACTAATTCCCATTGATTCCCCCTTCACAATATACTACACTAAGACAATCAACACATCTGGGTACCTAAGCATCTTCTCTTCATCAAGAACTTTACAATTAACAAGTAACAACTATCAAAATGGTATCTCCATCAACTTTGTAAGGGAGTCGCACCATGAGATTGTAATTTGAGTCGTATGTTATTTCACATGGTGGATCTACTATGTGACTTTAGTCCATTGTTGATGGTTGAATTGTTACCAAAGGAACGGCTAAAATTTGACGTAAGTTTTAGTATATCTTGTTGTCAATGTCCATCGGGGTAGAAAAAAGAAACACTGATGCTTGTAGCTCAAGTAGTAAAGATAATTTTACCGGACACTCAAAGCCAAAGTCGGAGTTCAAACCAGCTGAACTATCACACCGTGAGTAATGACTAATGACCTAATGCTTTAACAAGACCTAATGGAAAGGAAGCACTGGACAGAACCACCGAGTCACACCACTCACCACCACCTCCTCAACATAGAATTCTAGCCCTACTTTTCCCTTTGCTTTGAAGAAAGCCTGGATTTGGTGTATAAATTAGAGTAATCTTCGACTTCAAGACTTCCTCACCTTACAAAAGCAGGAGAAGAATAAACCACAAGCACCATTTCAAAAGAAAAACAGCTCTGAGACAGCTCATGAATGCTCACAGCGTCTTGTCTAAGATTTTGAGCATCACATTAAAGTCCTGTGACATGTGATTGGAACTTTTGCAACCCTTGCCGCATTGTCTCTACCTCTACACTAAGACACTATAGAAAATAGTAAAGAGATCTACTTTCTGGAGCACACAAAATCTTCCAGACAACCAAGAAATAACAATTTAGAAATCTAGTCCCCAAAAGACCACTCTATTATTGCAACCAAAGCAACAAAAGGGCCAATGGCATTATTCTAAATGACAGACACAAGTAATAAAAAAGTGAAGCTCTCTCTATACTAGATATTATTACCAACGGCAAAGTAAACTGCTTTGACCTTTTGCTTTGATAAATGAGAGTCAAAAGTACCTTTTGGATTTGAGGGTCAATCACTTTACAACATGGGAATCCTATGATATGCTCAATTTTGAATTTTCCCAACACCAAAACCAAAAGGATTTTCCTCAAAAAAAATAATAATGGCTGCAAGAGGAACTGCCCTAGAGGAAGTATTCTGAAACAAAAAGAATGACAATGAAAGGAAGATATTGCAACAACAGTTTCATAAAAGGGAAAAACATGGAGCAACCAGATGCAAAAAACCAACTCCATGTCTCAGGAGTAGGTCCGCCAGGACCACAATTAACCCTTTGCAAATAAGTGATTTGCTCCTTTCTTTTCACTTTTCAGATGTACAAAAAAATTTCTTTTCACCTTCCTCGCCAAAAGGTTGACATAATTTTGAAATTCAAACAACCTGAAAAAAAAAACCAATGGGGGGTCTACAACCATGAGCTGCCAACTGCAGCAGCATCACGAGGTGCTCTTGATTGGATTACAACCCGAGCTCCTGAAGCAAGCCTGTAGGGAAGAAAAGAAACATAATGTCAACCAACATTCACAAGGAAATAGGAATATGGATAGAAAAAATTGTAGCAATGTGAAAATGGAGAGGGCAAAACTCAACTTTCTTCGATTTTGATAACCTTCTCCTTCTCTCCTCTGAAAGCATCTACCCTTTTCGATTGCTTTTTAACAGAGGATGGATTTGTGATTCTTTTACTACCTCCATCGGATACTGTAGGGGTATTGCTTTGTACACCATCAACTCCATCTGAGGAGTTCCTTGGTTTATCAGAAATAGGAGATCTCATAGATTCACTCCGTGATTGCTTGTTTAGTGAAGCCTTGATCGATCTTAGGATGCATTTTGAGCGTCCTGAGGTAGACTCCTTCTCTTTGACCTCAACTGAATCTGGCGTCTTATTACAACTCCTGCAAGTTGATAAGTATAGTATTTGAAGTTACATAATTGCCGGTGCTAGTATCAGAAGCATGGGATAATGAGCATTTACATCAGGGCCACCCAGTTCAAACCAGATGCTAATAGATCTCAATCGACAAGTTAAACCAAACAGTGATCCTTTGCTAATAGCACCCACATAATTATCCCTACTTGACATAGTTATCTGGGACTGAGGGAAACCCCAAAGATGCAATTTATCCTAGGACATATATCCCCTTCGATTTGTTTTCAGCAGGATTAGAAACTAATTTGATCCTCTGAAAAATAGAACTTAACCTGCTCTAGTTACCTATTCGAGATCAAATCAAAATTTCATAACTTCTCATAATAGTTTTATTTCTGTGTAGAACTGTGATGCTAACAAGAGATCTACCATATTCAGGTTTTACGATTTGTTATGTTTTTGACAACCATTAAGAAGAAACGCAAAATAGCTCACATACAAGAGTAAAAAGTGTTTATTGAGACTCAGTGCAATGTTTCCCATATGTACAGACAAGAAAGAATATCCATTTACAAATTACATGAGTACTACACCAAACCCAAGACCTATAACCCCCAAGCTCTGAAGTCACCCTAGTTTCAACTCGCAATACTCTCTGGTGTACAACAGATGTTTCTCAACTCTCCCTTACTGTCTATCAACACTTTGGACAATCCTCTAAAAGCCTTTATTGTTGGTAAACCACGTTTATAAAATCATCCCAAGTCCCCAACTAAATTCTCTATTTGACACAGAATAAACATTCTTTCAACCCAAGTAAACGCTAACACGTAAACCAAATACAAACCTTACAATGTTGAATCGTCTATTGTTCCCTGGTAGACTATAATATAGTTTAACATCATTTGTATGCCTCATATATTACTTTTGCTTTCTTATTGGTATGTCACTCCAAGTCTTTCTACTGTTTCAAATTATCCAACTTGGATATCCACAAGCCTGATAAAACTTCAAAACTATGGCAAAATCCCTGGCTTTCACCGTCTAGTGTAAATGTGAAATCTCTCCAAATAAACAGCCCTGCACTTTATATTTGCGATCCTCTTAACTTCCTAAGTACGTTATTGACCAAATTCAGGACCGACCTTACCATCTAGTCTCAGGAAATCACCACAAATGCTTTAATCATGAAACATTTATAACTGAGCACTAGAAATATAGAGATACACTTACACAGTAAAATGTGTCCAAAAGAATTGAAAGATAGCTAGGAACTAGGCTAACCTGTCGGCATTGTATGAAGACGATCGCTTTAGAGCTGTATGTCCATCTTCCTCCTTGAGCACTTTACTATCAATCAAGCTCCCACTGAAATATTCTTTATCTTCCAATCTCAAACCCTTTAGCCTTGGATTCTCTGACAGGCTGTCTAGCTCACCCAGCATTATTGAACTAGAAAATAATGGCGAGGGAAACTTAGAATGGGAAAACCTGGGCTTGTAGGTTGGAACAAGACCAAAACTATGATCCTTCACTGATATTGACCCACATGAAATGAGTTGCATAAGTACATTACTAGCCTTGAGCCTTGCATTGTTTGGCATTCGAAGCTCTTCCTCTTCAAGAATTCTAAAACTGTTAATTTTACTAACATCAGCCCTAATAAGTGATTCTAAAGTTTCAGTCTTCCCACCCGATGAAGATGCACTTGAGGAAGATGCAGGAGGGGAAACAGAATCACTGCAAATCTCAGAATTCTCTTTCAAACATGGAATTCGGTCTTGGTAATAACTGCAATCAGGTTCTAGTGACCCATCATCTGTGGAAACACCCCTTGTACATGTTTCTAGAGCTTTAAGTTTGTTCACATTTTCTTCAGTCTGTGTAGAAGCATCAGCTAAACCATCACTCTTGTAAACCTTGTACTCTGTCAAGCTCAGAGAACCACCCCAAGAAGAATTCTTTCCAGACTCTGAAGACACACTGGAAGAGCCTCCTGGTCGTTCAACTGGAGGAGAGAGCTCATCTTCATGGGACTGCTTTGTCTCCTTTCCATTCAAACTGGAAGACGATGAAGAATCATCTTGGCTTCTAGAAGATGTTGGTTCCGGTAATTGTTTCAAGTTCTGGATTTTGACATTTGCTATCGGACTGAATCGATCTGAACAAAAAGTAACATACTATTTATATTTGTAATTATTCAATTCCCTATCCACCAAATGGAAACTTTGGATTAAAGTCCTCTATATTTATTTTTGGGTGCAGAGAGAAATGGCAAGTTTGAAATCAGGAATATCATTCAAAAGCAAACAGGTAATGACAAAATGAACAGTGTACCCATTTACCTGAATTGGATTCATCAAAGATCTCAGAACCTTTGAGGACGTACTCGTCTCCATGGGCTGGAAGAATCACATCATCTTCACTGAGATCATGCCAAACATACCCATTCTTATAGCTTCTGCACTCATTCAATCAACCAAAAACTACTTGAGCAACAATTCCCATTACAAAAACTGGGGTAAAAATGACAAGAACTTCACCTCTTAGAAGACCATGAATACATGGATGCTATCCCTCTGCCCCTCAGAGCATTAAGCTTATTAATCACATCTGCACCAGATAACACCAGAACATAATAAGTTCACAAAATTGAGAACAACAAAGTACCCAGTTCATAAAACTAGAAACCCAGAAATATTTACGTAATTACTAAATTACCTCTGAGGCAGAGACCTTGAGAAGAGCTTACAGGAACCTCCATGAAATGAGGGTGTTCAAGCTGTCGGTTCCGGCAGAGGTAATAAACCACCGGAACTTTCCGATTCTGGTAGTATTTCGGCGACTTCTCAGTCCACACTTTAGCCCTCTCAGGACTCACTTGTCTATACTTTTTCATCCTATCCTCCATTGTTGAAAGCTTATACCTTTCTGGGTTTTCACCAAAACCTTACTAAACCCAGTAGAGATTACGGCGAGAACAGCACAAGATTTTGTGGGCTTTTGAAATGGGGATCGAAGAATGGTGAAAAAGCTGGAATCTTTGAGACCAATGAAGAATCTGAAGTCGTCAAACAGAGAGACAAACTCAGAAACAGAGAGAAACAAAGAGAAGCTGGTGAAAGAAGTGGAGGACCGCATTAAAAGCCATTGCAGAGTAGACTAGAGAGCAGTACACTGTGCTCACTGTACGTGTATTTATATGGAGGTATGATTGGTATGTGTTTGAAATTAAATTACCAGAGGAGCAACAGTGACTGGTGAGAGAATGATGAGTGGGACTTTCTCTTTTTGAGTTTTGGTTTGGCTTGGTGCTTTATAATTCTCTGTCTTGGCTTTTCCTTTGTTTTGGTATTATATATTTATTTCTGGATGGTTTTTACCTCATGTGAAAGGCAGGGATCAGGTTTCAGAAACAGGTGAGATTGACATGGCTTTTTCCAAGCTAGAATGGTCTAGGGTATGGACATGGTTATGGTCTTATTATAGAGACATATAGGACTCAAGAATCTTGAATTCTGGATCCTCTAGTTTTTTCTTTTATTGAATTCTGGATTAGTTTTTAATTTCACAACTTGGAGCATGATGAGCTGAATCACTATTGATTAAATTAAACTACAATTATTCCTTATTTGTTTACCTCTAAAAATAATAAGCAACATTTCTTGTCTCTAGATTGAGTATAAGAGGTAATACGTAATAAAACGTCTGTTTTTTCAGAGGAGATGAGAGGGCCTCCGGTTTGTGCGGAGCGACCCGGAAGAGCGAAACCTCGGTTTCCTGATGGCTTTGCGGAGCGTCGTGGTTTCCAAACCAGACAAAGGCGAGTGAAGGGCGGCGTGGAATTGGAGAGGCCATGGTCTCTTTTGCAACGGCGTCGGGATCTCGAACGAGTTTTTCAAAGGCTCCGGTTGAGTACATGCTCGGCTGAGGGTGGTTCTGTGAACATGGGTTGCTGGATCGGGTCGGAGCCGAGGCGTTGCTGTCGATACCTTTAGATTTCGGAGCGACTGGGATCTAGATCACTGTGGCGGCCTCCACTGACCAAGGTTGGGCTCAAGGCGGGGCTACTGGAGATGATGGCTCCGGTGCCGTCGGGCTATGGGGCTGTGCTACGCTTCGTGGAGGCGGTAGGGGGGCCGGCGATGACCGGACCGGTGGCTTGGACTGGTATGCTGGAGATATGTGCGGCGGTGGGTCACAGGCAAGAAGACGATCCAACAAACTCACCGGTTTACCCTAGTTTTGAATTAGGGTTGACTGGTTGGTTGACTGGGCTGCTTTCTGGGCCCATGATGACTGGGCCTAAGGCACGAACTGGGCTGAAGGCAGGGACTAGGCCTGAGCTCAAGCTCACGTTTGGACTGTTTGAGTCTGTTGCAGAGGAATTCGACAGGAAGAGCAAGACCAACCTGTTGCCGAGGTTGTTGGCTCCTGAAGAGGCTGAGGATGGTGCTAGTTCCAACCCTACGGGGATGGAGCTAGCATTTTCTTAAGTCTCTCTGCTATTAGACATCTAGATCCAAGCCTTCTAAAGTTGGAGTAATCTCTATGAGTGATTTTAAGATGTTTCTAGTTGTTATTTGTACCACAAGTGCGTGCTGGCAGATTAGACTAGATGAATGATTTTTTCCTTAGAATAGCGAGGTTGTTCTTGCTTGTTTAGGCTTGCATTCCAGCGAGCGTCCCTTTAGACTTTAATGAGTTTAGTATTGGCTTAGATAGGTTTATCTGGTTTTACCGGATTTCTTATGTAAGTTCTGTTAGACTATGACCTGTTTTCATGGCTTTGATATCTAAAAACACTAAATAAAAGATCCACTAGCCGTCATATAGGAAAATTATGAAACCACACACGTATATTGTAGGCTATGCCAAAGGAAGTCTCTATCAACAGGCAGGGCCCAGTGGGTCCCGTGCCCCAAAAAAAATTAATATATATATATAGTATTAATATTATATTAATATAAAGTTAGTATTATAGAATAAAAAAATATTATCTCATGATCTCCATGGAGTACTTCACGTGCTCTTCCTTAGTTGTTTCTGTTTTAATTGTTTGAGAAACGTGGGTCCCACGTTTGACTTTCTTTAACTTCATAAATTCATATAATATTTTTCTTTTATAATTTTTGTTTACTAATAGAAAAAGAATTAATGATTCCTATTTCCTTATTACTTACAGATTTTCAAGTCTAATAAGAAAATGATTAAAAAAATATTCTATTACATCAATAACATGTATATATATACATCGTCAAGTAACGACTCTCATTCAATTCTTTTGTGAAGAGTATTATTGTAGTCGATTCTTTCGGTTCTCAGTACTACTCTATTATTCATTCAAATATGTTAAGGTACTTTAAAAGAAAAGAAAATTCTGGTGCAGGGGAGTCGTCAGGTACAAATAGCTCATTGGATTCATCCCCCGCAAAAAAAACAAAGTATGATAGTATTTCAGAGAAGCCTTGTCCCGAAATTAATGAAAAATATCCTTCTGATCCTGGAAATCGTCCTCAAATTTCAAGTTATCATCCTAATGTTCAAGATGAAGTACGTAGTCGAATGGGTGACGAGTTTATGAATGATTGCTTGATTTCATATATTGAAAATGACATTTTTACTAGCATAGATGACGAGGTTATCATGCAACGATTTCAAAATATGAAATCTCGTCAAGGGCAATTACCATTGTAATAGATAAAAATTACATTTGTATGTTTTCATATATATATATATATATATATTTTTTTTTTTTTTTTTTTGTGCCCCAGTGAACTTAAATTTCTGGCTCCGCCACTGCTATCAACTATCAAATTTGCCTCCCGCAAGCAATGCTGGAAATTGATGTTTCTAAGCTCTCACTTAAATGCTTAATATCCGGAAGGATGAAAATTCTCCCAAAAAAAAAAATATATCTGAAACTAACCAATATACCTTGGTAAGGAGATTAGAAATTACCTTCGACTTTAGTATTTGTTAAACTCCTCTTAGCTAAGATCAAGCCAAATCAGAGACCAATAATCTCAACTTAAATATGTGAATATCCAATTAGAATGGCATTGGCACATATTGTCCATAAATAATTACAAGAGTATTGTCAGAAACTAACAAGATTTTTGTACGCTCTGATAAAACAAAAAAGTTCATAATTTAATTAGCTCACTTTTTAATCAAATTGAAATTATTCAAACGCTATTTCCCTATCTACGTTAAATCTCTAGATAAGTAAGAACAGGAAAATCATTCAGTCCAGTGACAGTGAATATTCACCGTTGATCAACCATTGGCAAAAAGGCTGAATCTAGTGGCGTCGGCTTGGTCTCTACCTAATCTATAAATTTCATAACTGGAGTATAGTTGAAAGATCAACGAGGAATGATGAATTTAACTCGAAATGTTTTCGGCCAAAATTTTCCGATTATCCTTTCTTTCTCCACATATCGCTTTGTTGTGCGTGGTTCGGAAGAGATGAACACAACCCAAGTGGTGGCGGAGCTTGAGGTAGTCAAAAGAGGAAAAACCTTGTTGCAACTTGTTTCGGTTTCTCCTCTTTGATACGCTGCCGTGGGATCGATTCGATGTTCATGGTTGGCGGCCTTAGAACTGAAAGGAAGAGAAGAACACAACCCCAAGTGGTGGCGAAGCTCGAAGTGGCCGGAGGAGAAAGGACCTAGTTGCAACCTATTTTGATTCTCCTCTTTGATACGTCGCCTTGGGTGTTTATGGAGGATGGTGAAACTCGGGCAGCGACTAGACGGGACGAGGTGGTCCTTTTGGGATCGATTCCATAGCTAGAGGTGGCGTAGGAACTGAGAAAAATCCGGGTCATCCGTTTTGATGGTGCATGTTAACCAATCAATGTCTTCACTACTGGCGGTGAACTAAATAGGCAGGTTTGTATAAAAAAAAACAGGCTCATGTTGGAACAAACTATTTGAATCATAATTTTACATTATTAGTTTCCTATTTTTATTGTTAGGAAAAGTGGTTTGCCTGAGAGAAAAAAAATAGTAAAATAAATTATAAATTTATCTCCTTAGTCAATATGAGTAGATATTTATTTCCTCTGCTTAGTAGCAATTAGAACTTAGAAGCTTAGACCTTGTGGTCAATAACTCTCTAGAAGAAACTTTTAACACTACATAAATTTCCAAAGAATATACAAAAATGTCTTTAATATTTGTCTACCATGCTCATTTCAAAATTGAAATGCAGAAAGTGGCTTCTGACTATTAATATACTGTCAGTTCTATTAAATAGGATTCTGTTAAAATTATTTTATACAAGAATATACATTACTGCAGACTTACGTACTAGACTAGCATAGAGAACAGAATCATTATGTTTCTGGCCATTTTTTGAATCTCTGTTAACCTAACCATATTGTCATATTCTTCAAAACCTTAACATTAATTCATGCTTATCACCATGTGGTCCAAACGTGTCAAATCACTCAAATGTCAATTACATAATTAAAAATCTCCATTACATATCATGAAGTACCTTGTTATTTAGGGCATTACCATGTTACCAATTTGTCATGCCATAAATTGGGACAACCAAACATTCTGCCTTTTTTTTTTCTCGATCAAATAATTCCAAGATGAATGAATGACTGTTTGGTTTATGGCATAAGATTTGAATTTGACTCGTAATCATTTATCAGTTTAAAGATGAGACTATTTCTTCTCCTAATAAAACTTCTCACTAAATTGAGTAAATTCACAGTATTTCCAATTTTACGCTTTGTCTCCTCCTCAAGCTCAGGGCACCCCAAGTCCGCAATCACTTTTTTCGGCACAAGATTATAACCTTCTGTTTACTTTTGTAAGTTAAAAATTTATGCCAACAAAAAAACTATTCAGGAATTAGGAGGCTATAGCTCAAAATGGTAGCAGGCAAATTGAGACATTGAGGTTTTGAAATTTGATCTCTTTTGAGCCTCTGAGTGGAAATTGTTTGGTAACACCTACTGATATGTACCTATCGAAAAAACACCTACTGATATGTGTCAGTCATGAAGAGAATTATGCTTTTTAGACGAACACAAGCACCTATATTTTAAGTTACACTACTGATACTGGTTCCATTACCTTAAACACATATTTAAATCTAATATCTACAATGGAATCATTACAACACTAAGGGGGGTGTATTCATTTAAGAGTCTACAAGATTTTTTTGTATTTTGAAAATCTATGGGTATTCAATTGAGATTTTAAACAATCCTTTAAAATCTTGATGTATTCAATTAAGATTTAAAATTATCCTTTCAAATCTGCAGATATTCAAAAGTATACGGATTTTGAAGGATTTCATTAAATGCTGGATTTTGAAGGATTTTATAGTGTTTTTTATACTTATCAAAACTCAAAAACAATCCAACCATTTTCCAAGAGATTTTGATGGATTCTTTCTCACTCAAAAAATGAAGAAGCTCTTCACCAAACAAAAAAAAAAAAAAAAAAAAAAAAAAAAAAAAAAGAACAAGAACAAGAAGCAGCTCTCAATAGGTGACACTCATCTATTTTGTCTTAAACCTATCTTCCCACTATCCTCCTCTGCCTGTGCCTCTGCTCTCATCTAATAATTTATTTTTATTTTTATCACTATAGCTCTGGAAGCCTTAATCCTTCTAGCTAATTAAGCTCACTTTCAATGGTATTGTTAAGATGATACATACACACATGTTTCTTTTTTTTCAATCAAACCCGAAGCCGGGTGCCGATATATATACATATATTCATCTAAAACCAGAATAGGCCGTTACATACACACATGTTTCTTTTGTAAATTAGATATGAAATAAATTATGCCATTAGTTTACTACTTTATTTTTTGTGTAACATTTTGGTTGATTAGTTTTCTCTTATTATTCATATATCATTATACACAACATAAAGAATGGTAGATTGTCATATATATATATATATATATATATATATATATATATATATATATATATATATATATATATATATATATAGACACACACACACTTTTTTGTCACTGATCTAGCATTATAGTTGGATCCATACATCCATTGCTTTTAAAGAAGAAGAAAAAAAATAACCTACCAAAACATCATAAGAACTTGTAAAATCTAAACAAATACTAGTAAATCAATCCATTAGAATCAATCAGAGTCCATATAGAATTTAAACAATCTGTGGATTAAGTAAATCCATGGATTATAAAAACTCAAACAAAATCTTTTAAAATCTGAATTGAATACACCCCCCTAAGTTACTAACCCACTAAACCTCAGAAAATCGAAGCTTTGGGGTTGACGAATAGAAGGTAACAGTACCATATTTCAATTGTTACATATCTATGAGAGGTCTAATGTACTATTGCAAGACATGGACACATCATCTAAAGCAGTAGCAGTGGGTATAAGTTCAAGTGACTTCAAATCACTCATTTCTTTTGGTCTGAAAAAGACCGATCACTTGTTCTTCAGAATGCTTGAACTCTAATGAAGAACATGTAGTCAAATAAGACGAGATATAGAGAATGAATTTTTTGATAATATATTCATCTCACGATGGAGGTATATAAACATGATTACAAGAATACAATTGACTTACGTCTCTACTCTCTACCACACAAGGAATAGGTAAGTATTAACTACAATATAATTAAAATATATTTCAACCCTAATATTATGTCATGACTCATGCTAACACTTCCCCTCAAGTTGGCGCATACACATCAACCATGCCCAACTTGCTTAGTGAGTCATAAAATGCATTCCTGGAAACTCCTTTGAAAGTACAAGGACATAATACGTTTTCTGGAAAATGGGGATTGCAGTATACGGATCAATCCCTACTGGGCAGAAATCAGAGATAACGAACCAAACTCCAGATTTTTGGTTACGCAGTGAAAATCTCAAATATGAGATTAAAAACACTGCGGGGCTCTTACTCTTGAGAATCCAAAATAAGAACAATTGAATTATGATGAAGGATATGTTCTTTACAACTTCAAATAACACTAGCGCGGCTACAATGAATAGACAAAACTAATATGCAGTTTGTCTTCAATCTCAAACCCCTTCTTCACTCGATTGTTCTTCGATTTTTCCTTTTCTTGCTTCACAACAACTCTTCAGATCACAAGTAACTCCATACGCATGAGCAACTGACCTATAACACTTAACCAAGGAACAAGTGTTTAGGATTTTTATCACGACACAATATCAAGCAAGACTCTCAATTATTCTTGCGTTCCTCCTGCAGCTGCCAGTGTAGTCTGCATCCTATATATCTGTGAAAAAGCAATGCCAACCCTAATAGACTTCTATTAGGAAAGAAACGTGGTGATTAAATAAAATAACAAACCCTAGAAGACTAAGGATTACACTACACCACGTTAAAAGCCATGGGAATACCTTTCCTAAACAAATAAGCATTGTGTCCAAAAGATATTTTCCCTTAACAACATTTTTAAAACAACATATCAGTTTGTATAGGAATGCAAATATAACAAAAAAAAACTTATACCAACATCATTTGGTGAGTATATCTGCAAGTTGCTCTTCAGTTGGAACGAAATGAAAGCTAATAATTTTGGCATCTAGCTTCTCCTTTATAAACTGACGATCCACCTCCACATGCTTTGTACGATCATGTTGTACTGGATTCTGTGATATATCAATAGCTGCCTTGTTGTCACAATACAACTGCATATTACTTTTGAGTTTGAAACCTAGATCACGTAACAGATTTCTCAGCCACAACAATTCACACACTCCATGAGCCATACCTCTATACTCGGGCTCTGCACTAGACCGCGCCACAACTTTCTGTTTCTTGCTCTTCCATGTAACCAAATTACATCCCACAAAGGTAAAGTAACCTGATGTCGACCTCCTGTCTGTAATATTTCCAGCCCAATCTACATCTGTGAAGTCACAAACCTCAAGAATGTTGTTGTGTTTAGAAAACAGTACTCCCCTTCCTGGAGCTGACTTCAAATACTTTAAAATTCGCATAACAGCATCCATATGACTCTCACTTGGGTTATGCATGAACTGACTCACCTCACTTACTGCATATGCAACATCTGGTCTAGTATGAGCCAAATAAATCAAGCGCCCAACCAACCTCTGATAGCGGGCTCGATCAGTAGGTACCTGATCTGGATACTCAGCAAAACAATGGTTCTGCTCAATAGGAGTATCAATAGGTCTGCAATCCAACAAACCTGTCTCTGTCAGCAAGCACTACCAGCAAAAATGCCATTGCACACTGATTTTAAACCCACTGACTTTCACACTGATAAAAAATCTGTGGGATTTAGTTTTTAGCAACAGATATCAGTGTGAAATGATATATTGGACCCTACATGAGCACATGTTGACAATATTGTCACTGAAATCTGTGTGATATAGTGTTTTTCACAGATATGCGTGTGTCCCAAATATTTAATAGATATAGATATATGTGAGAAATATTCTACACACTGATATCTGTGTGTGATAAAAAAATTATAATTTATTAAATAACTTTATACCCACAGACATCTGTAACAAAGTTTTTACACATAGATATCCGTGGATAATAACAAAAATATAATTTATTAAATAATTTTATACTTACAGACATCCGTAACAAAGTTTTACACATAGATATTCGTGTATAATCACAAAAATATAATTTATTAAATAACTTTATACTCATAGATATCTGTAACAAAGTTTTTACACACAGATATCTGTGTGTAATAACAAAAATATAATTGATTAAATAGTTTTATACTTAGAAATTTTTTATTTCTTTCCCCAAATTTAAAAGATTTATTAGAAAGAATTTCAAAACAAAATATGTGAATAACAATTACTTATTTCTCTCCTCTTCAAAGTGCTTTTGTTCCTGGCCGTTTGATATCGGATAACACTCTTGTTGCATCTGAAGTTGCTCATTTTATGCATAAGCTCCGACATCAGAATGAGGGTTTCTTCTCCTTTAAGTTAGATATAAGTAAAGCATACGACAGATTGGAGTGGACTTTCTTGATCTCTATTTTATCTAAAATGGGGTTTGCACAAAAGTGGATTGACACTGTTCTTTGTTCCATTAGAACAGTGCGTTATTCTATTCTGTTACATGGTAAACCTACAGGTTATATTACTCCCTCCAGGGGCATCAGGCAGGGGGACCCTCTTTCTCCATACTTATTCATTTTGTGTGTTGAAGGTCTCTCGTCCCTTATTTCTCATGCAGTATCCCAGGGTACACTGAAGGGGCTGAAGATGAGTCCTCAAGCCCCAACTATTCATCATTTGCTATTTGCCGATGATAGCTTTCTATTCGGAGAAGCCTCTGTGGTGGAATGCTCTACATTCAAGTCTATTTTGAATGTGTATGAGCGTGCTTCTGGCCAAAGGATTAATTTAGAGAAGAGCAGTGTTGTCTTTAGCAGGAATGTGCATCCAGATACTAAAGATAGTTTAGCTTCTATTTTGGGGGTACAGTGTGTGGAGGACCATGGTCGATATCTAGGGCTTCCACTTCATGTGGGCAAATCAAAAGTGGCAATTTTTTCTTATCTTAAGGAAAGATTAACTAAGAAGCTGATCAGCTGGCGCACAAAAATCCTGAGTTCTGCGGGGAAGGAGATTCTGATTAAGGCAGTGGCTCAAGTTATTCCAACGTATGTTATGAGTTGTTATATGCTTCCTAAAGGTCTTTGTGATGATCTCCACCACCTTTGTGCTCAATTTTTTTGGGGAGGATCAGATTCTAATCGCAAAATTCATTGGCGGTCATGGGATAGGATGTGCCTGTCTAAAAGTGAAGGAGGTTTAGGTTTCAAGAATCTGCATGCTCATAATTTATCTCTGCTTGCAAAACAGGGATGGAGATTAATCACTAATCCTAATTCCTTGTTGTCTCGTTTGCTCAAGGCTAGGTATTTTCCGAATGGTTCTTTTTTGGATGCAGATATGGGGGATTCCCCCTCGTATGCATGGAGAAGCATTATGGAAGCTAGAACTGTCCTTCAGGCTGGATTACTTTGGCAGGTTGGTAATGGCTCCTCTATTCATGTTTGGAGTGATCAGTGGATTCCAACTGTTTCTCCTCATCAACTCTGTAAACCGGCTGCTTGTAATATTGAGCTAGTCTCTTCCTTGATTGATGCGGATACCAAAAGTTGGAGGGTTGATGTTTTGCAACGTCTATTCTCTCAAGAAGTTGTTGATGCTATCTTGTGTGTTCCTCTCAGTCATAGAAATAGAAGCGATCGTTTGAGCTGGAAGCTTGGGAATAAGGGTAAGTTTTCTTCTAAAACTGCCTACTATGTAGCTCGGGAGGTGGTGATGGGGGATGTCTTTGCTTCCTCCTCTATTGGTGATCCTTTTCGTATTCTCTGGAAGTCACTTTGGAAAGCTAAGATCCCTGGGAAGGTCTCTATATGTATCTGGCGAGCTTGTCACAATGTGTTACCAACTAGAGAGAGTTTGAGTAAGAAGGGTTACACTGGTGATATGGGATGCCTGCTTTGCCGTCACCAGGTTGAGAGTGTTGGCCATGTATTATGTGGGTGCCCTACTGCGCAGGAAATCCTTACTGCTCCTCCTTTTTCAATTCAGGTTCCTATTACTCATTCTTTTATTTTTAAGGAATGGTTACTTGAGCAAGCATCTACTCTTTCTTATGAAAATTTTTCTAAGCTGTTGATGCTTTTATGGGGTCTTTGGAAGAATAGGAATGATAAATTGTGGAATGATAATGCTAAAAACGCTTCTACTATTGTTGCTTGTACTATGGCTTGGTATGAAGAGTTCCTTCAAGCTAATAGGGATACGATTATGGTAATCGATAAGAGGACGAAAGCTAGAGCACATTGGTCCCCTCCCATGAGTGGCTTATTGTGCATGAATGTTGATGGTGCTTATGTCTCTACTCTACAACATGGAGGCATTGGCGGTGTTCTGCGTAATGAGAAGGGTGAGTTCATTGCAGGCTTTGCTTATAGAGTGACTAATGTGTCCTCTGCCTACCATGCTGAGTTGCTTGCTATTAAATCTGGGCTGGAGCTTATTCAAGCGCTGGGTGTGTCTAATGTTGCTATAATGAGTGATTGCTCAGAGGCAGTGAAGGCTGTGACTGCAGAGGATCATGACTTCTCTACTTTGGGAATTATTGTTGAAGAAATTCAAGAATTGCTAGGTGATTTGCTTTCTATAGGTGTTCATCATACTTATAGGACCGCTAATCATGTTGCTCATAGACTAGCAGGATTTGGTTTTGATTCTGACATTCATATGGAATGGTTTTCTCAAGCTCCAGAGTGTGTCCTGGATGCCCTACAGTACGATTGTAATCGTATAATTCATTAATACAATTTCATCTTTACCTCAAAAACAATTACTAACATAAATCAGTGTGAGTAAACAAATACTCACAGAAGTCAGTGTAAATCACAAATACTTACAGAAATCTGTGTGAGTAAACAAATACTCACAGAAGTCAGTGTAAATCACAAATACTTACAGAAATCCGTGTGAGTAAACAAATACTCACAAAAATCAGTGTGAATAAATGATCACTCACAGAAATCAGTGTGGATTGAAATGAATTTGATTTACCGGAAAACTGCATTTATCTCTTTCTTGCCTTTTAAAATCAAAAAACTTTTTACTCTATCTCTCTCTATCCCATCTGCTACTTATCTCTTTCTTGCCTTTCAAAACTGAAAAACTCTCTCTCTCCCTCTCTCTTCCCATCTGCTATGATCTTTAATTAGAGTCAAGTGCCGATATCTCCTCCCTTTTTCCACAGCCTATGTCAAATACTCAACTATCCCAATCTCAGTCTCATCTCCTTCTAATCAAACAACCACTCAGAGTAGTCTATGTGGAATCATGCCTAGTTTGTTGTTGAGCATAGTGGATCGGCTGACTTTCTTCCTCTCTCTAATGTATTCGAACCCAAATCCGATCCCCAATTTAAGAAAAAGATAGATTGATATCAGGTCTTTACTTGATCCCTTATTGTTATAGGATCTTGAATTGTTTTTAATGTTTTTGGTTCCTGTTATTTGTTGTGGATTGCTTTTGATGTATATGTTTATGAAAATATTTGCGAGATCTGGGTTTTGCAGAATCATTGTGAGTAGAAATAGGAGGTGGAGGCATGGATGATTGGTTTCAGTAATCATATCTATGCTGATTGGGTTATGGCATGGATGATTTCTAATCAAGCAGATCTATCCATTGAAAGTAAGATTCGTTGGGTTTATTGGATTTAAATTTTAACAATTTCAGTTTCAATAATCTCCTTTGCATTTATGGTCATATTGGGTATTCTCTACCAAAGTTTGAGGTTCTTAATCCATGTCTTTCTTTGTTCAGTAATGCTCTACACCGAAGACTGATTACGATGTCGATGGAGATTTTGACCCAGAAGATCTTCCAACAACCTCTTATAACAATTTGAATTTTGAATTCGATTCTACTGAACCAGAAGATATGCATGCAAGGACCATGTTTGTTGATGAACCAGATCTGGGAATAAAAGAAATAATCAGACGTATTAAAATTTAGAAATTTTAAACAATTGGTAAAATTATTTTCTTTAATACAATTGGACCGATGAAATGTCAAAAATATCTGTAACAAAAAAAAAATGTCAAAAATATATTATTTAATATTTAACCAATTCACACGGATGCATTTTACAAATATATTTTTATCATTGATTTGATGGACCTGTATGGAATTGGAAAGTGGTGGGTCCCATTAATATAGTCCACACTGATTTTTCTATCTGTGTGGAGAGACCAAAGGCCACCCCCCTCAAATGGGACAGAAATTTAATCTGTGAGTGTAGGGTGGCTATTGGGCTTCCCACACGGATATCAGTTGCTATTTGAGATTATACCCACTGATTAAAATCAGTGTGCAATGGCAATTTTGCTAGTAGTGAAGTCAATAACGTACTTCTTCTGGCACAGGTAGATCCCTTCTCTCCCCCTGGCTACCTCAATTCCTAAGAAGTACTTAAGTTCACCCAAGTCCTTCATCTCAAACTCAGAGGCTAACTATCTCTACAGTCTATCCATCTCAACAGTATCATTGCCAGTGATTACCATATCATCCACATAAATAATTAGAGTTGTTACCTTGCCTTGTTGATGCTTGAGGAATAAGGTATGGTCTGAGTTGCTCTGTTTGTAACCAACCTTCCACATGAACTGTGAAAATCTTCCAAACCAAGCACGAGGTGACTGTTTGAGACCATATAGAGATTTTCTCAATTTGCATACAAAATCACCAGGAGGAACAACTACATACCCAGGTGGAAGGCTCATATACACTTCCTCGACTAACTCTCCATGAAGAAATGCATTCTTGACATCAAACTGTCGGAGTGGCCAGTTTAAACTAGCAGCAAACGAGAGCAGAACCGAATAGTGTTCATCTTAGCAACAGGAGCAAACGTTTCCTCGTAGTCTATACCATACGTCTGAGTAAACCCCTTTGCTACAAGGCGTGCTTTGTTCCAATTCACTGATCCATCTGCATTATGTTTCACAGTAAACACCCAACGGCAACCTACAACCTTTTTGCCTTGTGGTGGAGGCACAAGTTGCCAAGTATTGTTCTTTTGCAATGCCTCCATCTCTTCTTCCATTGCCTTCCTCCACTTTGGATCTCCCAATGCATCATGCACTCTGTTAGGTACTGATATACAGCAGATATTTGATTCATAAATGATTTCTATGACTTAGACAACCTTATAGTGGACATATAATTGGCTACTATGTATTTTAATTTGGTAGTAAGAGTAGGTTCATATCTTTTGCAATGCCTCCATCTCTTCTTCCATTGCCTTCCTCCACTTTGGATCTCCCAATGCATCCTGCACTCTGTTAGGTACTGATATACAGCAGATATTTGATTCACAAATGATTTATATGACTTAGACAACCTTATAGTGGACATATAATTGGCTACTGTGTATTTTAATTTGGTAGTAAGAGTAGGTTCATATCTTTTGGCTGATTGCCCTCGAGTGGTCCTATTTGGTAACACATATTGCTCAACATTAGACTCATTACTACTAGTACCAATGGGTGGACATACCTCAAATGGATGATCTTCAGTACCAGGAAGTTGTGGGTCAGGGGTAGAAGCGATGGCAGGAGGGGCAGTTGTGTTGCCAACTTCATTTTCAGTGATTGAAACTGGGGCCTGGATGTCTGTAGCTTCTGCTTCTAGAGGTGATGAGCTCATGGTCTCAACTGGATCCATCAAAATACCTCCTGCCTGCGTGATTTCTTCCCCTCTTTCTGATTCATCCACCTCTCCATGATTCAGCTCTTCAAAATATGAACTCTCCCCCTGAAGAGCTGTATCTGAAGAGGAAAAATAGCTCATGTCCTCAAAGAAGGTAACATCCATAGTGACATAGTACTTTCTGGTAGGTGGATGATAAAACTTGTACCCTTTCTGATAGCCTTCGTAGCCAACAAACACACACTTAAGTGCCCGGACATCCAACTTAGACCTCTGGTTTTTAGGGACATGAACAAAAGCAACACAACCAAAGACACGAGCTGGAAGATTATGAAATGAAGGTAAGGAGACATGAGTTGCAAGAACCTCAAATGGAATTTTTCCCTGAAGGACACTAGATGGAAGACGATTGATAATATGGGAGGAAGCAAGCACAGCATCGCCCCAAAGATACTTAGGCATATGAGCACTAAAGAGAAGGGCACGAGCCATATCCAGTAAATGACGGTTTTTTCTTTCAGACACTCCATTTTGTTCTGGTGTTTGTGGACATGTAGTTTGGTGAACAATCTCATGGGTGTTGAAAAACTCTTGGAAAACATGATTAACATATTCTCCCCCATTTGTCAAAACGAAGGACTTTAATGGTGCTATGGTATTGTGTTTGAACAAGAGTGCGAAATGTTTGAAAAGCTGGAAATACTTCATCTTTGGTTTTGAGAAGAGCAACCCATGATAATCTCATACAATCATCAATAAACAACACGAAGTATCTCATACCCGATACAGTGGGTTCTCTAGAAGGTCCCTAAACATCAGAGTGAATCAACTCAAAAGGAATAACAGTTTTATTAGAAATACTAGGAGAATAAGTAGCACGATGACTCTTAGCCAAAACACATGTTTCATAATGTAAAACGGATTCATCCACACCAATAAACAAAGTAGGCATGGTTTTTCTCATAAGACTAAAAGAGGGATGCCCTAAACAATGATGCCACAACCAAATTTCACTTAGCTTATCAGAACTCGAAGTCAAAGCGGCGCGGGACTGTGCTCCTGGTTTCTCCCCTGCGTATGTTTGATCCAGATAGAACAACTTGCCCCTCAGATACCCCCGACCGATTACCTTCCTGGTGAGAAGAACCTGAAAAATCACATACATATTTAGACTCAGTATTCAATTGGGGAACAGATATCAGATGGTGAGACAAGTCAGGCACATATAACACATTATGAAGTTCTAAGGTAGGAGTAATACGAACTGACCCTGACCCTAACACAGGAAATGCCTCACCATTGGCATTGGTTACATAGGACACTGGTGGGGAAGACAATTCAGTAAAATATGATTTATCATAAGTCATATGATCGGAGGCACCAGAATCAATAATCCATGTATCAGAACCAACAAAGTTAGAAACTTTTAAAGCCATACCAATCTTACCACGACCAGCTATAGAGGCTGTAGGAGTAGCTCCACATGTCGTATGATGGTCTTGTCCGACCACACCATAGAAGTCTGCTTCTTGGACTAACTGAACCACAGCTGCCTTCGCCTTAGGACGATAACCTTTCTTTTTAGTGTACCCATTGAGTTTCCAACAAGTCTCTAGAACATGTCCAAGGTCATTGCAATAAGAGCATTGGGAACGAGGGCAGTTGGTGAAGCCCTGTGAGAAACCTTGTTGATGAAGTGGGGCTGAATTTTGCTGCAGAAGGAAAGGTGATGGTGACTTGGCCTGAATGGCTAGGCTAGATACCTCAACCTATGCATGTTTGATACTTTCCTACTGAGACTCATCCTTGCATACATATGTGAAAGCTGTGTTTAGACTAGGAGGGTCTGTCATTCTAAGCAATTCTCCCTTGGCACTGCTATGCTTCTCATCAAGCCCTCTCAAGAATACATGAACCCTTTCAAGTTCCTTCTCCTTCTGGTACCACACAAGATCTTCATGGTTCTTGATCTTGCAAGGACGCTTCTGATCAATTTCAGCCCATACATTCTTCAGCTTCACAGATCCATCATCATCCTCCCATTTAGTATAGGCATCCACATCTTCCTCACTAGGTTCTTTGGTTGTTCCTGTCACATGCCCCATCTTGTGTATGCCACGAAGGTGGACAAACAAAATCTTCTTCCACGTTCGGAAATTGGTCCCATTGAGTTTTGTACCCCCAAAAGAACCACCGTCTGAACTTCGGACAGAAACCTCAACTTTTTGGACCTCATTGATCTTGGAACTATGACCTTCACTTTCATCACCACCCATTACAATAATATAATAGGAATATCACACAATCACAGAGTATGCAGCGGAATAACAAAAATAACAATAACAGATCGTGCAATAATAATTTTTTTTTTCTCTTTCTTTCTGTCTTTCTTATTATTATTATTTTTTTTGAATTGCATGGGTTGAAAACAGTAACCTGAGAACAAAGTGAAGTTCTGGTCTGGATTCTCCTCACCGTTTGGACCGGAGGAACTGATGGCTTGAATTGGAGAGAGAGCTAAAGTCTGGAGGTCTGGGAACCGGCGAGTCTGAGCGCGCAATGGTACGGGTCCAGGCTGAGTCGACGACAGGATGCTCGCGACGGGGATGAGAAGCCTGACGACAGGATGTGAGCGATGGGGTGGAAGCCGGGTCCAGGCGACGGGTCTGATGCCGGGTCTGGACGATGGAGGACGGACGACAATTTGGTGTGATGGCAGATTTGTTGCAGAAGTTACAGATGAAGGTGATTGGAGGCGTTGCAGAAGAAGGTGATTGGGTCTGAACAAGGAAGATGAAGACGGTCTAGTCTGGAGATGAAGCTGGTCTGATCGATTGAGGAGACTGATTTGATGACGTTGAAGTCCAAGAAGAAGATGATCTAGTCGTTCTTGGATGAGAGATAACGACGGGAGAGTAACGTCGTTTAAGGAAAAACAATAACCCTAACAATGGGGTTTTTTAATTAATTCCTCAAACGAGGAAAATTAAAAGTAGAAAATAAGAGACAAAGTCCTCTCGGATCTTTGCTCTGATACCAAGTCAAATAAGACGAGATATAGAGAATGAATTTTCTAATAATATATCATCTCACAATGGAGGTATATAAAGAGGATTACAAGAATACAGTTGACTTACGTCTCTATTCTCTACCACACAAGGAATAGGTAAGTATTAACTACAATATAATTACAATATATTTCAATCCCTAATATTATGTCATGACTCACGCTAACACATGTAAGTGAAACGAATTGAATGGAATTGACGAATTAAAGTGGCATTCAACCATATATGGATTATTCGCTAGTTGAAATCTTCAAGGACTAGCCTGGGAAAAAGAAAAATATTCATATATATATATATATATATATATATATCTATGTCTCAGGTCTAGGCTTGGCATTTTCCCAATAGCAGTCTGCCTATGAGGTTTCTTGTTCTCTCTGACTAGTCCGGCTAAATCAAGGCCGATCCTGATATTTTAGAGGTCTGAAGCGAATAATTAAAATATGGCCGCATGAATGGTGTTTGATCAATAAGACAATAACCAAATGCAGTCTTTTGCTCTGCTAGGGTTTGGCCTAGCCTCCAAACTGTCTGAGCTTTGTTCAGGGATCGCAGGCTTCAGGGGTCACCAGTTCCGGCATCATCCTATCTGGGGTCATAGGTTGGCCTCGACCTCCTTCTTTCCTTCCTCTTCTTGAATGGGGATTTGATTCTGTTGATGAAAATAAAAGCAGCGTGGCTGCCTCTTCAAGGGGATCTTTCGGGTTGCTCCAGCGAATCGGTTGCTGGCTTGCAACTAGGCGGCAGGCCAGGAGTGGACTTGTGTGGTTCTGATGGGTTGCGCTCTGTGGCTATGTGCAACTTCAAGCCAGGCGTTACTGTGATGAGGGCTTTGGATTTCACAATGGTGGTTGTTAGGTGTGCTGATTTTTGCGGTGGCAGCAAGGCTAGGGCTCTGGTGATGGAGGATTCCGGCAGTGGCGGTGTTCCGGTATGGATGGTCCTGGGGTAGTAGGCGTCGAGTAGCCTTGGTAGGGTTGCATCTAGGGTTTGGAGTTTGGGCCCCCTGCCTTTGGGCTTTGGCCTCTGGCTTTGGGTCTATGTTTTAGTTAAGGTTTTTTCTCTTTTTACTTGGCTTGCAGCTAGTTGGGCTGGTGGGCCGGCACTTTTATTTTTTATCTCTTCATTGAGCCTGAGGAAGCACTCTCGGTGTAGAGTGTTTCTCTAGGTCTCTAAATAATATTAGGGAAGACTCTTGGCTGCGTTTGGAGGCTTTCCTAGTGGTGTCAGGTTACTGTGGTACTTGGAACCTTATTTCTAAGGTTACATTACGTTTGATTAGTCTAGGGCTTTGCTTTAGGTTTTTCATTCATGGCTCAATATTGTCGTAGCCCGCTGTTTGGGTCAATCATTTTGTAATGTTCACTACTTTACATTTATGAATTGACACCCCCCCCCCCCTCGGTCCCTTTAATAAAAAAAAAAAAAAGACAATAACCAAATTTGTTTTGTTCAATAATAAATTTCTTACATCTATAATGTTTTATGGACTAAATACTTGTTATTCCTCATACTTTTCCCTTAAAAAGAGTTTAGTCCAAATTTTTAAAATTAAACAGTTTAATCCTTATTCTCTCTAATTGTCACACAGCAAGTCCGAAAATGACTATTATACCCTCACTTTCTTTATTTATTTATTTTTTATTTTTCTTTCTTTTTTATTTTTAAATTTTCTGCCTCTCTCTCTCAAATCTCGAAATACAAAGGGTTTAGTTTTCTTCCAAATCAAGATCAAGAACCAGAGAGCGTTACATACACAAACTCAATATAAAAATCCAAAGCAGAGAACCAAAAACTCATCAATCATTGTCTGGAATTTTTCATACCCAGTAAGCGAAAATGAGTGTTCTTGAATACCTAGATGTCATTGACGTCCAGGAGCTTCAGGTCTGGAACAACGCCGCGTCACCTTCGATGACAATGAAGGCTTTGAATTCTCCAACGTCGCCGTTAAACCCTCCTGGTCTTTAGAATCCGATTGCAGCAAAGAGAATCTGAGCCCCATTCCTAAAAGCTCTCTTTTCACGGTGTCTACGATGCCATTTAAGCCACTGAAAGGAAACTCGCGCCGGCTATCGGTGGCGCCGAAGAAGATGGTGTTTGAGGTTGAAGAAGAGAAAGGTCGAGACCTGGGGAAGATCGATTCGGAGATTGAGGAAATCGAGAAGGAGATAAGCCGATTGAATTCGAGGCTGGAATTGCGGGAACTGGAGAAGGCCCAGAAGGTGGTGAAGAAGCGCGGCAGAGTTGTGGCGGCGAATTTCATGGAGCCTTCGTAGCAGAGTGTGAAAAATTCCGATGGGTTGAGAAAGATTGAGGAGTCTTTGAATTTGAGCGCCAGGCCGATGGTTAATCAGAGAGGTATGAGTTTGGGGCCGTCGGAGATTATTGCCGGTGCCGAGTTTCGGCGACCAAGCAAGCTTGAGATAACCCCTGTTCAGAAAATACAAGATCACTGGAAATCTTGCTTCTTGAAGCTTCAGAACATTGATGAACTGAGGGTAACTAAAGACCCTGGCAAAAGCACGAGTCTGAGCCTGAAATAAAGGAAGACCGCGTCGAGAGAGAGAGAGAGAGAGAGGGGGGGGGGGGGCAGAGAACTAGAAAAAACAAAAACAAAAACAAAAAGAGAAAAAAAAAATTGTAAAAAAAGAAGAAGTGAGGGATATAATAGTCATTTTAGGACCTGTTGTGTGAGAATTAGAGAGAATAAGGACTAAACTATTTAATTTTAAAAATTTGGACTAAACTGTTTTAAGGGAAAAGTATGAGGAGTAACAAGTATTTAGTCCTTGTTTTTTTTTAATTTTAAGGGGCAAAATAAATTAAATCCATATACATTAGTAACAATAAAAAAGAAATGGAATAGAAGTATCAAGGACTAGAAAAATGAGAGTCGAGAGGGAGTCCTCTCGAAACCCTAATGCCGCCCTCAGTGGGTTGCTTTCAACAAGGACCCCATTGGCTCCACACCTCTGTTCGTCTTGGCAAGTGCGCTTTGCGGTAGACTGATTCTATCCTCAAAAGGTATAGGGGATAACGTGTTGGTTGGTCGTGCTGATATTCAGGACTGGGCTGCGACAACGGCTTCATGGTTAATTTCGGATCCTCAGGTAGAAATTTCGGATCGAGGCTGGGCTTGCTCTGCTGCGGTTGGTGTCGACGATGCTGTTAGGCGGCTTCTTGGAGCTTTGCTATTCTTAGCGTCGTTGCCGGAGTTGCAGCAGCCTTTAGAGATGCTGGGTGGGCTCCTACGTTTCTATATGCCGCCAACGGTGATTGGGTGGGTTATGTCGGAGTTGCAGATACGGTTGACATGCTAAAAGTAGCGCGTGTCAATGCTCGGCAACGGCTCCAAAAATTGACACGTTACCGGCAACACGTGTCAATCCCCAGCAACGGCGCCAAAAATTGATACGCTAAAAGCAAGCGCGCAATTTAACCCTGCAAAATGTAGTTGTTAGTTTAGAATAGGGAGAATTTTTCAAACAGTACCTGAACTAAAGGTCACTGTGAATTAAGGTGCGTAACTTTACACTAACTACACTTTGGTACCTGAATTAATAAAACCCGATACACTTTTGGTACACGCCGTCAATAACACCGTTAACCTTATGTTATTATTCATTTTTTAAAGGGTAGTATGGTATTTTTACTCTCTCTCCCTCAACTCCATCTCCACATCCAAGATGGGAAAAGCAGAGGCCAAACCTGATGTAGCCGATTCAACTCAATCCTCTGCTAACAAAATTTCCCAGCATATATTCGATCTGTACCTCCCTCCTCAGTCGCCATCACCATCCACGCCAAGCCTGGCTCCAAACTCAAACTGTCACAAGACCTTGAGAACAAAGCTGCGTCCTCTGAATCCACCTTCCAATGCGGCAACAGTGACGTAGCAGAGATCGGCGAGCTCGGCTCGAATGGCCTTGTGGAAGCAAACCTGCAACAGAATCGGCGCTTGAGCGAGTCGCGACAAGACGACGAAGAAGAAGGTGAAGAACACTCCAGCCGGGTCTCGTGACGGTCGCCGTCCATCCAAACCAAGACGACGATGTCGTTTAAGAACCATGAAGGTGAAGATCGACGCCCCTAAACCCCTTTCTTCTTCACGCATTCTTCTTCTACGACTTTGCCCTGTTATTTATGTCCTTTAAATTTCTCCCAAACCCAAAAATTCCAACCACCAACGACGACGAGTACATCAAACCCAGAACGAACCTTTCGATTCAGACAAAGAAACCCAGTTTGATACATGATGTTGCGCACGATTTTGAGGCTGTTAGAGCAGTGTTTTGGGGTGAGAATTGGGTCCAACGGTGGTGATGGGTTGCTTTGGCATACCGACTTGAAGCCTCACGCGTCCAGTGACTACTTGATCGCTGTTGTTCAGGCAAGTTCGAGCCTTGACTTGGGAAGAAACTAGAGCTGCAGATTGTTTCAATTTGGGGATTGTGAATTTGCCATTTTTTTATTTTCGATGTGGGTTAGTGATTACTGTCTGTGTTTTATCTTGTGGATGTTGTATGTTGAATCTCACCCTTGAAAATCTGAAGAGACAGAGAACAGTCGGGGAGAGAGAGAGCTGAAAAAAAAAAAGAAAAAAAAAAGAGAATAGATGAAGAAGACAACAAACAGTCGGAGAGAGAGAGAGAGAGCTGCGTGCCCAGAGTAGGAGAGAAAGAGAGAGATGGGTGCCTTGAGTAAAAATATGAAGAGACAACTTTACCCTTGAAAATATGCCAGGTGGCATGCCAACTAACGAAGTTATTGACGGCGTGTACCAAAAGTGTATCGGGTTTTATTAATTCAGGTACCAAAGTGTAAGTTAATGTAAAGTTAGGCACCTTAATTCACAGTGACCTTTAGTTCAGGTACTGTTTGAAAAATTCTCCCTATAGAATAAGTAGGGATCGTTCTAGCCGGGGATTGAGGGTACTCCTGTAATTGCAAAAACAAATAAAGAATTAAAATAATAAAGTAAAAAGTATTATATACAAAAATAATATAAAGAACAGAAATATATACATGTTAATGTAAAAAGGGGGGATTAGGATTTTTAAAATCAAAAATTAAAATATACAAAATAAAGAAAATGTAAAAACACATTTGCAAGGGTGGAATGCAAGGAACAAATATCAAAACCACAATTATATGAATGAAATCCAATTACAATTCCTATAGTTGATTATCTATGTCATGAGAAATAAGTTGACTATGTGAAACGTTAGTAAGCAAACGATTTCCCATATTTTACTTTCCTTGAATATTTAATCTAAGTGAAAGCACCTAAATTAAATCTATTGAACATACAATCATAGTCTAGAAAGCTAGCTAATCAAGAACACATTCAATGCATGAAGAACAAAGAAAGGATGTCAACCAAAGTGCACAACCTAGTTATGAATAAGTTCACCTATTTGCAATCCTCCTTAATTGATTTCGACTTTTGTCCAAAGCCTTTACTACTTAAATCTAGCTTCAATTACATGCATATATTCTAAGTTGGCCACCAAAGAACACATACATATAAAAGTTTTCTATAATCCAAAATCAATTAAGCAATCTCACATAAGCAACATAAAAATCAACACAAAGAAATCACAACTTTTATTCAAACATAAGAATGGGCTTAAACTTTGCCCTTAACATTATTTGTTAACTAAAATTCATAGTTCTACAAATCCAAACAAAGAAAACCAAAAGAAGTTACAAGAAAAAAGATAGAATTACACCGTGAAGGGAGTGGATGATGAAGAGCTTGAAACGTTGATCTTGAATCTTGAAAGCAAGACTTCACTATCACGGCACAAGGTGGATGATGACGGCTAGGAGACTTCATGGCTTCTTCTTCTCTTCTTCTCTTTGCTTGAAAAAGCAGAAACTTGAAACTAGAGAGTGGAAAGGAAATGAAACTAAGAACTAGAGAAAAATGGAAAGGAAATGGAGAGACAAAGAAGATGAAATGGATGAAGGAATGTGTTTTTCTTCTTTGTTGTAGCCTCTATTTATAAGCTACCAAGCAAAACTATTTGGCCTTAAACAAATGATGATGGGTTAGGTTTGAGCATTTAAACATTAATGGAATTTGTTAGGTTTGAATACTTAAACACTTAATGGAATTTGTTAGGTTTGAGTCACTTTTTGCTCATTTTTCCTTCAATTAATTCTCCACCAAGACTTCAGATTTTTCCCATGACTTCTTCATATTAAATGATCCACCATGAGTGTAGATCATGCTGTCAAATTTTCAGAATTTATTTCCATGCCTTTGGGCCGGAATGGCTGCTGGACTCCTTAGAGGTCCAGTTTTCCAGTTTTGCTTATGCAGAAAATTGGGCTGACTATTTGAAGACCTTCCACTTCTATTTGGCTCTTGCACTCTTCATAAAAAATGTTTCTTAGGATGTCTATAATGGATCTGGAAGGTTTCAGCTCATTTGAAGTTCATTTGGTCAGGTGGTCGCTCCTTCTTCCTTGCTTGGCTTGGTTTCTCCTAGCCGGAGTAGGAAAATGTGTAAAGTTGACCTTTTTAGTGCATTTCCATTTTTTTCCATCATTTTATGGACCTAACACTTATTTCATCATCATCTACTCCAATATACCTAAAAAATAGAAATTGAGTTAAAAATCGATTCGTTAAGGAATTAACTAAGCAAAATATGAGGAATTAACTATTAAAATACAACATTAAAATGCTCCTATCAGCGGTCAGTGCTGATGGCTGCACAGAGATGGCGTGATTGGGTGCCCAACAAAAGTTGGGTGTCCAGATCAATTCTGGTTAAGGCTTTGGGTTGTTGTTGAGCCCGCATCAGGACCATTCAATGAGCTTAACCTCTCTAGGGGGTAGATTTGGGGTCCAGGAGATATAATGAGGAAGCTCTAAGCTTTCTGTTCTCGTTACCTAGCATTTGGATTCTAGTATTTTTCTTTTTAAATTTAGATTCTCTAGTTGTACACCAATTGAGGCCTCTAGGGGATTAGAGTTGCTCTAGCAAGGATTTAGGTAGTGTGAATTTGTGTTCATATGGCTAGGTTTTAATAACTGTGCTCATTTTGTTTACAATGAGGGTTATTTGTCATTTGTTTGGCGGCTTGTGTCATCTAGAACTTTTGGTGTGAGACAACTTATGATGTACGTGTCTTCTGGCCTCGGATAAGTAATGAAATTATCTATTCTTAAAAAAAAATGGAATTAAAGGTGATTATACCAAAAGAAACCAGAAAAATAAAATAAGGGCAAAGTCAACAAGGAAAAAAAGAAAAATGCAAAGTGAATTGAGCAAAATCAAACCTGGGTGGGGTACCTCATAAAGGAAACCTTACCACTGAACTACCACGGTCCATTACATAACATGCATTGGCGAAAATAATATGTAGCCAATTTTTGAAGTCTATTTATATAAAAATAAAAGGATTAAATACTTGTTACTCCATGTACTTTGCTCCAGAAAACAGTTCAGTCCCTCACCTTTTAAATTAAACAATTTAGTCCTTATTCTCTTTAATTCTCACACAAAAGGTCCAAAATGATCCAAAGTGACTACTATACCCCTCACTTCGTATTTTTGTTTTTATTTTTATTTTTTTCTCTATTTTTTTAATTTTCTCCCCTTTTTTTATATTCTCTCTCTCTCTCTCTCCCCCTCCCCCTCCCCCTTCCTGAAAACAAAATCCCTAAAACTCTCAGCTTTCTCTCTCGCCGGAGCCACTCTCGGCCTTGGATCGAAGCTCAACAGAGAAGATGAAGACCGGGGCCGGGTGCCAGCTTCTGCTCACACATGTCCATCAAAAACTCCCTGTACTCTTTCGCTGCCTTCTCCCACGCTTCGGTCTCAATCTTTATCTGCCTCCTCTTAAGCATTAGGTACTTCCCTTGCCCCATTCCTCTCTGCCTAGCCTGCCGGCTCCGCCGCCTATACTGTGCCTGCCTCCTATCCTCTTTTCTCATCTCCTGCAATATTTCTTGAAGCCCATCAACAACAGACACCTCTTCCTCAGCATCAGTGGATGAACCGCCTCAGCTACACTAGCATACCCTTTGGGGCAAAAATCACTGACCCCAACTCGATTCAGAGACCCATAAGTAGGCTTGTGCATATGATCATTTCGGCGAAAACCCACCAAATTTGAGCAAGAACTTAGCAAAATGGGCTTGAGATTTTCAAGAAAACTCGATCTTTGGCAAAAACCCAGAAGGGTATGAGCTCGTGAAAGAGATTGGGGTTTAAGGGGGAGCCTCTGGGCTCTGGAAATGGCTTGTTTAGCGAAGCTTCTCCACACACGGAGATGGAGGTGCAGTGGGAGGGAAGTGGTTACAGGTGAAGCAGAAAGCAGATCTAGATCTTGGCGGCGTACTTGACGGTGGAGAAGGGGTTGAGGACGGAGCGGCAGGTCCAGCACCGGAGAGGGGAGTAAGGGAGGGCTGACATGTTTGGGATTCTAGGTCGACGAATTCACTTATGTTTGCTGAGAGAGTGAGAGAGAAGGCTCAGGGGAGGAGAAGAGAGAGTGGTATTTTTTTGATTCTCTAATTCGGGTTTGGAGGGGGGAGGGAGGTAGAGAGAGAGAGAGAGAGAGAGAATAAATAAAAAAGGGATTGAAAAAATAAAAAGAGAAAAATTAAAAAAGGAAAAGAAAAATAATATAAAAAAGGAACTGAGGGGTATTATAGTCATTTTGGACATGTTATGGACTTGTTATGTGAGAATTAGAGAGAATAAGGACTATTCAGTTTAATTTAAAAGGCGAGGGACCAAACTGTTTTTCAGGAAAAAGTTTGAGGAGTAACAAGTATTTAATCCAAAATAAAAAAAAATTAAAAAAATGATAGAGCCCCGTGGCCTGAGGCGGCACCTGAGGCGGTAGCCCTCAGGGCCGGCCTTGGGTTAAATCTCCTACCTCCACAATATCATTCAAAACAAACCTAATTGGCCATCTTTTGTTGCGCATGAGTCCTCAAGCTCCTTGAAGTTTGATACTCTGGAACTCATGATTTTCCACTTACAAAAAAGAGACTAATATCATTTAGCCAAATGATCACATCTAATATGTTACCCTTGGACAAGTATTATTTTTATGCGTTAATTAGGAGATTTTTTTTTTTAAAAAGAAAAATATTTGTTACAATATCGGAGCCTTGATATAATCTAATCCTAATTTAAATTCTTTCGGTGCCTCCTAATTGCAGTGTTGTAGCCATATACATAAGCATTTCCCTCCTCATACCAAACTTCCAAAATTTGTCAATGTGACGCAGTCGGAAGTAACCTGGGTTTACAAGCGATAAACCCTAAAAGACATAGTTCTGGAATCCACCAGAGAAAGAGAGAAAAATCTCTAATTTTTATTAAATTTGATAGGGAAAAATTCACCAACGGTGTCTGGACACTTAGGGGACTTTCAGAAAGATACCTGAACTTACAAAGTTATCAATGTGATACCTGGACTCATTTTTTCGTATCAACATCGTACCTATGACCAATTTCCGTAACGGCTCCGTGACGGAAATTGGCCGTAGGTATCACATTGATACGAAAAAATGAGTCCAGGTATCACATTGATAACTTTGTAAGTTCAGGTATCATTCTGAAAGTCCCTAAGTGTCCAGACACCGTTGGTGAACTTTTCCCAATTTTGCACGTGCGATGCACGGGAGTCACTTAATGAAGACAAAATGACCGATTTACCCTCAAATTCTTTCTTTTCTTTTTTTATTCTTCTTTCTTTCTTTCTTTCTTTCTTCTTCTTCTTTTTTGGTTTCTTCTTCCCCTGATTTGAATCATCAAGATTCAAATCATCTTGCTCGTCCGATTCCCACCGCCGATCGCCGATCAAACACCTCTGTTGCCTGTCAATCCACCTTCATGCACCACAGATGTTTCTGGTTCCCCCAACTTCAAATCCTATATCAAATTGAAATTGTGCATTGAGGCTTCACCGCTCACTCCGAGTTCATCCCCGCCGCCACCGCCAATGACTTGACCACCACCACTCTCATTCTCTCCTCCGACCCCCTTTTATACACCATTGATCAGAAACTCAGACCCCGCCAGCCCTCCACTCTCAAATCACAGCTCCAATCCCACCCCTCCATCCTCTCCTTCGTTCCCGACATGCAACACCACCTCCATACCATCCTCACCTGCAATTTCATCGGTTTAGCCGACAACTTCGGCCTCTAGCCCAACTTCGATCAGAGGCAATTTTAGGCAGACAAAGATTAACAACTTCGGCCTCCACACCATCCTCACCTGCAAAAAATTTGAGCTGTTCTTATTCACCAGCTTCGCCACTCCGCTGCTACCCACCATTGTGCCTCGCCGATTAGTAGACAAAGAACTCGGAGCCTCCACCATCGAGAAATTGAGGCTCACGTTCTGCGTGTCCTGCGCGGCGGATATCGGCATCGTCGGAGAAAATGTTGTATGAACATAAATTTAGTTTGGGTTCCACGGTGGCAGCTAGTCGAGCTCGTTGATTTCGGCCTTGGCTTTCTTGATTAGCCAATCGACGACCTTGCTAGGCTGGTCGTATCCAAGCCAGTCCTGCATGTCGTAGAATTGAATGGCGGTGTGGGCGACGAGCCTGATGCTGCGGTCCCTGGGGCCTTTGGTGGTGCAAACCTTGCTGTGGCGGTCCTTCCGGCCGGTGGTCCTTAGAATGTGGCCTTGAGCCTCCACGATTTCGCTAGCGGTGGAGGAAGAAGCAGTCCTTATCCCCAAACCCAATCGAGAAGCAGCGGAGGACGACGTTGTTGTGCGGTGGTGGAGGTTGTTGTGGTCAAGTCATTGGCGACGGCGACGGGGATAAACTCGGAGTGAGCGGTGAAGCCTCAATGCACAATTTCAATTTGCTATAGGATTTGAAGTTGGGGGAACCAGAAACATTTGTGGTGCATGAAAGTGGATTCAGACGCAGCGGCGGTGTTTGATCGGCGATCGGCGGTGGGAATCGGACGAGCAAGATGATTTGAATCTTGATGATTCAAATAAGGGGAAGAAGAAACCAGAAAAGAAGAAGAAGAAAGAAAGAAATAAAGAAAGAAAGACAGAAAGAAAGACAGAAAGAAAGAAAGAAGAAAGAAAGAAAGAAAGAAAGTAGAATAAAGAAAAAAAGAAAAGAAAAGAAAGAAAGAATTTGAGGGTAAATCGGTCCTTTTGTCTTCATTAAGTGACTCACGTGCATCGCACGTGCAAAATTGGGAAAAGTTCACCAACGGTGTCTGGACACTTAGGGACTTTCAGAATGATACCTGAACTTACAAAGTTATCAATGTGATACCTGGACTCATTTTTTCGTATCAATGTGATACCTACGGCCAATTTCCGTCACGGAGCCGTTACGGAAATTGGTCATAGGTACGACGTTGATACGAAAAAATGAGTCCAGGTATCACATTGATAACTTTGTAAGTTCAGGTATCATTCTGAAAGTCCCCTAAGTGTCCAGACACCGTTGGTGAATTTTTCCCAATTTGATATGATAAACTGATGCTAATACAAAACATAATGGTGCTTATATAGGCATCCAAGACCTAAAATCATAATCTAACAAGAAATCCTAAAGAATCCAAATTAAAAGGAAACTAAAACCTAATAATAAAAGAATCCTAAAACAATTTCAAAACTAGCCTAAAAATATTAATCCCGAATCGGATAATTAAAACGACATATTCTGGCCTAAATCTGTTAGGGCTCACTAAAGTGAGTTTTGAAGATCTCGTCGTTCCCATTCCAGAAAGGTATCATGCGTTTCAAACGGACATTCTGGCCAAAATTTACTCTAATCTGATTCACAATCCAGAACCTGACTTTTTGCACGAGAAACCTGAAAAGTCCAAAACCAAATTTTCTTGGATATTGCAGCGGCTAGTAACCTCTTTATGTGTGAATTACCAATTATCCAATCACGCTTCTTGATTCCACGTCGCTTCTTTATTTTTCTAGCTTTCAGGCTAAACCAGGCCCATTCTCGTCCTACATCATTCTCCTCCACTATGAAAGAACTCGCCCTCGAGTTCCTCTTGAATAAAGAACAAGAATAGGTAGATAAAAGACCTGAGAAAAAAATTAGACAATTGAACCTGTAGATTATTGGCTTGATCCTTTGCAAATTTTGATGGCACAATCATGAACCCAACGCCAAAGATGAGTCTGTCATATGCATTTTGGCTCTCATACGCAACCTTAGTAGATTCGTCTTGGCTCTCAAGGTTGCATTCTTGAATGATATCTAGTTCTGAGTGATTTATTTCAGGCTCCAAGACTTCTTCATTATTAATAACCATGTCTACATGAACAATTTCATCTTAAACCTCTTCTTGGTCATGACAGGTGATTTCTTGTGGAGCATCTTCCATTAAAAATCTTCTGACTTTTCTTTAGATAAACTATTAATCTTAACGGGCAAAGAAAACTCTTTGGACTTTAACTTCTTCTAAAAAACCTTAGGAGGGTAATTCTTGATCGAAAAATTTCTAGGCAAAAATTTTTCGTTAAGAAGACATTTCATCTTCCTCCATGTTCGAACACGCTCTTTTCCTTGCCTCTGACGAGAACTCTGCAATTGATCCCACCAATAAGCAACATCTTTTTTTAGCTTCCGAGAAACCAACTTAGCCTGCTTGTGTTTTGGATCCTCCATGATCTCAAAGAATCTATCCACTTCAACCTGCCAATCCAGAAAATCCTCCACGCTCATGTGACCAGAAAAGTAAGGAATATCAGTCTTGGTCATGAGATCCTCATAATCATGATTAATATCACTTCCACCACCACGTGGAGCTCTAGCACGTTGTCCTTCCCCGCCTCTATTACATTTGTTGTTGTTGTTTTTTCCTTCCAACAACCCACAAAATTCTGCCATTTGAGCGTTCATGGCAGCAATTTGAGCAGTCATCTGAGCGGTACGGGCATCCAAATCCGCTCTTGTAATTGGGGTAGTACGTTCGTCACCCATGGATAATCGAGGTAAATAAGAGAGACAGGAAAGACCTGCTCTGATACCACCTGACACAGTCGGAAGTAACCTGGGTTTACAAGCGATAAACCCTAAAAGACATAGTTCTGGAATCCACCAGAGAAAGAGAGAAAAATCTCTAATTTTTATTAAATTTGATATGATAAACTGATGCTAATACAAAATATGATGGTGCTTATATAGGCATCAAAGACCTAAAATCATAATCTAACAAGAAATCCTAAACAATCTAAATTAAAAGGAAACTAAAACCTAATAATAAAAGAATCCTAAAACAATTTCAAAACTAGCCTAAAATTATTAAATCCCGAATCGGATAATTAAAACGACATATTTTGGCCTAAATCCGTTAGGGCTCACTAAAGTGAGTCTTGAAGATCTCGTCGTTCCCATTCCATAAAGGTATCATGCGTTTCAAACGGATATTCTGGCCAAAATTTACTCTAATCTGATTCACAATCCAGAACCTGACTTTTCGCACGAGAAACCTGAAAAGTCCAAAACCAAATTTTCTTGGATATTGCAGCGGCTAGTAACCTCATTATGCGTGAATTACCTATTTTCCAATCACGCTTCTTGATTCCACGCGGTTTCTTTATTTTTCTAGCTTTCAGGCTAAACCAGACTCATTCTCGTCTTACATCACAATGCCACCTATATTTACTACGGGTTGTATTTTCGTAGCTTCGTTAGTGACATCATTAAAGTGATAGGTTTGGTGTTAATGTTGGATTTATTTATCTATGTGGGGTTGAATTGCCAAATTGAAACATCTCTTTGTACAAACAAATGGGTGATGGGAATTGCAATAGACTCAATACGAAGCAGCTGTCTCCCGCCAGTGTAACACAAAACTGATTTTCATAATGTTTTCTATATATGAATCTATATGATTCTCATCAGTCATCAACGAGTTGAAGCTTAATACACTTTACGTAATGCTGCCAACATTTGATGTGGTTTCTCTGCAACAGAATGGTTTCTCTTTAGACGTACAGTAACTTCTCCAATATCTCCTGACCAAATGCAAAATCATCGACAGATAGGCATAGCAGATTAGCAGGTAAAGTAGGTATAATATGACCCAATTAGATTAACTCATTGAGTGGGGCACATTACAAATAATTTGTGATCTAACGATTCCCGTCTCAAGAGTTTCAATACATTGGAGTACTATAGAATTTTTCCAAATTTACGATGTATATTTTTGAATTTAAAATCATATATATCTATGCTCTTGAAGTATGGGAAAAATAAAATGACACTGAACTGCCATTGTCAGACGTTGGCTCACTTGGCTGTGAGGTGAAACAGAGTCTGATTCAAGAGTTAGGGTGCTTAAATGACAAGACCAAAGTAATTTATCCATCAAACTAGTATCATAATTAAACTTCTGCCAATGGATTATCTCCGAGTACCACCTTCAAATTCTTAGCTGCTAGTGATCTGCATACATCTTCGGAAAATTGAGAGAGAGAATTGTGAGGTAATCTATAATTGTATATGCTATAAAAACAATTACATGTTCAAAATATGCACAAAAAATGATTCATAGATCAATTGAACCGACTTAATTACTTTCAAAGGAGGTGTAAAGTCCAAGGTCAAGACTTCACTCAGCGTGAACTCACTGAGAAATTGTTGCAAATCAAGAAACCATGAAGAAATTTTGATGGCACTAGAATTGATTAGAGAGATAAAAGGCGAGATGAGAACATGATTTTTATTGGAAGTTTTTGCATAGCCTTGTATTGGAAGTAAACTTCAACTGTTACTTTTTGCACCTTGCTCCCATAGCCTTATATATCATGGTAAGTTTGAAGGAGCTCGTTTAGAGCAGGTAGTTGTGGGAAAGCCAAAAGCCTCTTAATGTTGTTTATTTGCAGCCTATCTGTTTTAAGTAGTCCTACAGAGAATAAGAAATTCCAAGTGTACTACACATGACCAGTTGATGGTGTTTGCTGTTCTCCAGAGAATAAGAAATTCTGTGGTTAATTGAAAGTGCACTGTTGAGCAAGAACCTTGTCAATGCCTTGGCAAAGCCAAATTTGCTCCAATTATGAATTGATTCTTTCATTTTCCATTTTTCGGTTGTATAATGATCAAGAACTGAACTAGAAATTATCAACTGAAACGTGATCACCAGACCAAGGCATGATATCCAAGACCATTTCTTTTAGATTCATTTTTTTCATTAACTAGATTCGGTATTGTGGATATAAATGTAATGGAAAAGGCGACCAAGATCAGAGCACACATACAACAGATTCATATAACCAAGACCAATGAAACACCAAATTATATATCATCAAAGAATAAACTTTATATTTCATCAATCACAAGTTAATTTACATAAAGAAAGAGATAAACAAGAACAAATGTTGATATTTTTTTCTTTCTTGAAATCAATCAGCAATGAATGTTCATCTTTAGACTCTTTACTAGCTTAGTAGGAAGATTGAAGCCATCGCCAAGATTGATCAATGCTTCAATTAAAAGACGTTCGTAGCTTGAATAGGTTGTTCTTGGCTTTTTTATGGGAGCAGAACACTAGGCAGTTCTCCTCATCTTCATGTTGAGAATCGGTCAATATGTGAAGTCGAAAACCATAAATAAGCACAACACACCAAGAGAAACAACCACAAAGATACAAGCACAAGAACACAGATTTAAGGTGGTTCAGCAAAACTTTGGTCTATCTCCACCAGGCAGAAAAACGATCTTCCACTATATTTATAATGGGTACAACCAGAAAGAATAAGAAAACAAGGACTCTCTCTTCTCTTCCTATCTCTCTCTTCTTTGCCCTTTCTCACTCTCTAACTCCGAGAATGGAATACACCTTGCTCTCTGTCTTTGTGATGCAAAACTAAGAGCAGAACCCCTCCTTATATAGCCATAAGGATATCAACTTTCTTCACCGATTAGGAAACCTATTCCTATTGGTGGTAGGCAATTATGCCTTCTCCTTCTCTGTAATCAACAAGGATTACAGGTAATCCTACATCAATAAGGATTTTTCTTCCTCATTGGAACTCCGTTCATCAGTAGGAATCCAAAACCTATTGGGTAAACAATTAATTCTCATACTCTAAGACAATTGTCTTAGGAAAGACTCATGGGCTGGAAACCCAACATTTCATGGCTTCGGTATTTCTCACCTCGAGACAATCCAAATACTCTCTCCTCACTTTGTTCATCAGTTTGCTCTCTTTCTTGGAGCCACTTATTTTATTGCTTGACGAAGAAGGCGGAACCTTGTCCAAAACCCTAACTTGCCAGCCTTGTTTCCGAGCAGCTTCTTTCTCGTACAGCTTCCTAAACCATTCACTGGCTTCTTTCTCAGAGGCTAAGATCACTTCGTAAATCACTATTTCTAAGTGGATGGCGATATCAATAAATTTTATGTAGTGAAACCTTGTTGATGTATCCTTATCTGCAATCAAGCTGCTCTTAGCAAGCTATGCTTAATTAGTGCAGCAATTGGATGTCTTTTCTCCAATCTTCACATGCACTTGCGACTATTCGTTTATGTGCTTGAAGAAGTTCCATGAGATAACTGGTAGAGAGAGTAGATTTGATGAACAAAATGTCAATGAGTGCAGTTGTAATGACCCATCCTTACCTCTTTATTTTTCTTTTTATTTTTATATTCTCTTGCGATTAGCATCTTTTTTTTTTTTTTTTAGGAAGAGATTTTTCTGTTTTGAAATCCTTTTTTACTTGGTGGAGGAATTATGAAGAGTTATTGCATAGGATGTTTATGTTAGGTTCTTTTTGGGGAATAGAAATTATGTTTCTTTAGAAAGTTAAGGAAGTAAATTATGGAATTTAATTTAATAGAAATGGGTTAAAGAAGAAAACAGATTTGCAAATGAGGGTTTTATTTCTTTTCATCATCTGTTCAACGAGAGTAGCGAAGAGAGTTTTAGAGTAGTGTTTCCTTTCATCATCTTCTGTTCAACGAAAGAGGGAGTTCTTTTGGAAACCTTGGTGGTCGCTGAGTCTTTTTCCGTTATTACTTTTGTTTTCTCTACCTTATTTTTAATTGTCAATCAAGGTTCTTAATCTTAGAAGGGGTTGAATACAGTTTTGAGAGTTCTAGTTCTTGTTAAGGGCCCGTTCGGTATCATTTTGCGATACTGTTTTTTGTTTTACGAATTCAAAAACTTATGTAATTTGCGTTCGGTGCATTAAATTTGAAAAACAAGGAAAACGAATTTTAGGAAACAATTCAAGAACTGTGAATAAATATGGGAAATGACTTTTTGACGTTTTCATTGTTTCCTGAAAACAACCTGTCCTTCAATTAGAGAAAGTGATATCTTTTTTTTTTTTTTACTTTTAAGCACATAGATCCACAAACTCTTCTCCTCTCTTTTGATCTTTCTCTCTTTCTTTCCCACAATTTCCATTGAGACTTATCCTCTCTTCTCATGATCTCATCTACTTTATCTGTTGTTTGAACTTTCTTCTTCCCCGTCTTTTTCAATCTATTGAAACTTGCAGAATCATACAGTAGAGAAGAATGAAGGATTTAGAAAATCCCTCTTTCACGTGTCAGATCTAATTAGCTAGGTGCTATAGATATGTTTTTTTTTTTTTAAATGATAGATATGTTTTTAATATTTCAAGTTTTGAAATACTTGTACCGAACATGTATTTACATCTTAAAAACTTACAGTTTAATTCCCCGTTTTCATTCTACAATCCAGTATTATAAAAATAGTTTCATAAAACGTTACAGGACACACCCTTAAGAGTCTTAATTTTTGGTTTTTTTTTTTTAAGGATTTTGGGGGTTGTTATTACGTCCACTCTTCTTTTTCTCTACAAATGTTTTGGTTCATTCCAGACTCTTCCGGAGTAGGCTGCAATGAACCAACACATACATTTGTAGACCAAAGGAGGTCCCACTGACGTGGCCTCTTCTCCTCCACAGAAACTGGCGAAATTTTGTTGACTGTTAACTGTAAATTCCGTGCTGTCATGGTAAAAGGATAAGGGGTTTCTGGTATATTGGCATCTGGGATGTGAGGGTTACAGCCTTGGCTCGACATTTATCTGGTTTGGCAGCTTATTCATCAAAGCCACGGAGAAGCGAGGACTTGGATGATCCCGGAGCTCCGCCGCATCAACCAGCCCATTACGGCCCTGCTGTAATTTCTTTCTGCTTCTGGTCTTTCGTTTCCTTCACTTTGCCGTTACTCGATGTGTACATTTGTGATTCTAGTTGAAGCAGTTTCAAATTTATCTTAATTAGTTTCTGGGAGGAGCGTTAATCTTTTCGGTTCGGTTTATATTCATCGGATGTTCACCTCTTTATTTGAATATTTGATGGTTTGAACTGAATTAAAAATGATATCTTTTCCCAATTGGATTCAAATATATTTTCCTTTGATCCATTTTGGAGATAGTGGGAATAAAGTTTAGCTTTAACTTATGAGCTTCTTGATTCTGTGCAAATTGAAGCTTCTTGGTTCTTATCACTTGTGGGCTCTAACTTCCCAACAAAAAGTGGAGATAATCATAGTTATTACTTCCAGTTTATGTAGTTTAGATGGTTGGATTATGGTTAATTGGATGATGTTTATTTGTGCTTTTATTGTTTTTATGTTAAGAGATAACAAGCTATTTGGTTTTGTTGTTGACGGGGTTAGAGGAAAGGAAGAAAAATAAAAGAGGAGAGAGGGGGAGAACGAAGAAGAGAGGGAAGTAATAGAGAGTTGTTGAGAAGAAACAGAGAGAAGAGAAGGAGGGAGGGAGGGAGCGAGGGACAAAGTTTGGTATTTGAGGGCTTGCACGTTTTGGGTGAACTTCTCCGTTGGAAGAAGTTCATCTTGGAATACTACAATTGAACAAGTGAGAATTTAATCTTGGTGATGGGTTGTGCCGTGGGATTAAGATTAGGTGAAGAGGATGCTTGGCAACTTGAGCTTTCCTGTTTTTACTTAGGACTGCGAGTGGTTTCTATCTTTTCTCTGAAGTGGTGTACTTGTTATTATGTTCTTGTTGATAATACTTTGATTATACTTTGAGTTTCAGTATAACAAGGTATTGCTGCCCCCTCAAGTACCTAGAATACCATCATGTTAGTATTATCAGCTTGCTAGTTGCCGATGGAAAGAGCTATAAACTGATATGTCCTCATCACTTTGTTCTTTTCTCCTCTATATTGAATGAAGTAGCCTGAACTTTTTTTTTTTTTTTTTCTTTCAGGGATGGACTCTTTTACAAGATACTCTTTTTTTCAATTGTAAAGACAAGCAAATATTGCTCACACTTTCTTGTTGTCTAAACATCACTCAGTCCTTGGCTGTTTAATCTTAGGCTATAACTTTAATTTCAGTTTTGTTTAGGTGGTGCACTCTGTATACTAACTTCTTTATGCTAATTTGTGTTTTCAATATGGCTAATTCTATCTAATCGGATCATTTTCTTATGACAAGGCAATTGAAGTATGGTCATGGCTCTAGCTGGGAATAAAGCAGATCTGGTAGAGTGAAGGAAAGTGGCAGCAGAGGTAATTATCATTTCTGTTTCTTTATCCTGCTTACTGGTTGACTTTTATACAGCTCTTGATTGTTCGTGTCAAATTTTTTTGATCTTGATTCATCAATGATCAAGCAATCTAATATGAAAATAATTCAATTGATATGCTTAGTTTCATTCGTTGCATAGTAATGTTTGTGTTTCTATTGATGTTGGACTATAGTTTACGGTCTCATTCTTATGGTAATTGCCCCTGCATCATGAATCTGATTTAACCATGATCTTTTCCTGGTAATTGTGGCTTGAAGGATAATTTTGTCTAGTGTATGTTTTCTTTTATTTCCCTCTCTAGGTCAATTTTTTATTCTAGGATGTCTTGGCTCCTAGGATGAGATTGTGATAAAAATCTACAGGAAAAATTGCATGAACAATGGTTATGCTCATTAGCAACTGTTTAATTCTGTGAAATTTATGTATTTCATAAATAAAGGAAGCTGAAGAAGAAAATGAGACTTCAATTACTATTTGTTGAATTGAATACCAATTGATTATGTTGTCTGCTTTCAAAAACAGTTGATTAAACTGAAAGGACATATACAAAAAGCTGGATAAACTTCCAGGCTGAAGATGGTAAAAGACTTTGGTAGACTTTCTGATCTATCTGATTGAAATTTAGAATGTTTGTTATATGAGAAAATGCATATTTTTCATACGAAACCTGTTGCTCTTGCAGGAGGCACAAGCAAATACACTAAAGTAATTGGTACGTGAAGTAGAACGAGGAAGATCCTTGTAAAAGTTTGAACCCTATGTAGTAGAGAAAGATAACTACCTTGTAAAACTCAATTATCTTGTAAACTTTCGTAGAAGCTTCATTCCTTTTATAACATTTATGAGAAAAATTAAAATGTATCATTCCCTTTCGTACAAGCTTTATTCCCTTTTTGTATAGCTTTTATCCAAAAAACATTGGCATGCATTTTTTTTTTCCCGAATCAGTCATTGTCATTGAAATAATTGGGCCACAACGGCGTATGGCATATGCTTCCACTGCTACAGTGACATGTGAAGTGGATAGGAAAATGAAGAGAAGTGGTGGAAGCTATTATAGGGTGGTAGATTTTTGAATTTGCATACCAAATTTTGTTTATTCATAAATAACACTTGCGCAATTCAAAAAAACGTCAGACAAAATGGTCAACTCTTTATACACTTATACTTCCCTAAGGGGAGCTATACCAGGAGGAGATAAACTTCTAGAAAGTTTTACATTAGTTTATATAGCCCATTCCCACGAGAGTGTGAGAGCTGACAGATCAAAAAAATAAATTGCGAAGGACCAGTTATAAGCATATTAGTTTTATGTGGTCCTAGGGCTTAGAGTTGACCTAGTAGATCGAGACCCAAACGACGACGAAAATAGCTGAAATTTTGACCATAACCGTATCTTCTTATCATGATAACATCCAACGGCCAATTTTGATAAATTATATTTCCTCCACCATGTTTCTCTTAGAAGGTATAATTTTGTGATAAACCTAATAAACAATGTAGCCCCCATTACTAGGCATATGAGGATTTTGGGAGATCCAAAAATCTGTAACTGAAAATCGATAAATTTGAGATTACCCATCAGGTACTCTGTACAAAAATTAACAGGATCCACAGTCATTTCGACATCAAACAAAGCGATCAACTCTTTATATACTTATATTTCCCTAAGGGGAGCTATACTAGGAGGAGATAAACTTTCAGAAGTGTTTACATTAGTTTATATAGCTTATATCCACGAGAGTGTGAGAGCTGACAGATCGAAAAAATAAATTGCGAAGGACCGGCTATAAGCATATTAGTTTTATGTGGTATTTAGGATTCAGAGTTGACCCAGTAGATCGAGACCCAAATGACGACGAAAATAGCTGAAATTTTGACCATAACTATATCTTCTTATCATGATAACATCCAAATACTAAATTATACTTCCTCCACCATGTTGCTCTTGGAAGGTATAATTTTGTAATACACCTAATAAACAAGTTAGATCACATTACTATGCATATAAGGATTTTGTGCGATCTAAAAATTCATAATTGAAAATTGGTAAATTTGAGATTACCCATCTATTTACAGTGTATTAATAAGTATTGTGTACAAAAATTAACCTGATCCGCCGTCATTTCGATATCAAACAAAGCGGTCAACTTTTTATACACTTATACTTCCCTAAGGACAGCTATACCAGAAGGAGATAAACTTTCAGAAGTGTTTACATTAGTTTATATAGCTTATACCCATGAGAGTGTGAGAGCTGACAGATCGAAAAAATAAAGTGCAAATGACCGGTTATGAGCATATTAGTTTTTATGTGGTATTTAAGGTTTAGAGTTGACCCAATAGATCGAGACCCAAACGACAATGAAAATAACTGAAATTTTCACCATATCCATATCTTCTTATCATGATAACATCCAACGACCAATTTTGATAAATTATATTTCCTCCACCATGTTGCTCTTGGAATGTATAATTTTGTAATACACCTAAGAAACAAGTTAGACCACATTACTAGGCATATAAGGATGTTTTGCAATCTAAAAATTCGTAACTGGAAATTGGTAAATTTGAGATTACCCGTCTATTTATAGTGTATTAATAGGTACTGTGTAAAAAAATTAACCCGATCCGCCGTCAATTCGACATCAAACAAAGAGGTCAACTATTTATACACTTATACTTCCCTAAGGAAAGCTATACCAGGACGAGATAAACTTCTAGAAATTTTTACATTAGTTTATATATGACATACCCACGACAGTGTGAGAGCTGACAGATCGAAAAAATAAATTGCGAAGGACCGGTTATGAGCATATTAGTTTTATGTGATATTTAGGGTTTATAGTTGACCCAGTAGATCGAGACCTAAAGGATGACTAAAATAGCTGAAATTTTGACCATAACCATATATTCTTATCATGATAATATCCAACGGCTAATTTTGATAAATTATATTTTCTTCACCATGTTGTTCTTGGAAGATATAATTTTGTAATACAACTAATAAACAAGTTAGACCACATTACTAGGCATATAAGAATTTTGTGCGGTCTAAAAATTCGTAACTGGAAATCGGTAAATTTGTGATTACCCATATATTTATAGCGTATCAATAAGTATTGTGTAAAAAACTTAATCCGATCCGCCGTCAATTCGACATCAAACAAAGTGGTCAACTCTTTATACACTTATACTTCCCTACGAGGAGCTATACCAGGACGAGATAAGCTTCTAGAAATTTTTACATTAGTTTATATATCTCATACCCACGAGTGTGTGAGAGCTGACATATCGAAAAAATAAATTGTGAAGGACCGACTATAAGCATATTAGTTTTATGTGGTATTTAGGGTTCAAAGTTGACCCAATAGATCAAGACTCAAATGACCATGAAAATAACTGAAATTTTGACCATAACCATATCTTCTTATCAAAGGTTGATTTTGATAAATTATATTTCCTCCCATGTTGCTCATGGAAGGTATAATTTTGTAATATACCTAATATATAAGTTATACCACATCACTAGGCATATGAGGATTTTGCCGACATCCGAGCTATTTATTATGATTTTTAGAAGTTTCAGAATTTTAAAAGTTATTTATGTATAATATTCTCAAAAATATATAAATAATTTATTAGAATTTTTTTTTTCAAAAAATGTGGCCTGGACCGTCTGCTCTGCACCTTTTGATCTGAGTTGTTAATAGAAATTACTAGCAATGGTGCCCACGCTTTTCTGCGGGATGTGAAACATAACCATAATGTCTTTTCCTACTTCTTAAACTTAAAAGGTGAGTATAAATGATAGAACTGTTTTCATTACTGCAGATCATCTAAAACAAAGGATGATCTTATCATAGTGGAGTGTTCAAAAAATAGGCTATCCAAGGTTTACTTATTTACAGTTGCTGGAATATTTTCCAAAAAGTAGTTGTTCTAGTTGGTCTAGGTGTATATAAACAAAACGTGTTAGCCTATCAAAAAATTGCTTGCTCCAGTAATATCTAAACAAAAAGTGAAGCAAGAATTGCAATAACATGCTGCTTCAGTCAGTTTTCTGCTTGTTGGGTTGTGCACCGTATGTGATGACATTGCTGGTTCAATGTTAGCTTCCCTATCACTGTGAAAAAATAAAACACAGTTACTGTTTTTTTTCAATGCACAATAGGAAGGTAGAGGGTAAACTGAGGGTTTGATCAAAGAAGCCAAGAGGGGATATATAATTGGAGAAAAAGAAAAAGAAGTCGGTAAGTTCTAGGAAAGATTAACATTAATGATCATCAATCAAGTTCCTTAGGAATACATAAGAATCAATAAGTTTTTAAGAACGACCAAGCAAAAGTATGTAGATCGAATTCCTTCATTGTAAAACAGGAGGAAACACACGATAAGAAGAGATTATCAAAAACAAAAAACAAAAGAAATATGAAAAAAGAGCAAATGAGTCAATGTAAAAGATGCGAAATAAAGTTGCATCAGCATGAAGATCTTTATCTTACCACAGGGAAAGCACTAATTCAATAGTAAGGACACAGTTTAGAAATCTTAGAATGTATTGCCATACATTCAAACATACATTACCAAATACGTTGTACTTAAATATTATAATCTATCACTTAAAAATGTATTGTAGAAGCTTGTTGTCCTCACAATTAATTGAAGATCAAAGCTGCAGATTGATAGAAAACAACATTCATACACAGAAACCAGAGATTCATATATCTGCTATTGGATTACATAATCAAACTCCTTCCAGGATTTCTTCTCCTTTGTTTCTTTACAAAAAATTAAGAATTTATGATCCCAATACTTCAATGTCAGAAGCAGAGACTGAAACTAAAAACCCAATAGCAAATGAAGTTTCTAATGCTAATCAATCAAATCCAAGCTAACTAATTTTCATTAGCAGAGCAATACCATCACAATACAGATTCTAGTGCATGTCTCATCAATCAAAAGCACCTAATGCAGCTATATGCAGTCTACGCACCTGTACCATTAAGAAGAATCAAAATCTAAAGAAATAAATGGAAGGGGTATATACCTGAAGATTAAGTGATTGATATAAAACTGCAAGTTCTTTGATCCTTACTGAAACAACCCTGTGCAAATATATTGCAAATTAATCAAATTGCAAGGGCTAGAAATAAGCAAAAGGCTAAAAATGTTAATCACCAAATGATAAACTGAAATTTGTAATAAAAAATAGTCTATACAGAAGCAAATTTCATGTATCACTCAAATAAGGCATGATAGTGAATTGAAACAATTTAAGTATGCTCATTGACACATGTCTACAATACCGATTTCTAATTTCCAACTCCCTCATTTTCACTGAGTCATATTTCAAGCAGTCAATCTATAAACAAAGATAGCACTTATTTGATTCATCCCCTAGCCATAAGCACAGAAAATATAAATACAAATACATACCGATACAAAAGAGAAATATAAGATAACAGGGACTCGCCAGAAAGATACAATCTTCTGGTGCCTAATGAGATTATCCAGTTGAGATTCACCTCCTTAAAAGTTACTAAACACAATAAAACAAACAAATGAAAATGGAAATCCGAAGCAAAGTTAAGAAGCTTGGCACAGGAAGAAGACAGCTAAACCCAAAAAGAAACTGAAGAAACAAAGCCTACACAATACTTTTGCTGATATGAAGGAGCTAGCAGACCTCATATTCCTTTTTTAATAAGGTTCCTTATAGGTCAGGACATATGCGAAGAATAGCTAGCCAGCCAAGGCTTATTCCAGAATAAGAAGATTCTAAGTCTCTGTATTAATTAGTTACGCTCAGGCGATATGCATGGCTATATGCATGTAGTCCTAAGTAAGCATATTAGATCAACATTATTTTGAAAAGACAACAATGGCAAACGTTCAAAAGAAAACTTGGGGAAAAAAGACCAACTTTAGAAGATACTGACCAAATAATTTCCTCAACCCCTAGTAAACCAGATAATGAGATACATGTTTAAAACTCTTGAGTAGAAAATCTACCATTGCTTGAAAGAACAAATATTACTTGGGATGAGAAGAAAGTGCATCTGGTGATTGCTTCTTCATTCCAACAAACAAACTCTGTCACAACAATAACAAATATGGCTGATTTGTCGCAAGGTAAACACAGCAAATAATAAGCAAATAGACAACTACTTCAAAATTCTCACATTCTCATACTTTAAACCAAAAAAATCTCCTTCTCATAATGTAAAACATTGAACTTGCATATGAAGACAGTAATTGAAAGCATGTTTAATTATATATGTACAGTAATTCAAACTTAAAATATTTTGAAGAAACTAATAGCAGTCCCAAGACATTTCAGTTTGTTCATGACCAACAGAATCAGATCCACTTTGGAGTACATATTCTACAGCAGCATGACAAAACCAGTACACATTGGTAAAGCTAAATATGTAGTAAAGCACTTCCTATTCTAAACCCTAAGCAATGCGAAATATGAAATACTAAATTAGAAAAGCCAATTCACAACTCACATGCTCTGTTTGAATTCCAAGAACAACAAAAGTACACAAATAAGAAATAAAAACTCAAACAGCTTTGCATAGTCATTGATTACTCTACAGTGCTGCTTCTCTATACAGTCTAAAACATTTTAAAACACTACCTAAATTCCTCTGAGTTGTCAGTACAAAGCAGAGTTTATCTGGATTGTTGGACACATGAAGTGACAAAATGAATCTCATGAAAATGATTTATTGAAAAAAGTTTATGAGTGACTCACTACTAACTAATATGAACTGAAACAATTTCAGTAGCTATTGCAGAAACCATAACAAAATATCATTAACACTTGTATTAAACCACTGTAATGTGTTTCCAAACATGCCTTCTAACACTATATAAAATCAACAGAACAAACAGAACCATGGAAAATAAAACATAGAAGTTAATCACAACCTCTTCGGTATAACAAACAGAAGTAAAACCCATAACGAATATTGACCTATATATATATTCAAGAGAAATGGGAACACCAATAATATGCTGACCGAAAGAAATACTTGAACCTTCTATGCGTTCTAAGGATCAAGTAATAATTGCACATGCATCTATTAAAGAGCCAACTCTCTTATCTGTAGCAACCACACATAATCCAGGACCTCCAATTAGTCAATAAGATTGACTATACTCACATAAATAAAAAAACAATGAAAGTTTGACAAAGCATGAAGAGCTGCAACACAAAATGATCCATGATCCCCTCAAAATTTGTTTTAGCATATCAAGTATATCAGCTAATACATCATAAAAAACCAAAAGGCAAAGATTCATGATAATCAAAAATCAAATACAATGCTGAAAATATTCCAGTTACATTCCAAATCAAACAAAACTACGACAATTCAGACAGAAACTCTAAATCAAAAACAACATTGCCTGCCAAAATTCATTCACCAACCATAGACTAACAAATTGACAGATGATGAAGAAAGCAGGATTTAATTCATAGATTGGGGATTAAGAGTTGCTACTACTGATGATGAAGCAAGCAAGAGTCGATTGGTTGTAAAATATGTCACTAAGAGATATATGAAATTTAACCCTTTTTTTTTTTTTTCCCAAGTCGTTCAGTGACCTGTGATGAACTTCAGCAATGCCCATCAAATTGAGGTAATGGCTGAAAGCACGAGCGAGAGTGAGTGCCTCCTCTAAGCTCATCTTCGAAATTTCCGACGCTTGCTTCTTCTCCAGCAGCTCCGTCGTGTCCTCCATCCCTGCCAGCCTCATACTACAAGCACTCTAAGCACAAAAACGCCCTGTTTCAATTTTCCTCATCGGCAACCAAACAAGATATTGGAAAACAAGACAAAATCAAAAGCAAACAAGAAGGTGCAAAAGCGTGAAAGAAGAAGAAGAAGAGGGAACATATTCTCTTATGCAGAAGACTCATTACTGTAAAGCTAAGATGACAAGACGAACACCATCTGAACCAACACAGTGTCTTCATTGGTAAAATATGGTCAGAATTTCACCGACAGGGAACTTGACTGAAATGCAGGCTACCTAGTACAGTGTTACATTTGGTTTCTCATTGTAGTCTAATTGGCTTATGCTCCCGAAAAATCTGAGTTCAATTGATTTGTAGGTGTGTTGGATTGGCTGAAAAGCCTCTTTGTTATTGCTAGATTATAGCATCCAAGGGCAATGTAGTTGTATGGTGCAAACAATAGCTGAAATTGTGTTGAAAGGCAAACCATGTAGCATAAATGGGGGATGAATAATAATAATATTAAGCCTTGGTTTATGCATCTGAATAAAGGTTAACTAATCTATGCAACTAGAATAAATCCCCGGAATGGAATTCAATAGGGGGGAAACCAGAAAAACCAAATATAATCAATCACCCACAAGCTATGCCCTTTTCTGCAGAATTGAATTCGAAAAGCGAAATATAGAGAGATGAACGTAAATCATTGTAATACGTAAAACGAAAAACAATTGGGTAAAGTTGAGAAAAGAAACCTGCATCCATTTGGCGGTGTGAGGAAGATGATTTGATTAGGGATTTCACGCCATTCCTGATTCCACCCTCACCAAAAGTTTTGCCTTATTTCGTCCTATTTCGCAACATCTGAAACTCGGACTGTCGCTTCCTTTCCAGGTCGCAATTTCGTTTGAACCGCCCTGACCTATTGTTTGCAAATTTGTGTTTTATTCAAAGGGGATTTTGTATGTTTTGTAGAAATGAAGGACAACGGAGAAGGGTTTTTAGTCTTGGAACCTTATTTCCTCCTCGATGCAGCTACCTTCTCCTTCTCCTTCTCATTCTCCCCTAAAAGCCCCCTGTGTAACTTCATACTTTACAGTTTGATCTAACTTGTCCTATGCGAGTTGACTCGGTCAGTGTAACAGAAATTAAAGCAGACGGCATCTGTTGGTCTACAAATGTTTTGGTTCATTCCAGACTCTTCCCTGGAGTCCAGGCTGTGCTGCGGGTCAGTTTCGGGGCGAGAAGTTCATCCAAAATTTCTGAGGTATTTAGGCGTCGTCCTGTTCATAGCTTCTGCTCTCCATAGCGCTTCGGGAAGGATTTTACCTCTATCCACTGTTATTGAAATGAAAAGTTAGCCTCGTATTCTCGTAGATATTTTTGAGTCATAAAACTTTCATAATTTATTCGTAATATTTGGTTGAGAATTGAGTGAGAAAACCTAGATAGAAGTTCTGAACCTCCCGGTGATGGAACAACGACCCAATCGAGGCTTGTAGATTGTCGCAGCCTCTAAATCATTTTTTTACAGTTCAATATTGTACCTTAACACTGGAAATTATTCTATGCACCGACGGTGCAAGTGACCCAACCCTTATAAAATAATCTCAACCCTTGATATTTATTATCAACTTTATTTTTAATAAACAAAAAGTGTATTTAATGCAATCTAACCATTCATTTATGTTGGTGCAAGTGCACGGCGGTGCTCTGAATAATCTCTCCCTTAACACACCCTCTTCTTAGAAATTGATTTGACAACACGCTTTAACGTCTAGTTAATTTTTTTAAGGAGCTTGATAGTTGATACCGGCCATTACGTTTTCTTTCTAGAATCGAGTATTTTTTTTTTGTTCATCAGACTAATGTCTTATCTATTGCTTGTTAATTTTATGTTGGAAATAAAAGAGATAACTACTGATAGGGGCATCATTATGCAATGTTTATAACATTAATCTATATATTTTCTTTGTTAGTTTGTATTTTCTAGTTATTTACTTTGTTTATTTGTTTGGGTCCTTGACCCATAGCCCCAAAATAGACTAAAATTAGCCCACTTACACCACCAACAAAATTTTGTTCCCACTAACCCCACTTGATAGCTAAATGACGATTTTGGGCTCCAAAATATTAAAAATCACAGGTAGCCACCCTTATCTCTCTCGCCGACTCTCTCTCATCATCGATCTCAAGGACGACGTCGACTCTCTCTCTGCAAGGACGCCATTGACGACCGATCTCTCTCTCTCTGCAAGGAAGACGTCGACGACCCTCTCTCTCACTTTCTCTCTCATCACCGATCTCTTTCTCTGCAAGGACGTTGACGACGACCCGAGGATCCATCTCTCTCTCTGCAAGGAGGCGCCGACGCCGACGACGAGGATCCATCTCTCTCTCTCTCTCTATGCAAGGACGTCGTCGACGACGAGGAGGAGGATCTTAATTACAAAAACTCTGAGTCCGATCTGAACCTTCTTCCCGGCACTAATCCCTCCGTCGACCTTCTTCCCCGTTGTTTTCCAGCACCGACTTCGTCTTCGGCATCACCGGCGTCGGACCAGCTCGACCAGATGCAACTACTTTGGAGTCGGAGCTCCGAAGACCGACGAGAAACGTAACGAGGTCTCTTCTGGGCTCACCCAAAACCCATTTCAAGGTACTCTCTCTAGTAGTTCTTCATTTGATTTTCTTATTTGGCTAAATATAATTCCTTGTCTGGCAAATGGGTTAAGATTTTGGAGATGTAATGGGGAATAATGATGTAAAGTCTTGATTTTTTTTTTCCAGCTGTTTGAATTGTACATACAAAAATGGGTGTTGCTGCTCTAACCCAGAGACTATGCAACTTTGAAATCCGGAGACTGGTGCTGATAATCGGTGTGGCGATTGTTATTGTAGTTGTGAATCAGTGTTTTGAGCTTCCCTTTGGTAAAAATGTTTACTTTTCTCCTGCTGATACTGGTTCAGCTTCAGTGGTCACATTGTTGGGTAATGTTACTAGTTCAAATGATTTGGAGTCTGGGAAGTTTGATGTTGTTGGTGTAGTGGGGATAGTGGTTAATGATACTGGTGGTTTAGAGTTAAGAGGAGTTTGAGTTGGAGAAAGATGCAAGTAATGTAACTGTTGAGAAGAGTTTTCCGGCTTTGTTTTTTTTTTTTTTTTTGTAAAATGAGTGCAGAATTTAATTAATTTATTTATTTTGGTAAAGTGGGGCAGAAGGCCCAAAAGGAAAGAACAAAGAAAAAGAATTATCAGGGGGCAATAGATGTCTATTGGGGGGCAGTAGACGTTTTGAATTGATGTAATCTCCTCGTTTTTTTTCTTTAATCAAAGTTTTATTTGTCTAATTTTAAAAAATAAATGGGTATTAGGGGGCAATAGACATTTATTGGGGGGCAATAGGCGTCTATTGGGGGGCAATACAGGTTATTCAGGAGGCAATAAACCTCTTTGACCTCATATAAGATCTACAACAACCTCTTTGGAGATTTCCGGCGAGGTTTCATAAATCTCTATTGCCCCCCAATAGACGTCTATTGAGGGGCAATACATGGCTGATAGTCGTCTATTAGGGGGCAATAGACGTCTATTGGGGGGGCAATAGGAGGCAATAGACGTCAATTGGGGGGCAATAGATGTCTATTGGGGGCAAAAAAAACCTTTCCGGTGAGATTTTCAGCAAATTTAGGTGGGCGGCAGCCGGTCACCGGATTCCGGCGGTCGGTGACCGGAATCCGGCGAAAGTTGACCTGATTCCGGCGGCCGGTGACCGGAGTCCGGCGGCCGGTGACGGGGCTCCGGCGAAGTCTCCTATGGTTTCTCTCTCTTCCATTTTCTCTCTCTCTCTCTAAGTTTCAAAGGGGTGAGGGTAAAATGGTATTAAAAAAAATAATAAAACAAAAAAAAAATCTTAATGGGGTATTAGGGAATACCTCCTTAGAGTGTTTTGGGTAAGAAGGAATTAAAAAAACTTAATGGGGTAAGTGGGAAAAAAATCTCTAAAAATGGGGTAAATGGATAAAAACCCTATTTGTTTTATAGGTATCTTGGAGCAAAGAAGAATAAGAAAAGCAAAAGAGGGATTGAAAGGCAAAATCGGAAAATTTGCCAGTGCAGATCAGTCAACTTCGACATAGAACTGAGACCTTAGAATGAACCAGATGATGAACTTTATATCAATAGAAAGACTCAGATGTCTAGTTTCTAGCGCTTTTTACGATTCGTCAATATCATTTTCTAAAAGAAGTTATGGCCGATTTAGTACAAGAAGGTCAGACTGCGCGTGAATATGAGGTTGGACGGAAATTTATGTTTTGAGGCCCAAATCACACCACGAAGCCCGAGGACGAGTTTTTGCTTCACATTTCAACTTAGTATGGACAAATTGTGCGACGTGAATGGTTGGAATGAGTCATCAACACTACTAGAAAATGGGCTTGTGAGCACCGATTCAGCCCACTGATTGGGGTTGGTGTGTGTTACCCAACAGTTTGTCACCATTTTGTTGGATTGGTGCCTTGTCATGCAGCATTCACCGATCATGGGTGGCTAATGGGCTTTTTGCCAATTTAATATTCCACAATTTGTATACGTGGCAAATTTTGTATATTGACTACTCTGCAATCCAATACCTACTCCAAAAGGCTCAAACAGAGCTGGGTACTTGAGTAGGGTTCTCAACTACTTACTCTCTTCCTACTCGACCCAAAAAAATTCTCTTGCACAAATTTTTGCTTTTAGATTCTTCTTAAGTTGTACACAACACCACCTACACCAATGGCTTCAGGTTGAGCCGATCTACAAAAGCCCCAAACTTCCAAAACTTGCCGTCACAGGAGTTTGCCACACGCGCCGCTCCTTGCTTTATACTTTTCCAATATCGACTCGAACCGGCTTCGATCACATTCTCAATGGATCCAGACCAGATAAGAAGCTCACAATGGGTCAGTTATTTATTATGGTTTTATGTCAGTTTTCCTACTATTGCTAGATCATTTTCGATTTGAAAATTCGTGGAGTTGTTTTTTTTTTTTTTTGGTTAATTAATTAGGGTTTGTTGCTGGAATGCAATCTTTAGCGAATGTTTTTGGTATTCTGGTGTATTGGGATGTTTCTTCTGAAATGAGAAACTGGCTTGTTGAATCTTTTTTTTTTTTTTGGGTCAACTGTTTGTTGAATCTTGTTTAGTTACAAACTGGAGACAAGCTGTTAAAATATATTCAATTTGCACTCAACTTAAAACAAATTCCAGTTTTATGCAAGTTTTTAAATCTATTGGTTGGCTTTTTTTATTTTATTTTTAAATGTAACTTCTTCTAGTTGGTGATATTGGGGCTATTTTTTCTTCTTCTTCTAGAAGGTCTCAGGTTTTCTGGAAATGGAGAAGCAGAGAAGGATAATTCTAATATAGTCATGCAATTCCATATTATGTGGAGTTCTTCTCATCGTAAATGCAATGAAGGTGAATATATATTTTGTAGTTTCATTTATATTGATCTACCATGATAATGATTACATGTCCTTTATGAAACATGTTTCAGATTAGAAAGAACCAAACATATTTAGCTTCATGTGGTACCCTCTGATTATAGAGATGAATTTTATCAGGTAATCGATCATGATCCCACTTAGTCATATTTTGGGATTTTCCTTAGTAAGTGCATCATCTGTTTGTACGAGTATGAAAATTGAACATGTACCTCTCCATTGTGGTGGCAATTTGGATCTAGCTAGCTAGAAGGTATATGTATATACTATATAGGAAGAATAAAGTCCTCACTAGCTTAACTGTGACCATTGCATATTAAGTTGGGTTATGCATTATTTATAAATGCATTTCCAGCTTCTAGCTATTGTAAATTAAGTTTGGGTATAAATTAAGTTGGGATATACAAGTTGGGTTGTACATTATATATGACTAGCTTATTATGGTGATTATGTAGCTTATTATGATTTAAGGATGCAATTAAAACATTTGAATGATGTAGCATTATATGCTCGTAACAAGGTAATGCAGCTGTATACCCTCTACATATATCTTTTCTCATTTACATTCGATTATATCAATTTGGCTTCCTCTATATATTCAACGTTAAATGTGATGGACATGTTCACCTTTATTGAGTTCTATTGGTCATGTTTATGTTGAATAAACTTGTCGTCACATTGTGTATACAGTTATATCTTACGTTACAAGTTATATATGACTAGGTCATGTATGTAGTTGTATCTTACATTTATGGTTTAACTTTTCTAGGTATGGTGCGTACCCTAAATCTTGGGCTTGAGAAGACAATGCATATCAAGATCTCTGTGGCATGAGATAACTTGTGAAGGATATTTGGTATGCTGATTGCATCAATATTCAATATTCAATTACAAACTTTGTATACGCATGTCAAAATATGCTGGAAATGGAATGAGTTGCATATGCATTAATGTTGTATTGTTTTTTTCAACGGTATGCAACTATGCATTGTTGTATTGTTACATTTAGATACTTGTATTAATTTTGCTTTACTTTGTTATTGTTGCATTTCTTTCTCCACTGTGCGCACATTAATTATCAATCAGCTGCATCTTAATATAGTAACATTGTTACTGTTCTAACTTGTTATTCTTTGGATGTATATATTCAGAGCAGCTTGAGGTTATGCTCGGTAGGTGGAGCTCAGCCTTGGAGGTCTCCATATAACCGTACAGGATTCTGTTGCAACTACATTTTTTTAAAAAAAATTTGGTAAAATCTGGTAGACCATTTTTTATATGGTTTCCAGCATGTGAATTGGTGGGTTGTAATAGCTTTGTTGCAGGAATGTTCAACATATTGCTTTTAATTGAATGATTGGTTGCCTTTTAAATTTCCTAAAATTGAATATTATAAAATATAAAATACTGGATAAGCAATAGTGTAGGAAGAGACCTAATTAAAAATAAAAAATAAAAAAAATCTATCCATTTTTCACACCGTTTGGAATAGTGGCCACAATGGGGACATTGTCTGACAGAAAACAGAGATGGCAGAGCAGACCAAGAAGAAATTTTGCCACGGAAGACATATGGGTGCCCTATGGCCTATAGGAAACTCCAATATAGGAGACTGACATTAGATGGGTGGCTGCACAGTGGCCTTTGAGGAAAATGGTGCCCTTTGTAGACAAACAACACCGATAATAGACGGCGCCCTATATGCAAATTTCTAGTAGTGCAAGGTCAAGAGCCAATAGGAAAATTCCACCTAAGCACTCTAACCCAAATGCTTTTAGGTTTTGGATTTCTTACACAACAAGAAAGATCATGGCAACCTCTAAGACCATCTCCAACGGAGTGGTCATTTGCCAGGTGGACAATAGAACGGTACCAAATGACTGAAGACATCCTTTCCAACCCACAAGTCAAATCCACGTGGATAACAATTCTGAAATTTTCTGTCAAATTTGACAGACCAAACTTAACCTGTCTTTTCTTTTTTTATCATTATTTCTCTCTCTCTCTCTCTCTCTCTCTCTCTCTCTCTCCCCCCCCCCCCACAGAGTTTATCTCTTTCTTTTTCTGGTGCTGCATCTTCTCAGGCAATCGATGGTGATCGATCTCCATCAATTGAGCTAGAATATTAATGCCCTAGCAAATAGAATGATTTATCATATCCCATCTCCAAACCCAGAACTCAAATCTAGAAAAATTGAGCTAAAAACCTCCCACCCAATTGAGATCAAGCACAATGAACTAAACCCAAGTCTCAATTCCCACAAAACGAAATCTCTCATATATGTGGAATAGTCATAGCATGTGTTGATTTGGCTTTTGCCTTTAGATGAACATAATAGATGACTATGAGTCTACGATGAGTGAAGAACTTGAAGATCTCCAATTCCAACTCCAGCCCCCAAATCTGAATTACTGAACAATAAATAAGCAGACAGTCCATAAAGTTTAAAGATTTCACAACAGATCCACAATTCCAACAACATCCTCTTCCTAATTTCTTGGTTTTCCAAGAACAACAAGAAAAACAAAGAAGAACAAGATCGAAGACAACTGAACCACGAACAAGAAGAGAAAAAAGAAGAGAAGTAGAAAGAGAAGAGTTGTTTTTTTTTTAGTTATAAAATCTTCTGAAAAATATTAAAATAATGTTAATTTAACATATCCACTGGAGTGAAAATTTGTCAAAAATAACAATTGACACATCAGCCTTCAAATTTGAATTTGACACAAGCATTTTGAATACTCCATTGGAGATGCTCTAAGCATATAAAAGGGGATCCATATGCAGCAGCTCTCTCTCTCTCTCTTCCTCCCCTTCGTTATTTAGTTTTGTATATACTATGTGTAACTAAATTTTCAGTAGTTAGGGGACAGTTGAAACCCCTAGACATGATCCATAACATGCTTTGACGTTCAATTTCTTTTCCAATTAGTAAAGTTGAGGTTTTGTTTACCGTTTTCTCATTGATGAATTCTATGTTTGTGCTCTTTGGAGGCTGGCTCAGTGTGTATGCTAGGGTTCTAATACTTTGATTGTTTGATGCTTGGATCAATAGTTGGATTCCTAAATTATCTAAAGAAGTAATTGGTAGTTTTCACTAGCAAGTAAACAAAACCCTATGTTTAGCGAGGCGCTAAGTTATTCGTGATGCCTAGTGATTGCTCAAACTCTTTTCAAAGTTAATGGCCTCTGCATGTTAAATCTAATAAACATACCTTTAGGTTGCATTTTTTGGAAATAGTCTAGGTGTACAACACTTCCTGCCTAGCGTACAAAGTAAGAAAGGGTACATAATATGTTGTGTTCAAGCGTACCGAGCCAACCTAAGCGTTTTCAACTGAGTTAATTGGTTACGAATTGAAAAAAGTGTGTTGTTTGTGATTGTTGGGGGGGGGGGGGGGGGGGGAGGGGGGTGGATACTTCCTTTATAGCTAGTTTCATCATCATACTATCAACCAATCTAAAATCAGTTTTAGTTTCCTGTTCTCTATTTTCTCATGTGTATTTAATATATTAATTAAACTCTAAAAATTCCCAAATTTTGGTGTTGGACGCTTTGTGTGTTTAGTACATCCCCATAAATTTTCATATTTTTCTGAGTTGTTTTGGTTAGGTTTTTTTAGTTTATTTTTCAACTACTGTTCAGCATGAGCTGTAGTCGCATTTTTTGACTTTTGTGAAGGTCCATAAATGTCCCTAGATTTAGGGTTTCACTCTTGACGCCTTCCCTTAGGGGCGTGACTATAATTGGACTCCGGACTATAATAAGTCCAGTTTGTTCAGGTTACTCATCCTAAAAGAGAACAAGAAAAAGGGTTAGTTTCAGAGCGGAAAAAGCTACCACGAAAAAAAAGAGTAATTTCTGAGCATAGCCACTCCCAAGAAATTAGGAATTTTTTAGCGTAATCACTCTCAAGAAATTTGATTCCAAGAGGTATTAGATTAGATCTAAACAATGATGTAAGTGGTCGATCATAAATTCTCTATAAACTCTAAGTTTGGAGATCTCAACAAGCTCCAAGCTTAGAGTGAGCACGAACCCCACAGTTCGGCTTTTGGTCTACCCTATGAAGAAGAAAGAGGGGTAGAAGAAGTGAGGTTGCAAGTCTCCGATAAAAAGAAGATATTGAAATTATGAAAGCAAAAGAGTTGAACAAAAGAAAAAAAATACTTTTTTTTTCTCTTTGACTTTGACTGAGGGTGTGGGTTTTTTTTTTTTTTCTTTCTAGGCTGGTCTCCTCCTTTCTCTTTTCTTCTCTTCTAGGCTTGCTCCCTTTTTTTTTTGTTTCTTCTTCTTGGCTGGTCTCCTCCTTTTTTTTTTTTTTCTTCTTTTCTTCTCCGGGCTACGCCCCTTTTTCTTTTCTTCTTTCTTTTTGGGCCACACGCTTCTCCTTTTTCTGGGCCACTACTTGTGCTAGGCTAGGCTAGTTGGAATTGAGGACTGGTGCAGGTGCAGCGCTGGGAGGCTGACGGGTTCAGTATTTACAGGGCTTCTTCAGGTCGATCCAGTGGCTTTCCGGCAGGTTCTGGGAGTAGAATTTTCGGTTCTCGAAATTTGGAGTCAAGGTGTTGATGGTGGCCAAATATGACTGTAGAAGGTGGTCTGGAAGGATGCGAACCAGTCAGGGATTGTTTTTCTCTTTTGGGGGCCGGTTCGGTACTTTTTCGGCCAGTTCTGGTGACTCTGCCGCCGGTTCTAGGCTCCTGGGATTGGGGGCTTCAGGATGTGCGGCGGTGGTTGCTCGGATTTGAGGGCTACGACATTAGAATTTCAGGGTTAGGGCTTCGTGCTGATAATGTGTTTTAGGGAATCAGAAATTTGGAGAGAATTGAGTCATGTTTTCATTGATAATAGGGCCCTTTTTTATATAGAGGATTGCAAGCATAGAGATAGAGTTGTACACGGAAACATAATTGTACAATGATTGGATATCTACGAATATCTCCGAGAATATCTCTAACATAAATCCTAGGATTAAATTCTGCTTACTACCTTGTACTTTCAAGGGTTCATCAGTTCAGTCCTTACACTTCTAATTTAATCAAAAAAGTCCTTGCATTCTCCAATTTCATCAAATCGATCCAATCCGTCACTATTCGCTGTTAAAATGCTGACGTGGGACCTTCTCACATGAAAAATTCCCAAACTACCCATCATTAGGCAGCCCGCCGACGCGTCAATGTTGTGAATGCAAATGAGTAGTTTGGAAATTTTCCCCGAAAATTGATGGAGTGGTGATGGATTGGATTGATTTGATGAAATTAGAGAGTGCAAGGACTTTTCTGATTAAATTAGAAGTGCAGAGACTGAACTGATGAACCCTTAAAAGTACAGGGTAGTAAGCAGAATTTAGTACTAAATCCTATTACAAATAGAGCATGTAACCTAGAATTTGGGCCAGACACATATTCTGGATTTACTTGAACAATTTTAAATTAATAAAAATAATAGAGAGCAAGAGCCTTATCTTGCTCTCTCTATATTTAAAACCAAGATAGTTAAAAGTTAAAATGAAGAGTCAGTTAGGAGTTTGGTGTGGTTGCTAAAATTAATTAAAAAACTAAATATGCTCTCCAAAAAAGCTAAGAAGTCAAGATAAAGAAAAAATGCTCTGAGCAATTCCAACAATATTATCTAATTTTTTTTTATTTTATTTAAGGACTAAATACTTGTTACTCCTCAAACTTTGCCCTGAAAAACAGTTTAGTCCCTCGACTTTTAAATTAAACTGGATAGTCCTTATTCTTTGCAAATCTCACACAACAGGTCCAAAATGACATTTATACCCCTCACTTCCTTTTTTATATATATTTTTTTATTTTTCTCTCTTTTTTATTTTATTTTACGTTTTAATTAATTCTTTTTTTTTTTTTCCTTTTTATCTGTTCTTCTTCTTCCTTCTTTAAGCTCTCTCTTCTCCAGAAACCTCCCTCCATCTCCTCTGCAACCTTCCCCGCTTTGTTATATGATATGCCAAATTCAGAGCTGCCAATTTTTTTTTATTTTCTCTCTTCTTCTTCCACCTCTTCTTCTTCTAGCACCAGCAGCAACATTTACCGAAATGTGGCCATTTCTTCAGATCCCCAAATTTGAAAAACTCAAAACCTCCTCTCCCTGCTTCTGCAAAATCAAGCTCACCAACTCCCCCCACCAGTTCTTCGTCGTCCCTCTCATCGTCGACCACGACGCCGCCCGCTCCCACTCCCACTCCCTCAACGCCTGCTTCAACCTCACCAAACCCAAAATCGAAACCCTAGCCTCTCCATCTCAATCTACACCACCAGCTGCGGCGCCACCTGCAGCCTCAACTCCGCCAAGCTCCTGGGCTGGCGCCATCTCGATCTACTGATAATGTTCTTGAGCTTTTCTGGGCTCCGAAGCCGACATAGCTTCCTGGGTCTTAGCATTTGGGGTGGTGGTGTCGTCGGGGTGGCGGATCCATTTTGGGGATCGAGTGGGGCATTAGATGCGGATCCGGTTTGGGTGTTAGGATTTCTGGTTGGGATTCGGTGGAACAGAAGAGGCAGAGGAGGGTGAGAGATTAGGGGTTTGAGTGGTGGGTTATGAGTAGAGCTCGGTGGAGGCAGGTTGGTCCGAAATAGGATCGAAGCTGGCTGGTCGGAGCTGGAATTGGAATCGGAGCATTTGTTTACTTGTCATGGAGGCCATGGCCGAGAATCCCCAATCCTGAGAGAGAGAGAGAGAGAGAGAGAGAGAGAGAGAGAGAGAGAGAGAAGAAGAGATAAAAAGGAAAAAAAAAAGAATGAATTAAAACGTAAAATAAAATATAAAAAAAAGGAAGTGAGGGGTATAAATGTCATTTTGGACCTGTTGTGTGAGATTTGCAAAGAATAAGGACAATCCAGTTTAATTTAAAAGTCGAGGGACTAAACTGTTTTTCAGGGTAAAGTTTGAGGAGTAACAAGTATTTAGTCCTTTATTTAAATTTTTTTCTAAAAACTATTATGGGTAACTTGTCACGCCTCGAATCCGGGTCATTTTTTTTTATATTTCCCGAAATCCGAGGTGTGAGTAAAATTAAAAATAAACGAATAGAAAATAAAATTGACACTTTGTTAATGGAATTGACTTCTCATTTCGATATAAGGATAAATCCAACTCAAGATCACTAAGAGTACTCACTTCTGGAATAATGATCTTACATATGCAAAACTCCAACTAACTCTAATTGCTTTCGATCACTAATCTTCATAGTTCTTGTGTTTAATAACCTGCAAGACTGTTAAGGGGTGAGCTCAACCTGTGGCTCAGTAGGGAGATATTTCTCTTCACACAAAAGATAACCAAACAATTATCATATGGTATGCATGAATGCATGTTCTATTCCCGTTAATTCACATAGCAGAATAAACTGAGCCTACATGTCCCATACCATGTATTTTACCACGAAGGCTCAGAGTACCCAACTGTATGAACTAACCCCCACCCAAAATCAATCCCCCTAACCCTCTTTTGCTAGTCATCTTGTCCATGCCCCCTTTGCTAGTCCCGAATTACCCTTTCAATCATATACTAATTGCGCATTGACAGTGGGCATACCTGGGATCTGGTACCTGCTGAGGTTATGGACTCAACTACGCAAAAGATAAATTTCAAACTTTCTTATATCGATAACATTACACATATCACCATCGATCGCCACCCTTATACTTCATATGTACTCAATGGATGATGCATCAATTGATAATATATACTTCGCAATGTAATTGCATCAAATATTCATTCATTCCATAACAAACATGTTAGGCAACATATATGCATACAATACAGTTGTGTAGAGGTTCCCCAGATCCCCCTACCTGGATTCCAAGCTATTGTGTAGATACATGTTCCTGCATAAAAAGTAAATATCCAAGTACAATTCACATTTCCTATGCATAAGCACATAATTTATTTTAAACATAAAACTATGATTTTGGCTTAAGAACATACTTCAATATTGAGATAAGTCTTAAGAAAATGGTACCTAAAATCTCAAGCCATTTAGATTTCTTTTGGAGTTCTAACTAACCAACCAAAATGTCTTGCAGATTTGTAATTACGACGAAAAGCAGATATGGCTAGCCAATTTCACAATGACATAACTATCTGAAATAAAGTCTGAAAGTGGTGTCATAAGTTTTGTTGGAAAGTTAAGAATGCCTATGTTCAGTTTGTGAACAATTTTGAATAAAGGAAACTATTGAAATCAAATGAAACAAACAGAAACATAGTGACAATTGAAGAATTTCCTGATGCAGACCCTCAACTTCAAAAAATCATAACTTACTCTAGAAAAGTCTTTTTCATGAGATTTCAATTCTGAAATGATCTTTGAGATGTCTACTGAACCTTTCATGAAGACACCAACTTCAAATACCCAGCTGAAATGTACAGTTTTTAGTAAAAAGAAAACTGGGTCAAAAACAACAGATTGCAGACCTATGTTTTTAGCCTCAAAATTAACCACTGAATCTTACATGAAATTGTATGAAAATGTACAGATATCAAGCTTACATTATAAGCTTTCTTTCAACACATGCAAATGGTTTCTAAAATGAAGGTCTAGATCAAAGGATATGGTTGCTCAAAGTTAACTAATGATTATAATGCAGAAACTTGTTCTAGCTTTCTCCAATGGTTGCTGCTCAGTCTAAGGTTGTTAAAATGATGCATATAGGTTCTTTGATCACTCTAACCTCTTGTTGTTAAGACAAAATAAGAATTATAACCCAAACAGCAACCTAAGAATTTACTCAGGACACCCATTCTTATGGAACCAGTTCTCTAATCATCTTGATTTGTTTCTATGCTTACATTCTGTTTGAAAATAATTTAGGTTACTAACTGTGCAGAAACTTAAGCTAGCTTAGACAGGAACTAAGCTAAACGTAAAAACAAGAATAGCAATTGAAATAGCTTATAGGATTGAATTCACCTTTGAAATCCATTCAGAATATAAATCAAACTACTCTTGTTAATTCCTCCTTCCTTCACTTCAAGTATCTCTCTCACGTCTCATGTTTCTCTCTTCTATTTTTTCTTCCAATCCTAATTCTGTTTCTTCTTTCTTTTCCTCTAATCTCCTCTATTCTATCTTGATCTCTCTCTTTTGTTTTCTTCTTTTCTTTCATGCTCCTATTACTCAACTTTTCTCTCTCTCTTTTGTTTCCTTTATGTTTATTTCTTTCTTTCTATTCTACTGCAGCCCTTCTCTCTATCTCCCTCACTCTCACGTTCTTTCTATTCTATTGCTCATTGTATTGTGGGTATGAATCAACTAGATAGCTGCTATTTATACTAGTCAGGTTCTTGGCCATCAAGCAAAACAATCATAATTAAATCTGCATAAAGATGTGTTTGTCCATACCTATCACTTAATGATTTGATCACCAAGCATTCAATAGATATACTTGTGCAGTCCTATCTCTTAATAGAAAGGGAAAATTTCACAAACAGTACACAAAGTAAAGGCCACTAATAATTCTTACACATAAAGTTCCAAACCGATCATTTTGGTACACGGACTCTCGAGCCCGACCCACTATGTAGACACGACGTCAATGACGCCGTTAACTCTAATGCCATTATGCATTTGTCAAAGGGTAATTTAGTACTCTCACACTCTGGCTCATTTTTTTGGTTAAAAAAAAAATCTCCTGATCTCATCTGACTCTCTCTCTCTCTCTCTCCACATACCCAAACCCAGAAACCTCGACCCTGGCGACCACCGCATCTCCTCCACCTTCCAAATCCATACCCACTAAACTTAACCCCACTTCTAATCCCATCAAAACCCTAATTCTAATCCCATCCCCACCACCGATCACCACCACAATCCCTACGCCCATCTCGGGATCCACCACATCTGCCTCCGTCAACCCAACAGTTCTCACTTTTTGCTTTGCCTGGCCTTTAACCTCGCCTTCTCCGTCACTGGAAACTGATTCCACTCTGGCTTCCAGGGTCGGGTCTGGCTGTACACCGGGTTTTACGTCCCGTATGACCAGCATATTCTCTCCTCTTATTCTTAGAGCAAAGCTTCGGTGCTCTCTTCCCGCACTCTCATCACAACCTCTTAGGATTTTCTAGCAAATTGAGATGTAGAGAGGGAGAGAATCGCAGAGATGAAGGTGAGGAGAGAGAAATTGGGTCTGAGAAGATGGGTATGCTTGTGATTGATTGGTTTTGATGACGAAGAAGAAAGATTCAATCGGAATTGGAATTGGGTTTTTGGATGATGAGTTGCGAGATGGATTACGATCTAGTCAGTCAAGGTCTTGGGCGGCTTGGTGGCGGAGCAAGTTGGGTTCTGGTCGGGGAGGACCGGAAGAGGCAGTGAGAACCTGGAGTTGTTGTTGCTGTTGTTGTAGTTGTAGTTGTTGTTGAACACCGGGATTAGGATTATGGTAATGGTTGTTGATTCAGCAGAGGTGAAAAGCTGTGGATTGATTAGGTTGGAATTGCAAAGGTGATCGGGATTGGGAGGGAGGAAGAGAGATGGGTGCCCATAGTGAGAGAGAGAGAGAGAGAGAGAGAGAGAGAGAGAGAGAGAGAGAGAGAGAGAGAGAGAGAGCGCTGGGTGCCGAGAGAAAGAAAGTCGGGTGCCCAGAGAAAGAAAGCCGGGTGCTCAGAGTAAAAAATTGAAAATACCATAATACCCCTCAAATTAACGGTGTCATTGACGTCGTGTCTACATAGTGGGTCGGGCTCGAGAGTCTGTGTACCAAAATGATCGGTTTGGAACTTTATGTATAAGAATTATTAGTGGCCTTTACTTTGTGTACTGTTTGTGAAATTTTCCCTAATAGAAACCTTTATCAGTAAGTATTGCAGAGATAGGTATGAAAGCTCTTATCCCTATATAACTTAATGACCAAGGTTATATATAAAAGCATATATGAAGAAGATAAGCTTTATTTCTATAATCTGGGGATATCCAGGTGATAGCAGTAGACTAGAAATTGAGTGATATGCCACCTCCAAGTACTAGCTAGCTTAGTTTACAATTCATCAACACCTATAATTCCTACTTTGCATAATCACCCAAATAGAATACTTACTCACACTTGGATATGAACAATGACTAGTAAGAGATTCATCATCCCAATCTTCAATCTTTCATTGTGCTACCAACACTAGGATCGTATCACTCTTTTAGATTAGGAAATGCCGGCCACCTCCAATTCTACTCATACTATCAAGATCTAATTATTTTGGACTATAAACTTAACAATGAGTCATATAATATCAAGGTAGATACATGGCTCCCAAAGATTAATTCATTCCTCAATTAAGCTATCGCTGCACTCTAGTTCTTCACATATATATAAAGGTCGTTAAACTAGTGTGTGTGTGTGTGTGGGGGGGGGGGGGGGGGGGGGGGATGTATAAATTCCTAATGACTATGTCTAGCGTATGTGTACAAGTATACCATAATCTTAAATATAGTACCTAAGCATAACATCTAAATTTATCAATGCAATACAAGTTCACAAGCACAACAATCCAACTATATTGTCATCGAATACTTGTATACGAGGACTATATAGCGAACTGGTATTTATCTTTCTTCATAAACAAGTATATATAAGGAACAACACATATATATGTATACAAATTTGTAAAATAAAAATACTTATTAAAATTTTGGGTTGTCACATAACTGTTTTTGAAAACTCAGGTAAATATTTATTGATTAATATTGGTTGATGAGAAACAAACTATTGAACATATGAGTCACTTTCACCTACTTAGTGAATTACATCTTCAGTTGTGCTCAATTACTATTGGATCTAAATTTAATAGAGGATAATTGCAAATAAAATAAGTAAATTTCAACTACCTTATTATTCTCAATCTCGTGTAGACCTAGGACTTGGAACTGAAAAACTGGCGGATCGGCATCGAAAGTGACCAAAAAATCCGGTTCGGTTCAGTTATCATGCATTTTGACATTACTATTTTCCGGTTCGGTTTGTCATGCTACATCACCGGTTCAGTTCCGGTGCTTGTATTTTAAAATTTCTAGGAACCGAAGTACATGTGTCGTTGTGTAATTAGTACTTTGACTGAGCTTATTTCTCTAAAATAAGCTAGGCCACAAGAGATCGTTAGACTAGTTTATAAGCAAAATAAAAACAATAGTCCCATTTTTGTTTCTCGTCCCTCCGATCAAAATCCCAAAAATTATCTCTCTCACTCTTTCATCCCATCTCAAACTCATCTCTCAAACCCAGAAATCCCGATATGTTCTTCATCCCCAATTAAACCCTTAAATCCTAGCCCATCTCAGTATCCCTCACTTGTCTCAGTTCTCTCTTCTTCTCCTCTCCAAAACTATCTCTCTCTCTCTGACTCTTCCACTCTCATATCGACATGGCTATGTCATCGCCGTCTCTCTCTACCACTAATGCACTAGCTTCGTCTGCGTCTTAGTCCAAGACGCCTCTATCACATGCCCCTACTGAGACACAAGGTTCCTTGAAGAGATATAGACAACGCCGCCGCCGCCAACTCATCTACACCGTCGATTGAGTCGATTCTTAGCCTCTTAGAGATGCGAACAGATGGAACTGGAAAATGGCAACAACTGAACCGATTGAACTCAGTTCGGTTCTACAACAATTCTGGGAATTTTCACCTCAAACCCGAACTAATTTCTTTGCAACAGTTTCGGTGACGGTTCCTTGTAATTTTAACAGGATCCGAACCAATCCCAGGCCTAATCTTGTGATTTAAATCCAATGATGATTTAGCACAACTGAATACGGAACTCATTGAGTAGGTGAACAAGATTGTTAAACGTATTAAGTCATTAATTAAGGGAATGGAGTTTCTATTCATATCTCAAGTTACTTTTACAAATAACCAATATGATATCTATACCTCCCTAATTTTCTTAAAATGTCCATTGTCTAATAAAATCAATAAAAACTTTTTTTTTTTTTAGATTTTATTCATACCTTCAAAATCAATAGATGGATATCTTTCTATTTTTGAACATTTCACAATCCTATTTTATCTTTGATACAATTAAGCTAAACAAAAGAAGAAGAAGAAGAAGAAGAAAACTCCAGGTGGTAGTCGTCTCTCTCCATGCTGCTTTTGTTTCTCTCTCTCAAATACACGTGCATGGTGATTTCTCAAGCTTTTCTATGAGCAATTTTTTTTTTTTGGTTGTAGAGATATGTGCCAACATGGGGTCGAGTATAGATTTCATGCCAAGAATGGATTTGTCGGCATTGGAGACACCTAATCAAGTAACAGAAGTGTAGGGGTGAAAATTTTGAGAATAGTTTTAAAAACTCAATAATGAGGTATCTCGTCGAGGAGGGAATTATATCTTGTCAAAGAGAGGATATCTCGTTAAGGAGAAGATATCTTGTCGATAAATAATGAAATCTGAAAATACAAGGACAGAATATGATTTTCTGGAAAACGAGGATTGCAGTGCACTGATCAATCCTTACTGGGCAGCAGAAACCAAAATAACAAACTAAACACCAGATTTTGGTTACGCAGTGAAAACCTCAAGTATGAGATTAAAAACACTGCGGGGCTCTTACTCTTGAGAACCCAAAATAAAGATCATCATTATGAAAAGGATATGTTCTTTTACAAACTTTGAATAGCACTAGCTCGGCTATAAGATTCACACAAAATCTAATACAAAGTTTGTCTTCCTTCTAGAACTCCTTCACTTGAACGATCTTCAAATCTTGTTCTTCTTTCTTCACAGTCTCCCTACTGATCTTGAGAGAATTAATGCATATGAATGAATGATCAAGAACACTTAAACATGGACCAAGTGTCTTGACTCTTATGATAACACACACTTAAGCAAACAAGCAAGACTACTCAAATAATTCTTGCATCAATGGTCTCTCCCTCTATGAACGTCTCTTTTTTCAATGTCTCCAAGGGAGGCCGTCTCTCTTTCTCTATATATCAAAGACCAACCCAATCTTTTTAATACAAAAAGATTCTACCCTAATTGACTTTTAATTAGGAAAGAAACTTTCAATACCAAATATTCACCAAGCAAGACTCCAACTAATTCTTGTGTGCATGGTCCTCTATATGGCTGCATATATTCTCCAATCTCTTAATAGATGCCGTGCAAAACCTAATAAAACATATTTCTAACCTAATTCCACTTCTATAAGGAAACCTTCTTTTGTGTTAAAGATAATTAACAAATAAGAACACCAAAACCTAAAATACTTAGGCAATCAATAACACAATTTTGTACACAAAAAAATATCTTTAAATAAATAAAAGATATTAATCCCATTAAACCTCAAAGATACTTTCCCGTTTTGTATGGGAATGCCAACACACCAAGTTGATCAAAACTTGTACCTACAAAATTCATCGAGGAAGATCTTGATAAGATAAATCTCTTCGAGGACAGATCGAAACCCATCTAAAACAATCTTGATAAAGTAATATCATTCGAGGAGGATTTCATGAGGTGATTAATTTCTTGATTGCTAAAACTTTCACTTTCGCTGCCGCTCCAGTCCGAAGAAGCAGGTGAAGAAATTTAATTTTCTATTTAAATTTTCCGCACCAACAAGAAGAAAATGATGCAGCTTTATCAAACCATCAATGTCCTGAAAATGAAAAGCATCAATATCCTGAGAATGGAAAGTCCTGTTTTACACATGGCCAAGTAATTGGAGAGGAAAGTGGGTCCTTATCACATCAATACAAATCAGAAGAAATGTTAGAGAGCCAAAAGAATGATGGTCAAAGGTGAGGATAATGCTTGTAGCTAGTCGATGGTTCCTGTGCAAGCTAATGTAAATTCTATGCTCACATCTTTTGGTTTTGGTTGATCTTTTGCAGGTTGACAGAGGCACCATGTTGATAAAGACACAAAAAAGTAGCAGATGGGAAACCGAGTACCAACTCTGGAATACTTAGGTTTGTTAGTTCAAATGAGAGAGGATTTAAGGGTTTAACATAATTCTTTTGAGGATTTTGTAGCTGATTTCTGGAATTCTGGTCTCTGATTACATAAACAAAATCTAAAGCAAACCATAAACAAAATCCGAATACAAACCGATCATTCCCGACCAGTACACAGATCAACCAAGTATCCAACTTCAAAACTCAAAAGAAAACTGACAGAAAAAGAAACTAAAAAATCAAAAATTTAAACGTCTACCAATTGCATCATTTTTAAAATTACATCTAAAAGTCAGTGTCTACAAATTGCCTAATCTTTCAAACTTACATAAAATGCTACTCAATCATAGATTGTAAATGATTCTATATTTACGATTCTTGGACAATACTCTTTGAAATGATCTAGGCGGTCCCAATATATAAAAAACAAATGTCAGACTTTGACGTTAGCATTTCTTTCCCGATTTGGTACAACATATGGTAATGAACGTCCAAGAGACAATTTTAGCTGAATTTAAAAAAAAAAAAATAATAATAAGATAGTGAGCGGGTGAAAACACAAAAGAAGTTGGACAAAAAAGAAAATGTACAGTAATGAAATATGGGGGTTTTCTACAGTACTTGAATGTTTATCATACACTCATTTACATCTAATTGAACCAAAATTACAATTTATTTGAACCAAATTTACAACATTGACAACAAAGTTATCACATTTGTTTTACACATTTACATATAATTGAACAAAATTACCACATCGACAACAATTTGTTCATAAACTTGTAAAAATATCATAGGTGGAGTAATTACCTCTAATAGAACTAAAATTACCAAAAAAATAACTTTATTTACCACAATGACAACAAAATTGTTGTTAAATTTGTAAATGAGTGTATCACATACATACAGGTACCGTAGAATTTCCCATGAAATATGACATACTTGCACAAAATGGTTTTTGTTCCCATGGCAAATTCCAATATCTTTGAACTCATTGTTACTCAACTGCCCAACCTTGTGTTCCACTAGAGGGAAGAATATTATGCATTGTGCATTGCCCTTCTGATAGAAATATTACCACTACACTAGAACATGTTGCAATCAAATGCCCCATTTTCAGAAAATACATCCAGTACCTTTATCAGATCTCTGAATGAGAATCACCATATTATTCTTTCTTCCAACATAAAGGACCCATTAAAGTAATGCACTTTTAGTTTTAAAATTATGTACAAACCACATGTATTCGCATATAACTCTTCACCCAAGTGATATATATATAGCAAGGATCTCTTTTTTTTTTTTGACCATTTTAAGGGATCATTTGTGCCTTTGTGGGATCTATTTTTTTTTATCACATATCGACATCTCGACTATTCAGTTTTTCGATCCCTATGGGTAGATACTTCTGCAACTTTTAAGCCAAATTGATGATCGTTATGGTCACTGGCGGACGCACGTGAGGTCGAGTGGGGGCTGGTGCCTCCAGTGAATTTTTTAGTTTGCTAAGCAGCTTCATATATATGCTATGTTCATTGGTGTTTGCCCCCAGAGGAAAAGGAATATGCTGCCCCATAGAGGTGGCAAACGGGCCGGCCCGGCCCAATTAATCGGGCTTCGGGCCGTGCTAGTGTCGGCCCATGTCGGCCCATTTCTTATAGGGCTCGGGCTTGGGCCGGCCCATATACTCAAACACTAGGCCCAACCCGGCCCACGGCCCAAGCCCATAGCTTGCCGGGCCGTGCTCGTGCCGTGAGAAAACGAAAACTAGTTCCACTTTGAGATAAAATAAATGCAATCAACATAAGCACTAAACACAAAATTCATACATAAAGACATAATTAGAATGCTAGATATCAGAAGTTTACAACAAAGTACAAAACTGTAAGTATGTAAAATATGGTTTTCCTCTAGTGTGCTATGAATCTGGCTGACTTAGTTATCCATCAAATCTACATGCTGCTCATGTGTTTCACTGTCCTTCAGTAAACCATCTATTTGTTCCAGTTTCTTCTATATCTCTACGTACTTGTAGTTTCTCCGTCTTATCTTTATTCTCAGTTTCTACTGCTGAGATTTTCAGCTACAAATTTTGCTGCAAGATAGTACAAAAACAAGTTTAACAGGAGATAATGTATGAGATCCGATCTCCAACTTTCCTCCAATTAAAGAATGCAGCAAATAATGTATGAGATCTGATCCCCAACTTTCCTCCAATTAAAGCTTTACCCTCTATTTCACTTACAGTAACTGCATCATATATAAAACAAACATTCAGTACAAACTTAATTGATTAATCAAAAAATATTTTTATAGTACAGAGGCATATAAAACAGTCAGTACCCAACTTCCCTCCAATTCCTTAATCAATTAATCAAAACATTCAGTACCCAACTTAATTGGTACAAAGTACAAACTTAATTGATTAAACATTCAATAGAAACGTAATTGATTAATCAAAACTTTTAATAGCCAACTTCCCTCCAATTCTTTGAAAATAATGCGTTCAAAGGAAAATCATACAATATATGAAATACAATCATCTAAAACATGAAGCACAATGGTTTGAGTAAAATTGATTAATCAAATACCTTCATCTTTACAATTATAAGATCAGAGGTGTCCACTGCCAGTAAAAGTGATCAAATTTAGCGATTAGAAGAGAAATTCAAGAGCAAGAGATGGAGAAATTGAGGGTAATTTGAGGGCCAAAGGTTAGAGATATATAAATGAGGAGAAGAAGCCGTTGGAAGAAGAAGCCGTTGGCATCTTCCTCCATTGATAAGTTGGAAGGTCCAAGCGTGAAGTTCTTTGATAAATGGTTGAAGTTTTCCAGAAAAAGTATTCGTTAAAAATTAATGTTGTAATATTACATTGACAATTTGAGTTATTGCGTAAATTGCAAATTTGCAATGTTTATAAATTATATATTTATATGTTATTTTTATATTATAAACGGGCCGGGCTGCGGCCCGTAATATATCGTGCTCGGGCCGTGTCGAGCCTCTAACGGGCTCGGGCCGGGCCGGGCTTTTGGGCCAATATTTCTCGGCCCAGCCCGACCCGTTAAATTATCGTGCTCGGACCGTGCCCGGCCTCTAACGGGCTCGGACCGTGCCGGGCCGCTTCTAAACGTGCCGGGTTCGTGCCGTGCTCGTGCCTAGCGGCCCATTTGCCACCTCTACTGCCCCATGAATATTGTGTAATCTGCTCCCTCACAACAACTAAACAAAGAAAACTTACACGTGTAAATATATGCAAGTATTTGGCTTGTCTGCAAGTCTTTCTCTTCTTAATTTTATATTTCTAATTTATGAGAGTTTCACATACTACTTACTAGGACACTAGGTGCATGATTTCATAATTAATCAATTTTGACTATTTTTTTTAAAAGAAGTACATGATGATTACTAACATTAAATTCTAACAAGGTTTTAAACATCTTCTATACTATCAATATCGAAAGATTCAAAAATTATGTTTCATTCATTGTAAATGGACCCGATTGAAAAATCAGAATTTTCACTTGCATCTTCCTCTCCCTAATCTACCCCTCTATGTACTTTTTGCGATCGTTTCAATACCACTTCTACAGCAAGCAAGATGCAGATTTTTCCAACAACTATCGCCCAAGACTCCAAATTGAAGGCGAGAACTGAAAAGATTCAGCTTTTACTAAGTGTTGGAAAATGGCAGCAATGAAAGATGTAGACTATCATTCTACCATTTCTACAAATAAGCTTTTGTTCTCTTTTTTATCGAAGCAGATGGTGTCTTGCAGCCATATTGTTAATATATGGCTTCATCATTATGATTTGACAAATGGGTTTCGGAGAAGAGAGCAAGATGATACCATCATTAATAGAAAGATGAAGAAACTTCATTTTTGCTCTGGTAATAAGATCTAATACTCAACTCCAGCCCCCTACTTTTATTATTGTATTTGGACCAGATGGTTTCGATTTGCTTCTCAGCTTGATTCCTCAAATAATCTACTTCCAGTTGTTTATGATATTAATTATTTGGGTGTTTTATTCACAATTCATGTACTAAATGAAAATCGATCAATCTATTTGATATAAAATGTACTGATTGAAGTTTTGTTTTATTTTATAGTCGTTTATTTTTTTTACTGCCCCCATTGACAAATTTTTTTGCGTCCACCACTAGTTATGGTTCAGAACTAGATCAAATCAATGAACAAACTGATTATGTCCAACCTGAACTGTTCATGTTTAGAAACGTACATTACGATTATGAATGCCTTAACGATCCTCAATTTGACTGAAAATCTGTAGAAGTGATCTACACACTGGGACCTAAAAACTGAATGGTCAAGGTACCGAAATGTGATCGAAAAGTGGGTCTCACAAGAGATCCCTTTAGAATGGCAAAAAAAAAAAAGGATTCCTTGGTGAAAGGGCCCTATATATATATATATATACAGATCCTATCCAGAGCGGAGCTCCGCTTTGAAATTAACGTGTGAAGTTCAAGTTTTGGGTCACTTTTCGGTTGCATATCCACATCTCGACCGTTCAGTTTTTAGGTACTAGTGTATAGATCCTCTCTGCAAATTTTCAGCCAAATTGATGATCGTTAAGGTATCTAACTCGCTTAAACCAATGGACGGATTGAATCTGTCAACCTGAACCGTACTAGCTTTAAGGCAATTATCAATGCCTTAACGATCATCATTTTGGCTGAAAATTTGCAGAGACGATCTATACACTAGTACCTAAAAACTGAACGGTCGAGATGTGAATATGCGACCGAAAAGTGACCCAAAACTCGAACTTCACACGTAAATTTTCAAAGCGGAGCTCCGCTCTGGATAGGATCTGTATATATATATATATATATATATAGGATTTTTCTCAGGTAAGGATGTCCTTAGTTTTTCTTATGGAACGGATTTATTGTTTTCACCCACTTTCCGATCACATTTTCACATCTCAACCGTTCAGTTTTTAGGTCCTAATGTATGGATCACCTCTGCAAAATTTCAGCCAATTTGGTGATAGTTAAGGCGTCCAAAACTGCAATTTACACGAACGAATCGAATCTGTCGAACCGGAACCGTTCGTTTACATTGTTGTAATTTGCAGTTTTGGATGTCTTAATGATCACCAATTTGGCTGAAATTTTGCAGAGGTGATCTATACATTAGGACCTAAAAACTGAACGGTTAAGATGTGAAAATTTGATCGGAAAGTGGGTGAAAACCGGAAATCCGTACCTAAGAAAAACTAAGGACGTCCTTAGTGTAGCCGGACTGTATATATATATATAATTTACACCTTTGCATATACAACTCTTAATAATATTCAATACTCACTTGATTAGATGTAAATTGGTTGGTATAGTCTTTTGTGGACTCCAATCTAATCCCACTTTGATTAAATTCATTGTCTTCTTGTTGCTGTTCCTGAAACTAAATAAACTTTGATCGTTGCCTAGAAGGTAACTGTCATTACGTGTATTATTAGGATTGTGTATCTTGTATATTATTAGGAATATTCTCTTCAGTTTTGTTTCCTAATAGGACATGTTGTATCTTGTATATATACTCCTTTCTTGGAGAAGATAAATAACACATCTGAGAAAACCCTAAAATTCTTTTGTTTCTTGGTTCCTTTTGACTTGGTATCAGAGCCGAGATCAATTCGGACTCGGCTGTGCTATTTGGTTTCCGCTGCAAGAAAATTTGTTCACTCTTGACCTTTTGTCTCTTGTTCTTTCGGGTCTGTTTACTGGTTCCTTTGGTTGATTGGTTCGATATTGCTGGTTGTGCTTTTGTGGGAATTAGCTGTTGTTTTTTGGTTCGTGACTTTGTGGCCCTTTCTTTAACTTGATTGCTGGTTGTCCTCTTTATTCTATTGATTTGCTGCTGGTTTTTATTGGTTTCTTGGACAAGGGAACACTCAATAAAGTCAACACGGGCGGTACCCATCTTGTCTCTTGCATATTCATTGATCAACCTTTATTTAGTATTTAAAGGTTTTGCATTGTTACAACTTTCTTTAATAGTTAAGGAAGAAAGAAGTTTCCAGGTCGTCTGCTAAGAAGATGGTGGACTTGAAGATCACTGATGGGAAAAGTGGAGAATCCCAAGAGTCTGGAGAAACAAGTTTTGTGGCACGTGAAGTTGTGATTGTTCAGAATGTCACAGATAATTCGAGTTTTGGTGTCAAACTCGATGGTACCAATTATCAGTTATGACAGAGACTTATGAAGATCCATATTCATGGGATTGGAAAGTAGAGTTATGTTACCGGTAGTGCAGCAAGACCTATTGCAGGTCCAAAAGCTGATGAATGGGATACGGCAAATAATAATGTTATGGGAATTCTTCTCAAAGCTATGACTTCGGAGGTGATGAGATTATTTGCTAACTATGATTCTCCCAGAGCAATTTGGGATTCTGTTGCTGCTACATATTATGATGGGAGTGATTTTGCTCGTGTTCATGAATTGAATGTCAAAACTTTCAAAATAACTCAGAATGGACAGCCTGTTGCAACTTTGTATGCGAATTTGAAGACAATTTGGCAGAAGCTTGACCAAAGAAACCCTAATCCTATGACTTGTGAAGCTGATATTAATTCCTATCGGAGTGAGCAGGACAAGATGCGTGTCCATATTTTTCTTGCTGGCCTGGACCCTCACTTTGAAGGGGCAAAGAATGAGTTATTGCGTCTTGCAACTCCACCTACGTTGGAGCAAGCTTTTGCGTATATCCGAAGAGATGAAGGTAACAAGGCTGCCGCTCAGAATGTTCATACTGAAATTTCTGGTTTAGCAATCCATGCTACACCTCTATCTCAAGCTCAGATTGGGAATTCTACCCTAGTTCCATCTCAGAACCAGTATCAATCACGGACTCAGGGATATCAGCAGAATCAGAATTATAACCAATTAACTTGCAACTATTGCAAGGAAGTTGGCCATTTCAAGAATCAATGCCCTAAGCTGCGAAGGTTTAATTACAACAACAACTCTGGTTGGAGAGGAGGCAATAATAATACTGGAGGTCGTGGAGGACGCGGTGGTGGTTAACGAGGCAAAGCTGCAATTCAATTAGTGCCAGAACCTGACTTCTACAACATTGAGGGACAAGATCCCTCAAAGGGTAATGTTTCCTTGACTAAGGAAACTCGAGGTAAGATTGGTGTTGCTTTACATGTTTCTGACTTTACTGGTAGTGATACATGGATAATTGATTCTGGTGCGTCTGACCATATGACCTATGATAAGTCATTCTTTCTGTCTATGTCATCCCCTTCTATATCCCATGTTTCTAATGCGAATGGTGCATCTTTTCCTGTCTTAGGTGTTGGGTCTATTCAGGTTACACCATCCATTGTATTGCATAATGTGCTTTATGTCCCTTCGTTATCTCATCATCTTTTATCTGTATCCCAGTTGGGGTCACAAAATAAGTGTTCTGTAACCTTTTACCCAATGTATGTTATTTTCAGAATCTGTGCACCAGGGTGATTATGGGTAAGGGAGACCTGAGGGGAAGACTGTTTCACTTGGATTGCATGTACGCAGAGCCAGCACAAGCTTCGGAGCCGCCTTTGGCCCTGACATTGAATTCTGATCGATTAAATGAGCTATGGTTGTGGCACCGGCGGTTGGGTCATCCATCTTTTGGAGTTATGAAAAAGTCCATGCCTTCATTGTTTCTGGGAGTTAGTGAGTCTAGCCTGCATTGTGAAACTTGTGCTTTGGCTAAGAGTCATAGGTCTAGTTATCCTTCTAGTTTTCATTCTAGTACTATGCCTTTTGAGTTAATTCATTCTGATGTGTGGGGTCCTTCTAAACATTCTACCCTTTCTGGAATGCGATATTTTGTGTTATTCATTGATGACTTTACTCGATTATCTTGGGTGGTTTTACTTAAGTCCAAGGATTCTGTTTTCTCTGCTTTTACAGCATTCCATAATCTTGTTTGTACTCAATATGATGCGCATGTTAAGATTTTTTGTTTCGATAACGGGAGAGAGTTTGTTAATCATTCTTTTCATGACTATTTCCAACACCATGGCATCATACATCAGACCTCATGTCCACAAACTCCTGAGCAAAATGGGGTGTCTGAACGGAAAAATCGTCACCTTTTGGACATGGCTCGGTCTCTTCTACTTAATGCTAACGTGCCTAAGTATCTTTGGGGAGAGGTCGTTTTGTGTGCTTCTCATCTTATCAATCGTCTTCCTTCTGCCCCTCTTCAAGGTCGTGTCCCACTTGAGGTTCTGTCTCACTATGTTTCTATTCCATCGTCTAACACCCTCCCTGCTCGTGTCTTTGGTTGTGTCGCTTATGTTCATCTGTATAAGAATTAGAGGTCAAAGTTGGATGCTAGAGCTCTTAAATGTGTGTTTGTGGGGTATGGGTCTCATCAGAAAGGCTACAAATGTTATCATCCCCAATCCCAAAATTTTTATGTCACCATGGACGTTACGTTCAATGAAGATGCGTGTTATTTTTTTACCTCCTGTAACTCATCATCAGGGGGAGAAGTCTTGTTATTATGAGGATTTGTTAAGTGGGCAAGATGGGAGACCCGAGTTCTCTAGTCTGGAGGAATTGAACACTACACGTGACAAAGAAGATAGTCTGGAGGAATTGAGCACTACACGTGACAAAGAGAACAGCTGCCCATTGGTTGGTCCCACCTTCACCAAACACGTCACACATCTTGATCGGACATCCACCAATCACAGAACCCAGCTTACCCAGCTTGATCTGGAGCTCCATCCACTGACCCACATCGGGTCTGATTTGGACCTTGCAACCTGGGACAGTAACGATGGGTCACCGTACAGTGGGAATTGGGACCTGGGTAGTCCGCTCCGGAGAAGGGAACCGCGACGAGGTCTTGGGTCGCCTGGAGATGGGCTTCGCGAAAGACGAGGTCGTGGGTCGCCCGAAGATGGGCTTCGCGAACCGCGATGAGCACCGGAAACTGGCAAGTTGGCCGGAGACGAAGAGGCACCAGCTTCTGCAGTTGTACCTTTGGCCGGTCCAGTCCCCGATTCCGTCCAGTCGGCCGGAGATGCTGTGATTACAGATTCAGTCGTTGATACCAGTTTTCTTGATTTAGTTGCTTTGAACAGTCCCCCCTCTCCTTCAGCGGTCTCACCTGTCCCATTGTCACCTGAGGTACGTTCTCCTTCTTTTTTGTCTAATCCCTCTTCTGTGTCAGCTTGTGTTCCTACCAAACATATGCCTAGTCGTTCAACCCGTGGTCAGCCCCCGAAACACTATGAACCCACTCTAAATGTAAAAACTAAATACCCTGTCGCTAATTATGTGTCGACCCATAGGATGTCTAAACCATATGTTGCCTTTGTGAATCAATTATCCACGTACTGTGTCTCTTCCTAGTAAAGTGCAGGATGCTATGCGGGATGAGAAGTGGATGCAAGCAATGGCAGTCAAAATGGATGCTCTTGAGAAGAATTGTACGTGGGAGTTAGTATCATTACCACCCGAGAAGAAGACAGTTGGTTGTCGGTGGGTGTTTACTGTGAAACACAATTCGGATGGATTGGTGGACAGGTATAAAGCTCGATTAGTCGCTAAGGGCTATACTCAGAAGTATGGGGTGGACTACGATGAGACGTTTGCACCAGTGGCCAAAATTAACACAATTCGGGTACTTCTTTCGTTAGCTGCTAATCTTGATTGGCCTTTGCAACAATTTGATGTTAAAAATGCATTCTTGCATGGTGATATGCATGAAGAGGTTTATATGGATTTGCCTCCTGGATATGGTACTTCCACTAAAGAGCAGGTGGTGTGTAAATTGAAGAAGTCTCTTTATGGTTTGAAACAGTCTCCCAGAGCTTGGTTTGGCCGGTTTACCAAGTTCATGAAGAAAATTGGGTATCGACAGAGCAATTCCGATCACACCTTGTTCCTTAAACATCAGTGTGGTAAAGTGACTGCCTTGATTATTTATGTTGATGACATGGTTGTGACAGGTGATGACTTGGAGGAGATTCAAAGGTTACAAGCTCAGTTATCTTCTGAATTTGAGATGAAAGATTTGGGTAGTTTAAAATATTTCTTGAGAATTGAAGTTGCTCGTGGGAAGGATTGTATTGTGTTGAGTCAAAGGAAGTATGTTCTAGACTTGCTGGCAGAAACAGGTATGCTTGACTGTCAACCTATCGATACTCCTATCGAGCAGAACCATCGATTAGCAGAGTATTTGGATCAAGTACCTACAAATAAAGCGAGATACCAAAGGTTAGTTGGACGGTTGATTTATTTGTCTCACACTAGACCGGATTTAGCTTATGCAGTTAGTGTGGTGAGTCAATTTAAGCATAATCCTACTGAGGCTCATATGGGTGCTGTATTTCGTATTTTGAGGTATTTAAAGTCTGCTCTAGGGAAGGGATTAATTTTTTCAAAATACAGTCATCTAGATGTTTCTGGATACACAGATGCCGACTGGGCAGGTAATATTACAGATCGCAGGTCCACTTCGGGCTACTTCACATTTGTGGGTGGTAACTTGGTTACGTGGAAGAGCAAGAAACAAAAGGTGGTGGCTCGTTCTAGTGCAGAAGTAGAGTATAGAGGAATGGCCCGAGGACTTTGTGAGATGTTGTGGTTGAGAAATTTGTTGAGAGATTTAGGGTTCAAGCAGAAAAAGGCTATGCCGCTTTATTGTGATAATAAGGCTGCGATTGAAATTGCTCACAATCCTGTTCAGCATGATCGTACGAAACATGTGGAGGTAGATCGGCATTTCATTAAAGAAAATCTTGATAGAAAGGTCATTTTGTTTCCCTTCGTTCCTACTGAAGAATAGTTGGCAGACATTCTCACAAAGGCTCTTTCGAGTAAAGCATTTTATGACTAACTTGACAAGTTGGGCATCCGTGATCTGTATGCACCAACTTGAGGGGGAGTGTCATTACGTGTATTATTAGGATTGTGTATCTTGTATATTATTAGGAATATTCTCTTCTGTTTTGTTTCCTAATAGGACATGTTGTATCTTGTATATATACTCCTTTCTTGGAGAAGATAAATAACACATATGAGAAAACCCTAAAATTCCTTTGTTTCTTGGTTCCTTTTGACTGTAACAATGCATCAGTACTAGGGCATGATATATAAAGTAATGAGATAGGTAGATTCGCTGCATACTAGTTTGATGTATTCAAATTTCAAAAATGAGTATTACAGCGAGTAAAGCATGCGAATAGGTAATGAATACCGTGTCTCAGTCAAGTACTTCAAGTTCAGAGCAAAACAGAGTGCCTCTTTCTGTATAACTTTTTCATTCTGTAATTGCTTAATAGTACCCTCTAAGGTGTCCTTAATAACAAAGTAACACCACAAGGTTAAAATTAAACAATTGAAATGTAACACCTGTTCAATAGAAAATGTCAAAATGATATTCATAATATCACAAGCATTTTCCATTCATCCTACGATTTTCAAGTCAGTGAAATTGTCAAGAAGAGAAGAATGAATGACCAAAAATATGTAACTACGATATTTGGTAAAATTTTGAATCTAGTAGAGACCAAATAATTCTTTGTTTTCACTTTTCACAATTTGATATCAGTATGTTCAGAATGCTGGTATGCAAACTCTAACTATTTGGGTTGGCTATGGTACCTATAAAATTCTAACTATCATAGTTCGATTCTTCAAAGTTCATGCATATTTTTTAGTTAGGTATCAGTGCTCAAGAACACTACATAATATCTCCTAACTTGGGTTAGATTTGGCAACTCGTAACAATATTTGTAAGACCACGGGACTTCAATCTGATACATAGGCACGTTTGTAAAACTTTTTAATTATCCAAAATTTTGTTCTCCAAAGTCCACCATCTTCTCGAGTCTTTGAAACTACAATACAAGAGAATTGAAGTGGAAACAAAGAAATCCAACAATCGACTAACTACAAAAAAAAAAGGATTAAATACTATTTACTCCCTATACTTATAGGATTTCATTGTTTCAGTCCCTGAACTTCGAATTTCACCTAAAAAGTCCCTGAACTCCCAATTTTCTCTCAATTGGTCCCTGCAGTCAAGCATCCGTCAAACACTCCATTATCATGCTGACGTGGCGGTTGATTCTCCCCTAAAAAGTCTATTTTACCCTCACTTAAAAAAAACACTCTCTGTCTTTTTTCTTTTTTCTCTTTACCTCTTCTTTTCCAGCTCTCTCCCTTCCTTCTCTCCTCCTTACTGTTTATCTCCATCTCAAAATAGATGGGCTTCGCAATCGTAAACCCTAGCACTCGCACATATTTGCATCCCTTCGCACCTGAAACCAAATTCCAGCACCTTAAACCCTCTTCCATATTCACCAAATTCCAGCATTTGGAACCAAATTCCTTCACCTATCAAAAACTTTATTTTCGTGTACACTGTACCTTGCTTCCTTAGAAACCGCTGACCCCAAACCCTTCTTTCTCCGATTCTTTGCAGCCTTGATTCGATTTCCTCCATTCAGCTCTCAATTCATTAGAGTTTCAGTTTCGTGAAGTGAATGATGGTTTTTTGTGAGCTCTGAACTTGGCGCTTTGATCTGATGGCGGCAGGGACAATGATGACCGCCGCAGGAGCTGTTGTGATTCTGTACTACATGTTTGGCCGGAGCTGCTCACAAACCTCCCAAATCTTTAACACCAACACCACAGCTTACAGACCTCCCAAATCTTTAACACATACACCACTAAATGATCTCCCAAAACCAAGTCAAAATTTGCAACAAAACCTAAGATGATCTCTAATCCAATAATCCTCACTAAATGAACAAACTCACATGATGATCTAAACCAACAACAGAGGGAGTTTCCCAGACCAAAAAATCTGAAGCATGCCAGACCAAAGCAATGTGCTGCTATAAACTTGGTTCCCTTTGACCCGTAATGCTCGACCTGAATTTGACCCTGGTGGAGCCCCGGACACGCCAGCATCACCGGCCCGGACTTATGCGAGACCTCACACAGTCCCTTAAGGTTTTCCACGGTCACAATCGTATCAAATGACTTCTAATCATTGAAATTGAAGACAACGATCTTGTGAAGAAGAACAACTACAATTCGGTCGGGGCGGAGCCTGACCGACTTGACCTCGGACCGGAATCACTGACACAACGGGACTGGAAATCTTCATAGATTATGATCTTGTTGGGCGGGCAGAACGAGGAAGCCGCCATTTGTTTTTTATCAGAGCAATGACGGGGGCTCTGGGGCCATGGTGGTGGAGGAGAGATTCTTGGATCTGGGTGGATTAAGATCGGGTTAGATTGATCGACCTTGATCAAACACACATACTGGATTCTCTATTGGCGACGACAAGCACGAGGTGTGCTCGTTAGAGGCAGATGACTTGGGTAGCTAGCTTAGCCATGCAGATTGGGGTGGTGACGGAGATAAAAAGAGGAGGAGAGAAAGCTAGAAGAAGAAGAGGTAAAAAGAAAAAGGACAAAAAAAAAAAAGAGAGAGAAAAGAAAAAAATAAATTAAAAAAAGAGTAAATAAGGGTATAATAGACATTTTAGCGTGAAATTAATGTCACGTCAACAAAATAACGGGGTCTTTGACGGAAGGTTGACGGCAGGAACCAATTGGGAGGAAATTGAGAGTTCAGGGACTTTTTAGGTGAAATTCGAAGGTCAGAGACTGAAACGACGAAATCCTATAAGTATAGGGAGTAAACAGTAATTAACTCAAAAAAGAAATTAAATAGAATTGGTGGTATATACAAACAAAAAGAAAAGAATCAATTTCCGCTGGCCGCGATGGTGTGGTCGGATTACGGAGATGACGGAGTGGTCAGATCGAGGCTGGGATGCGCGGATTGGTGGGCGATCTGGTCCGGCGACGCCACTGGACTGGAGAGATGGAGATCGTCCTGCCACTGGACGAGTGTCGGCAATTCGGCACGGTTGTGGTGACGGTGACACTGAAGCTGGGCCTGCCAGGGCTGGTGGGCTTCTGACATCCTCTTTGGAATTGAATTTGGGCCTAGAACCTTTTGGGCCTTGTTTGTTGATTAGTTCTTTGTTTGTTTCTGCTTGGTGGTTAGTTTTTTATGGTATCTTAACTAAAATAAGTTGCTACCATTTTTTGGTAGAATGTAGTGGGGTTGGTCCCGGTCTATGCACTCTATGTGCCTTGTCTGTTCTATGTAGGCGGCGAGTTCCTTGCTTTGGCAAATGGTCGCAACCTCCTAGTGACAGTAACGTGTCTGCTCTAGGTAGGCGGCGAGTTCCTTGCTTTGTCAAATGGTCGCTACCTCCTAGTGGCAGGGTGAAACTTGGTGTCACTGGATGTATTATCCAGTGGCAACATGGTGGGAAAGCTGTGAGAATGGATATTATGCTATGCTGTCTTCGAGTTGTAGACCGAGTTATCTTTCCGTTGTGTCACCGCTGGAAAGCAAATAGAACCGTCTGGAGCGCGTTCTTTGCTAGCTGGTGCATATTTGAATACAATTGTTTAGTAGAGACTCAGGATATTATTTCAGGATGTACTCTAGGTGCCTATTGTAATCAGGGGTTTAGGCTCAATGTCCCCCCCTTGTATTCGACGGTTTCATTAATCAAGGCTTGAGGGCAGCCGCACCAGCCCTTTCTACAAAAAGAAAAGAATCAATTTCCCAAATCAGTTTAGCGAATAATCAAAATGTATTTTCTTTTGTCTTTCTTTGCAGAAGGGCATGGTTTCTAGTTTTTCATGGTAAGATCAATGATCCTACCAGGTTGACATTGGTCCAAACCCCGCTTAACGTTACGCCTTTGATTCCAAGACCAAGCACATAAACAAGGAGATAGTTGATGAGAATGTGGAGGAGAATGGCCAAAGTTGCACAACATATTAGAGGATGGATTGAGTTTGGAGATAGATGGGCAAAGGGTGCAAAAGACTTTGTGCAATAAAGTTTGCAAGAGAATAGATGTAAAAACTGTAGAACGATAATTCTCTGAGTTGAAAATTTCAATAATTTACCTTGTTGTGCATTTGCAAGTCTTTTTCTCTTTGTAATTCCTTGATGAGACTCCCTTCCTTGATTGTCTCTTCCATGATCGAGATAATTTTCTACTTGTAATTTTATGCTAGAAAGTACGATGCATGATGGGAAGCGGAAATAGGATACGATATAATGGTCAGAGAACGCTCATGACAAGTACCTAAATATTGATTAAACCAAACTAAATATCATTCCCAACTCCCAATTAAGAAACCCGAAGAACAAGAGGGCCTGCACCCCTGCACTATGATTTTTCCTTGTTGTAAAGGCAGACAACAGAAAGGCTCAAAATGGACAAAGATCATAACAAAAATGGAAAGGGAAGACCATCCCTTAACTGCTAACAAAGAGAGAGGAGCAGGGGATTTTCAAGATCTCAATGTCGAAGCCCTTTATTGATGTATATTTTAGGGTTTATGTTGGAGGACAAGGTTTCTCCAAGTTGAAGAAGAAATTTTTTTTTCCTCTCTTGTGTTTTTTTTTTTTTTTTTGAAATAGAAGTTGATTGCATTAGATCAATAGCCAAAGGCTAAAGTCTTCAAAGTTTACATAAGCCATCTGGCAAGAAAATCTGAACTACCTATCTAAACCAAAGCAAACTCTTAAGAATCACTGGGATGCTCACATTTAAGCGAGTCTATACAAGAATTGAACAAACCTCGCCTCCAACGGAAAAGAAATCATTCAACTAGCTCTAGCTTGCCAATCACGCAATTGTGTTCTTATTGGTCATTTGATATGAGTTGACAAAATCAACTATTATTTAGATTTAAATGCTAATTTTGGAAGTTTGAATAGAAGTTCCTTTAATTAATTGTATTTACGATTAAAAGGGAAGTAGCTCATTATATGTCACAATAATATTTGGCTATTAATATTACCTATATTTCTCTCATTTGGTGTAGAAATAGGTAATAAATGAAACCAAGAATTTTAGAGATTCTGATGATCTGTTTGGAGTTGAATATTAAGAAAAACTTTTATATTATAAGTAAAAATAATGTTGGAGATTTTTTTTTTTGAGAGAAACTGTCAACTCAAATAAATCAGGAGGTAAACTCCTTAGAAAGTACATCAGTAATACAAGATGGAGGCTCTAGGCCCCAAAACAAAGAACTAGCAGAAGAACAAGCAAAACGAGCTAAAGTATGAGCCACAACATTGGCTTGACGATAAGCATGAGTAAAGTAAGAACCCGACATCTGTTGAAGATGAAAGGTAATGTCATCATACACACGACCAATAAAGGAAGTATGGGGAATGACTCTCTGCTTTGTTGCATGAAAAAGAGTAAGAGAATCAGTCTCAAAAATCACCGGAGAGAGACCTTGCTGAATAGCAAGTGAGACTGCCTCCCTCCCTGCTAATGCCTCCACCTGTTCTGGGGAAGAAACATGAGATACTGGAGCATAATAACCTCCCAAACATTTCCCCATATCATCACGGATAATGACTCCAATCCCCCCAGTACCAGTATCTTTATGAAAAGCACCGTCAACATTAATCTTCACCCACCCTGCACCAGGAGGTTTCCAGGGGACTACTCGCCGACCCCCTCCACCCTGTCCCTTACCCTGATGCCTCTGGTACTCCTGGAGACGAGCCGACAATAGTAGCACCACCTGGTTCACCTCCATACGTTTATTATCCCAAACTCTATTATTTCTCTCCTTCCAAATACCCCACAAATTATAAACAAAAGCTGCCCATAAATTGGAAGGCAAGTGAGAAGCACAACCCCCAATCCACTCCAAAAACAACAACATCCGAGCATCAGAAGAGAAAGCCGTTCGTACTACACCAGGCACGGCATCCAACACTCCCCTCACATACGGACAAAGCCGACATAAGTGTTCAATTGTCTCTTCCCCCACTCCACAGAGAACACAAGGCCTTATCTCCAGAGGAACCTGTTTCTCAATCAATCTATCTATAGTAGGTAAACAATTGTTCAACACTTTCCACAGAAAAATTTTAGCTGTACCTGGTACATTGGTTGACCATAGCTTCTTCCATAAATCTTGTGTCTGCAAAGGCACCGCTTGTACTATCTCCTCCTCCATTAAGAGCCTGTAAGCACTCTTAACGGAAAACAACCCTTTGGAATCAAAGTGCCACACCCAACGATCCTGAACCCTTCTATTACTCAAAGGAATAGACAAAATAAAAGGGATATCATCAGCATGACAAACCTGTCGTATCAATGCTTCATTCCAGCAACCCTCATCATTCAACAAGTTACTGACCTTCCAAAGTGCATTTCTGCCTCCCTGAACCGGTAATAACCGAAATGGGGCCACTCTAGGTAGCCATGGGTCCGAAAGCAAGATATCATTCCCATCTCCCACTTGCCAACGTGCCCCTTTGACCAGAACACTTCTAGCCTCATAAATACTCCGCCAAGAAAACGAAGGTGATGGATGATGTTCAACCTCCCAAAAAGAAGAATCTGGAAAGTATCTAGCCTTATACATTCTAGCAATCAATGAATTCAGATGTTGAACAATTCGCCAGCCCTGTTTAGCTAACATAGCCCTATTAAAAGCATGTAAATCGCGGAATCCCAAACCTCCTTCCTTCCTTGGACGACAGAGGAATTGCCAAGACTTCCAATGAATTTTCCTTTGTTCATTAGAGCCTCCCCACCAAAAACGAGCACATCTCTGTTGAAGATCATCACAGAAATTTTTTGTTAATTGAAAGCAGCTCATAGCATATGTAGGTAAAGACTGAGCTACCACCCTAATCAGAATATCTTTGCCAGCACCACTAAGAAGCCGACCTTGCCAATTTTGAAGTTTCTGATCCAGTCTCTCCTGAATATAATGAAAAGTACTAGTTTTATTCCTACCAACATACGTAGGCAAACCAAGATACTTCTCATGGGATTCCACTACCGGAACTCCCAAAAAATTAGCCAGCAAATACTGAGTAACATGATCCACATTTTTACTAAACGTAACAGAACTCTTGTGGAAATTAACTTGCTGACCAGAGGCTTTACCATTTCTTGACAAGCCTGGAAACTAGCATTCGCATACAGCATACTATCATCGGCGAAAAGAAGATGATTAACCATGGGAGCTCCCTCACAAATAGAAATACTTGGCAACACACCGAGATCAGCCTTTGTTTTTAACAAGGCAGAAAGGCCTTCTGCTCCGAGAAGAAACAAATATGGTGACAATGGGTCCCCTTGTCGCAATCCTCTAGAAGGTACCACATAACCCCGAGGTTTCCCCCGTACCAGAAAAGAATATCGGACAGAAGAGACACATTGCATAATCATCCGCACCCAACTATGAGCAAATCCCATACGTTCCATCACTTTCTGCAGAAACCCCCACTCCAATCGATCATAGGCTTTACTCAAATCCAATTTCAATGCCATAAATTCATCTCCAGCTCGTTTATTATGAATAAAATGAGCTAGCTCATTCGCTGCCAACGTATTATCAGTTATCAACCTGCCTGGAATGAAAGCACTTTGAAAAGGAGAAATAATTTGAGGCAGAATCAACTTCAACCGATTCGCAATAACTTTCGAACACAACTTATAAATTACATTACACAACGCAATTGGTCTCAAATCTGCCATAGTCTCAGGGTTAGCAGTCTTAGGAATCAGACAAATATGCGTGTAATTAATCTGTTTTAGCAACTGACCAGTCTGTAGAAAATTGTGTACAGCAGCAGTAATGTCATCACCTATACTCTCCCAATAATGTTGGAAAAAAAGAGGCGGCATTCCGTCTGGTCCAGGCGACTTTGTGGGATACATTTGGAACAAAGCCTCCTTCACCTCCTGACAACTATATTGGGAACAAAGAGAAAGATTCATCTCGTCTGTAACTGAAGGAGAAATAGCCTGAAGAATTTCCTCCAAAGCCCCACCATCAACAGTTCCTGCCTTGTAAATTTTCTCAAAATAGTTCACAACAACATGTTCCAGACCATCATCATCTTCTTTCCAGTTCCCTGCATCATCATAAAGACCGCCAATGAAATTTTTCCTTTTCCTGTTAGAAGCCTTACGATGAAAAAAACCAGTATTACGATCTCCCTCCTTAAGCCATGAAACCTTAGCTCTTTGACTCCAGTACAATTCCTCCTCTGATAGCAAACTCTCCAAACGTGCCATCAAAGTACCCCTCTCTGCCAACAACACCGGAGTCGCTGACAAGCTCAGAAGCTCCTCCAACCGTGAACGAGTCGCCGATATTGCTTTTTGACGATCACCAAATACACTGCGCTGCCAAACATCTAACGCAATACTGGTTCTAGCAATCTTCTTGGACACCAGAAACATTGGTTGCCCTAGAACAGGGCGTTGCCACTGCTGCTGAACGATCTCATGGCATTCCTCATGCTTCAACCACATCGATTCAAATTTAAACCTATGATATCTCCTCTGTGAAACAACCGGAACTGCACTGATACAAAGCAAAACCGGAATATGATCCGACTTGCTTGGCGGCAGATGAATCTCCCGAGAATGGCCGAAACTATCAGACCACTCCGCCGTAGCAACCACCCTATCCAACCTAACCTTCGTCTCCGAATCACTCCAAGTAAACGGGCATCCGTAATACCCAAGGTCCACCAATTCCGCATATCCCAGCGCCTCTCGGAAACCTCGCATTTGACTTTCTGGTCGTGGTCTGCCATCCAGCTTCTCCGAGGCCAACAAGATCTCATTAAAATCTCCCAGCACAACCCACGGTAAGCTGTCGTCGTCACTCAAACCCCGGAGAAGATCCTAGGATTCATGACGATCTGCTGCACCTGGATTGCCGTAAAAACCTGTGAAACGCCACCGCAAGAGGCCGTCTCCCTCATCAACCACTGCATCGATAAAACGGGCCGTAGAAGGCTGCCGTATTTTGAGCGTAACATCGTCGTTCCAGAACAGAACAGACCCAGTCCCCCAGCCAGCCCAACGCTCATCACGCCTTCTGCATGATCAAACCCTAGGTTACGCTGTAGTCTGTCGAACTCCTCTCTTTCTCTGATTTTCATTTCAATAAGAAATACCAATTTCGGCTGATGCTGTGAGATTAACATCTTCAAAGCACGCCTAGTGGAAGGATTACAAATCCCTCGACAATTCCAGAACAACACGTTCATGGCCATTAGACACCTTTCAGATCAAAGAAACCCTAGGTTTCCGATCGCACCCTAGCTCCGAGAAACTAGGTCAAATAATGTTGGAGATGATCTTAGAGCAAATATTTTAAAATCATTAGCTAAGATAAGTTTGTGGTATATATATTAATTTAATAACCAGCCCAAATTCAATCGATCAGACCTAGTTGGTGCCACCGAATCCTCCCTTGAGTCCTTGACCTCGCCAGGATGGGAAACCCCAACAAAATCTATCTAGGCTTTTGAGAACGCGTAAGGTGTTTTTAGACCTCCGATATGTACTACCTCTACTAATAAACTTTTATATTATAAGTAAAAATAATGTTGGAGATGATCTTAGAGCAAATATTTTAAAATCATTAGCTAAGATAAGTTTGTGGTATATATATTAATTTAATAACCAGCCCAAATTCAATCGATCAGACCTAGTTGGTGCCACCGAATCCTCCCTTCAGTCATTGACCTCGCCAGGTTGGGAAACCCCAACAAAATCTATCTAGGCTTTTGAGAACGCGTAAGGTGTTTTTAGACCTCCGATATGTACTACCTCTACTAATATGTCCACCAAAGCTGCTCGCCTCCACATCACCCTAGCACCATCGAATCAAGCCATGCCAAGAGCAAATCAAACCTAGGGACACCATAAATAACATTGAAAAGCACCAAAACACCACCACCCGCCAAACACAACCACAAAAAGGATCCATTAGACGCTATGACCAACGAAGACACCAGGTGACACCCTAGGAGATTCGAACCCAAAGCCGAAACAAAAGGCAAGTCACCAGTGCCATAGTCGACCATCCCAACCTTGGCGCTTAAGCATTGCCCAACACCACCTCCAAAACACTGAGTGTGTAAGCCCACGACTAGCAGCTTTAAGTCCAAGAGGTTTAAATTCGGTACCGCCGGACACGACCAACAAAACCCCCAAGGTCCCTTTGCTTGGAAAGAGAAAACCCTAAAACACCAATGTTAGACGGTAGACACTAATTGATTACACCGCGACCAAGCAGGAGTCGAAGAATTGCCGACCACCGCATCCCTAGGAAACCCTAGGAAAGTATTGGTAGCTACTAGCTAGAGACTTCCTTTACAGTAAATGGAATAACTTAATGACAAAACACGCACTTATTTCTAAAGCCAAGCGTGAAATACAGTACCCCATGCCCTGGAAAATTGATAGCCACAAGAAGTGATTGGCGTGCGCAGGATCACTAGTCTTGGTGCTTAATTAATTAACCGTAATAAGATAGTGATAAGATGTTGATAAGGAATTTGTTTATGGCGTTTTCGGAAAATATTTGATCTCGCTTTTGATAAGAGACATTACCCTTCTACAGTCTTAACTTTGAAGAATTAATTAACAATACATATTGGATTATCTTTTCTTTTTTGTTTGCTATTCTTAAAAGGATTGTGCAAAGGTAATACTGTACTGGTGGAGTGGTGGTCCTTTGAAAAATTCAAATATAAAACAATATACAAGGCACAAGTAGTCGGACATTAATTTTCTCAATATATCTGATCAGTATAGAAGACACGGATGCATCTGTTCGTTCAGCTGGTGCGTACATGCACAAAGTGGAGGAACCGCCAACACCATCATGGCACTAACAAACTGACCCATCTGCATTCTTTGCATCATAAGAATTAATATGCTCATACAAATCCCCATCTGCATTCTTAATTATAAGCCTCTTATATGACGCTCTATTACCTTTGTGCAGGGCACCTTTTTTTATACCACTTGCATCTCATTTTATGTGGCAGTTGATGTAACATAAAATCAACTTATCAGAACATTTTATTAAATGATGTGGCAGGTGAGATGCAAGTGGAATCCAAAAATATGGTTCATCTAGAATTATTATATGAGTTTTTCTATTGGAACCTCCAAATTTACTCACTTGACCTCTATGCTTTTTACACCTCTTATCAAATTTTCAAATACTAAATTTACTCACTAAACCTCACTAAACTTCCTCAAATAACCTCACTCATATAATTTGCAAACAAATTATTATCTTTAAAATAAAAAATTTAGTCATTTGAATGATTTAATCACTCTATAAATCTTGACTAAATATACATTTCTTAATCAAACTTGAGTTTCAAAAATTAATGTCTAATCAATAAGAAAATGCCATGAACTATTAAGTTTTTTTTTTAATTTTTTTTTTCTATTTTAGCTGTGCAAAAAAAAAAAAATGAAGAAATCATTTGTTTTTATTCTCAAAAAAAAAAAATCATTAGTTTTTTAATGTTTCTTTTTTTTTTTTCTGTATTTTTTGTACCACATGATTATTTATTTATTTATTTATTATTATTATTATTTTGCAAATATAATGGATTGACTTAGATTTTGGTCATAAATCATATGAGGATTTATTTTGTTTTCCCTCACCAATATGTGTTCAACATATATATCATACATTTTTATGTCACATGATCTTAATCATATTTTTAATTCTTATTAAATATATATACGAATGCTTTAATGAGTATGTAGTGAAATTGGAAAATGAAAATAGATAAGGAAAATAATAAAGAATACAATCTAATATTATCGAATTTGAAAGTCTACATAAAATAAATATAATATTTTTTGGGTATAATTATTGTGCTTAATAGTCATTTTATAGTAGGTTATATATGTCATTTAATAACTCATAATTGAGTGAGGTCAAGTGAGCATATTTGGAGATCCCAATAGAAACTCTCTTATTATATATGTTGTTTAGCATTAGACCTGTAAATTGACCGGATTTTGATCCGGACCCACTCCAGATCTGTGGCTATTGGACGGGTTTGGATCGAAAATGTTGATCCGTTAATGATCTGAATCCGTTTATTTAACGGATCAAATACGGATTTAGGTCGATCCGATCCGTTAATAATCTGACCCGTTTTCGTAATAATAAAATATTATTTTTAAAAAATATAAAATATGAAGAATTTCTAATACAAATTTTTTGCAGAAATCTAAGGGGACAGTCCATCACCCAAGATTCCAAGAAGTATTAAGAATTTTGATGATGTAATTCTACTTTGGTGATACTTTTCATGTTGTTTTAATATTTTATTAATATCTTATGAGGTATCATGATATAAATTTAATATTACTATTTAAAATTTTAAAATATTTGAAATTATAAACGGATCGGATTAGCGGATCGGGTATCCATTAATCCGGTGGATACTGATTTGGATCGAGCTATTAATGATCCGCCGGGTTAACGGAGCGGGTTTGGATCGAATTTTTTTTTAAGTAAACAGATTTGAATTTAGGTCGATCCGATCCAAATCCAGTCCATTTACAGGTCTATTTAGCATGCAACCACCGCCATGATTTAATTTTGACCGCACACGCTCTTCTCGGACTTTAGTTGGTACCATTAATACGTATAATGAAATAACAACACAAATATAAAAAATATAAAAACAATCATAATTTCTAAGCGTACCAAGACTTTTATGAACAATTTTTCAAATTCTTTCAGAAATGGGAATGTTTCGACGATCAAAGTTCAAACTATACTTAATTAAAAACTCATTTTACTAAATAATATTTATTCTTCTACAAAAACTGCACTCCAAATTGGGTTCCACGTTTGTCAATTTCTCTATCTTCTCTCTATTTTGGTTCCTCTTCAACCTACGTACTCAGAACTAAGAACTGAATTGTAGTTCTTAATCTAGTTCAACTCGTCATCACTATGATCGCAGGTGTGTTTTACAATTGAAACAACACAATGAACATAACGGGTCAGACTTATTCTACTGAAGGCCGAAGCAGAAAAACAGGAAAAAACCAGTGCAGCTGCCCAGTCCAGGGCCAATACAAGGCCGAACCCACTCATGCACCTTCCAGCTCTGCCCACTCATCACCAGAGACGCGTCGAACGAAACCACAGCCATTTATCCTAAACAACAAACCCTCACCACTCCAACCTATACAACCACCAAACCATTAATTGAAAACTAAAGATGAAGTCAAACGGCTAGCGTACAGCACAAGCTTCCTCTCCCGGACCGGAACGCAGTGGCGGGAATGCAGACGGTGTAAAACCATAGTTACATGCTCACAACATATGCACAACAATCATAATAGGATTAAGGCTTACCTTCAGCAATAACAGTCATGGATTCCATCTTATGCAACTGCTTAACTCAATCACTGAATATAGTCTTCTGTTACTTACCAACTTGCTTCTCAATGGACAGAACTTATGCAATAGTCGTGGTAGTAATCAGGGACCAATTCATCTGTATATATATGAGACTTAAACCTCAAGAAGCTTCCCATTAAAGCATTCCTTGTCGGTTTAGGTTTCACTATTAGATTCCTAATGTATCACAACTTGTAGCCTTTCTTGTCGACTAAGCAATGGATTACTATCCTTAATGAATTGATACACTACTTCCTTAAGTCACTAGTATTGATTTACTGTTTGTATCCATGTTAAACTAGGATTGATATTAAGCTAATCATCAATTACTTTATGATGATATGTGTTATGTCCATATTTGATCTTACAATCTCCCCCTTGGACTCACACATATCATGCTCGATGATTTGCACCAGAAAACATCAAAACCTACTTAACTTACTGAAGTGCGCGCCAGATAACAAACTCAAATCGAAAATCCATTCCAACATGGTCAGATCACAGTTACTTATGCAGAGCAAGAAACAGTATACATTTTAACAAAAATGCAGAGTTTCAAAACCACTAACACAAGCTTCTGCAATCCACATATGTTCAACCAGAAGTGATACAATATATGTTAATGTGTATCAACAAGTAAACATATATTAGGTCCTACTTTATGTTTCTAAAACCAGAAACTCAAGCAAATTCACTGAACACTGATGGCTTAAAAATATTGCTTGAACCTTATCATCATGCTTCACATGATTTAAGCCATCTGATAGCAAGTATAACTTTAAACACAAAATCGATAATTTTCAGAACATTTAATAAAAGCTGCAGCAATAACCAAAATCTGAAAACACCTCAAAATTTATTAATAATAAAATCTGTCATTACAAATAAGTTGTGATAAATAAAGTCAAAAGATCACAACTAAAAAATACAAGAACTCAAAAACCTTAGAAATTTAAATTGCTCCAACTGGATTAACTCTCTACTGAACCTAAGCATCTAGATTAGCTAAAACTCCAATGCTGGCTGTATGTTTCTGGAATGCTGCTACTGACAAGGCCTTGGTGAAGGGGTCTGCTAGCTGTGAATTCGTGTCAATGCTCAAAACAACTATCTCACCATGCTTAACTCTTTCTCTAACACTGTAATACTTTAAATCAATGTGTTTAGAATTATTTGACCTTTTACTGTTCTTGCTAAAGAAAACTGCTGCTTCATTATCACAATAAATCACAAGTGTGCCTGCCACAATGTGACTTAACACTTTGGTCTGCATCAAGAAATTCCTGATCCAAAGTCCTTCACACACAGTTTCATATACTGCAATAAATTCAGCTTGCATGGTGGAGGTTGAAACTAGTGTTTGCTTCATGGTTTTCCAAGCAACTGCACCTCCTGCTAGCATGTACACATATCCACAAGTTGACTTCTTGGAGTCTGGATAGTTCCCTGCGAAATCAGAATCTGAAAATCCAACGAGTTTCAGATCCTCCACTTGCCTATAAACTAGCATGTGATTCTTTGTTTTCTGCAGGTACCTCAACACTTTCTTCCCAGCTACCCAATGTTCATGGCCTGGATTAGATTGGAATCTCGATAAAATCCCTACTGCAAAAGACAAGTCTGGCCTAGTGCAGACTTGTGCATACATGAGACTTCCTACAAGTCTAGCATAAGGCTTTGACTCCATATTTTCTTTCTCAACATCACTTTTGGAACTTTGCTTCTTGGTTAGTTTATCACCCTTGGACATGGGGACTTCTCCAGCTGCACACTTCTCCATACCAAATCTCTTCAAAACTTTGGTAATATAATTCTGTTGAGACAAACCAAGTAGTCTCTGTGCTCTATCTCTTTTAATCTCAATGCCTAGTACATAGGATGCTTCTCCTAAGTCTTTCATGTCAAAATTCTTTGACAGAAAGCTCTTGGTGTCTTTAAGCAGTTTAAAATTACTGCTAGCCAAAAGTATATCATCGACATAGAGTACTAGGAAAATAAAATTGTTCCCAATTGTCTTCAAGTAAACACACTCATCAACAAGATTCTCTGTAAATCCAAAAGTAGAAATCACAGAATCAAATTTCTTGTACCACTGTCTAGAAGCTTGTTTAAGGCCATAAATTGATTTTCTTAACCTGCATACTAAGTTTTCACTTCCAGCTTGCACAAAACCTTCTGGCTGCTTCATATAAATTACTTCATCTAGTTCACCATTCAAAAAGGCTGTCTTAACATCCATTTGGTGTAGCTCCATATCAAAGTGAGCCACTAAAGCCATGATTATCCTAAACGAGTCTTTTGTAGAAACTGGAGAAAAAGTCTCAGTAAAATCAATGCCCTCCTTCTGTGTAAAACCCTTGGCAACTAATCTTGCTTTATGTCTCTCTACATTGCCATTTGCATCTCTTTTGGTTTTGAAAACCCATTTACAACCTATAGGTTTCTGATTAGGGTCAGGTTCAACTAATTCCCAAACTGCATTTTTGGCTCATGGAATCAATTTCTGCTTCCATTGCTAGCTGCCATTGGTGAGATTCATTACTTTCAATAGCCTGGTTAAAAGTAGTCGGATCATTGTCCTCTGCACAGTCCATTTCAATTTCTGCTTCTTGCAGATAAACAATGTAGTCATTATCTTCCCCCCTATAAGTTGGTTTTCTTGCTCTCTGTGATCTTCTAGGCTGAGGGTTGACAGGGACTTGATCAGTTACAGGGTCAGTTATTTGACCAGTGACAGTTACTTGGTTAGTTACTTGACCAGTGACATGGTCAGTTACTTGTCCAGCGACAGTTACTTGGTCAGTGACTTGACCGGTACTTGACCAGTTACATGGTCAGTTACATGACCAGGTACAGTTACTTGGTCAGTTACATGGTCAGTGACATGACCAGTTACATGACCGGTTACTTGATCAGGGACAGTTACGAGGTCAGTTACTCGACCAGTGACTCGATCAGTTACATCTTGTTCTAAAGGCAATACAACACTTATATTCTCATCCGACACAATTTCCTCAAAATCTGAGGTTAAATCCTCAAGGTTTGTATTGTGAACTTTTTCACTTAGAAACTTTACTTGATGTGTTTCAAAAATTCTAGGTGAATGATGAGCAGAATATAATTTATAGCCTTTAGATTTATCTGGATAACCTATAAAATAGCAACTAACTGCCTTAGGATCAAGTTTATTCAAGCTTGGATTATAAATCCTAGCTTCTGCATGACATCCCCAAACATGGCAGTGATGAAGACTAGGTTTTCTGCCACACCAAAGCTCAAAAGCAGTATTTTCTATGGCTTTGCTAGGTGTTCTGTTGCAAATATAATTTGCAGTTTTTAAAGCCTCACCCCACAGAAATTTAGGCAAACCTGTTGTACACATCATACATCTAACCATGTTCAAAAGAGTCCTATTCTTTCTCTGTGCAACACCATTCTGTTGTGGGTTATAGGGTGTTGTATATTGAGCTTTAATTCCATTGTCTTGCAAAAACAAGGCAAATGGACCCTTTTGTTGGCCGGATTCAGTGTACTTGCCATAGAACTCACCCCCTCTATCTGATCTTACTGTTTTGATTTTCTTTTCTAGTTGATTTTCTACCTCAGACTTAAAGATTTGAAAAGCTTTCAATGCTTGTGCCTTTTCTGAAAGTAGATAAACATAACTGTATCTAGAAAAATCATCAATGAATGTGATAAAATACACATTCCCACAGATAGTTTGATGCCTTAATGGTCCACATATATCAGTGTGTATGAGTTCTAATAAATTTTGTCTTCTATATGCAGTCTTCTTTCTAGTATTAGTTATTTTTCCCTTAAAGCATTCAACACAATCTGTTAGATCAGAAAAATCAAGTTCATTTAGGATGTTGTTTTTCACCAAAATTTTCAGTCTCTCTTTTGAAACATGGCCGAGTCTTCTATGCCATAAAAATGCAGACTTTTCATTTAGTTTGGTTCTTTTAACACCTGTTAAAGTGCTAGTACTGTTGGTGTTATTTTCAACAAGTAAAATTTCTTGTTGAGCCATTGAACAATTTAACTGTAAATAATCATTCATAATAACACCAGAACCAATTTGAACAGAATTTTTAGAAATAAGAATTTCATTACTATCCATAACAAGTCTACAACCAGATTTTACTAAAAGAGAAACTGAAACCAAATTCCTTCTCATGGAAGGTACATAAAAAACATTGTCCAGAACTAACAATTTTCCTAATCCTAAATCGAGCTTTAAGGTTCCAATAGCCTTGACTGCCACTCTCATGCCATTGCCTACACACAGGTTCACTTCATCACTTTTTGGGATTCTCCTCCTTATGAATCCCTGCAAAGAATTAGTAATATGAATAGGTGAGCCTGAATCTATCCACCAAGACTGTGGTTCAACATTTATAAGATTAATTTCTAAGGAAAAAACTGTATTAGAAAAAATCTTACCCTTTTTGGCTAACCAATTCTTATAGCCAGTGCAGTCCTTTTTCATGTGTCCTACTCTTTTGCAAAAGTAGCACTTGAACCTGAATGGCCTGTTTTCCTTGGCCACTGCAGCTGTTGAACTCTTAGTTATGGCTTTGGTAGGCTTGAGCTTGTTCTGGGGCTTTTTCCTTTTAGGCTTCTCAATGAGGTTAATGGTTGTAGCAGGTTCCTTTTCTTCCTTGATCCTAGATTCCTCATCCACACAGATGGATATAAGTTCATCTAGAGTCCAGTTTCCCTTTTGAGAGTTGTAACTGGTCCTAAGATGACTAAAACTGTTAGGCAAGGAATGTAGTGCATAATGCACTACCTGCTCATCCCTAACCCCCATCAAGAGCTCTCTGAGTCTGCCATTTATATTGATCATCTTCATAATATGCTCTCTAACTCCCCCTGAACCCATGTACTTTAGATCATGAAACTCCTTGGTTAGCCTAGCTGCTTCTGCTTTTTCACTTTCTTTAAACTTAGCACCTATGAGTTCCAGAAAATCTGATGCTAGCTCAGGCTCTTCTATACTTCCCCTGACAGTCTTAGACATAGATGTTCTAATGAGGTTCTTAGCCATTCTATTGGATCTATGCCACTTCTTGTAAAGGTCAGTATCTTTCTTGGTGCTCTTTTCATTTAACTCTTCAGGCTTATCCTCAGTAAAGCAGTAGTCTATGTTCTCATGCATTCCCATATAATTTTCCACAGAGTCTAGCCAAGCTCTATAGTTGGTTCCAGTTAACATCAAGACACTGTTCAAGTTCATGTAAGAGTTACCTAAGGAGCAAAACAAAAATTCGAGTGAGTTCTCAGTTTGTAAAAAAAATATGTTTAAGTTTCCTGTGTTTTATTTAGCTTTAAGTAACCAAAACAAGAACATACAGAAAACCTAAACAACCATACTTGCATTCATGTCAGTCCATAACAAAAACAATATTAAGCATCACTTTTGAGCAGAAACTTAATATCCTGGAGTTCTTTATCAATATGCCATGTTTAATGAAAACAAGTTATCCAAAGAAATTTATCCACATCTTTAGACATAAGAAAAATTTCTAAGTATCCGAATTTATTTTCATCAAGCATGCATACTGCTGTTTTGTATTCTAAAACCACACTTGACCACTTCTTTGGAAGATAAAATTGAAGCATAGTTTTAAAACACAAAACACAATTTCAGTTTTGTTACTCGATCAGGTACAGTTACTTGGTCAGTTACTTGACCAGTTACACGTACCTGATCAATGTTTTCTGCCAACATCAATGAAGGATGCTTTGTGCATCATAATCACTTATGCCAACAGAAAACCACAAAACATATGAGCTCTTTTACTTTACATTCTATCCAGATTCATCCTTGTAAGAAAGTTAAGCTCTTGTATCTGTCAATTTTAACAACGTGTAAACAAAATCTGGGAGATTTTTGTTCTTCATACAAGTTTACACAATCACAGATACAATACCATATCATCAATCAATTCAACATGCATATTCAAGCATAACCAAAATTGATTCGATTCCAAGAAACCGCAGAACAATCAAGAATTGTAAATTTCATCCGGTCACCATCTACTCTAACCTAACGCACGCCGGGAATGCTACTAGGGTTCTTGAGCACAATCAAAACTTAATTATCATGCTATGAATCGAAAACAATTTTCACAGAAAAACCTGTTTTTGCTTTTTCCCCAATTTGCTGCTAAAAAAAAAAACTCAGCGGAAGCGTGAATTTTATAATTAACCAGATGCAGCAGTCGACTTAAGTAACTTACCTTGATCAGGTACCTGACCAGTTACTTGGTCAGTTACCTGGTCAGTTACTTACTTGGTCAGGTACCTGATCAGTTACATGACCAGTTACTTAGTCAGTAACCTGATCAGTTACTTGACCCGTAAAGCAAAAACCCTTAAAAAAAAAATTTATGTTTATTTTGCAAAACCCTAAAACGATTTTTTCATATTTGTGAACCTGGCTCTGATACCAATTGTAAAACCATAGTTACATGCTCACAACATATGCACAACAATCATAATAGGATTAAGGCTTACCTTCAGCAATAACAATCATGGATTCCATCTTATGCAACTGCTTAACTCAATCACTGAATATAGTCTTCTGTTACTTACCAACTTGCTTCTCAATGGACAGAACTTATGCAATAGTCGTGGTAGTAATCAGGGACCAATTCATCTGTATATATATGAGACTTAAACCTCAAGAAGCTTCCCATTAAAGCATTCCTTGTCGGTTTAGGTTTCACTATTAGATTCCTAATGTATCACAACTTGTAGCCTTTCTTGTCGACTAAGCAATGGATTACTATCCTTAATGAATTGATACACTACTTCCTTAAGTCACTAGTATTGATTTACTGTTTGTATCCATGTTAAACTAGGATTGATATTAAGCTAATCATCAATTACTTTATGATGATATGTGTTATGTCCATATTTGATCTTACAAACGGGCGACCGCGTACGTCCGCGCGTTAGTCGCATTGAGTTTAACTTTTTCTTGACTTGTTGATAATTATGAAATTATCAAAGGATAAGCAAACACTAGCAAGTAAAGTTTGATACGTGACTGTAAATTTACTACCTACTGCCATGCAAATTAAGATCTATATTATAATGTTGATATGACCCGCAATATGTTGTCAGACGTCAGTAATATAAACAGGTTCAAGCACATTATGTTTTATATTACTAATTGCGTTTAGTGATTGAGCCATGCAGAGGGAAAATCCACTTGCTTGGAAAAACCTGGTGCTGTTATTATAATATTAATATTAAGCATAAGCAACCCTATTTGTTGGGCACGAATTAAAAATCATGGGTGCTATCACTGTTTGTCCTTTTGAGTGTAAAATACTTGTCGTTGGTGAGGTATTGTCCCACGATTGTTTATCATCACTGATGAGTAAATTTTTTATTATTTTTCACATTCTCCTTTTGCAGCGATGGACCCTTCTCTCTGTTCAATCCTCCTTCACTTGCATCTTCTTCTCTTCTCCTACGCAACGAAACCATCATCCAATAGAGTTGAGAGTTGATAGAGATATGAAGAGAGAAAGAGAGAAAGGGGGAGAGAGAGAGAGAGCGATGGGTAAAGGGAAGAATAGAAAGAGTTCGTAATTACTGACAGACTACTGTGTAGCTGCGGATACAAATCACTCAACATAAGGTGTGGTTAAACCATAACAATTATGAATTGAGTTTTTCATTGTGTAGTAGACACTATTTACTGTTGTTTTATGAACAAATTCCGATGCATTAGATTGAATTAGATTTGGTTCTTCTCCAATGTAGGTTCAGACTTTAGATCCCCATGATAGAGAGATAGTTTAGCTATCATGAAAATCTCGTGTCTTCATTCCAGGCTTTAGTTCTTGATGGGACGTTCCATGTTCCATCTTATTCAATAGGAACTTCAGATTGCTAGCTAGATGCCTAGATCCTCAACTTGCCATTTCTTTCTATCTATACTGGGATTTGGTTTTGCTTCTATCTCAAAATTAATGCTACTTTTGTTTTCTCTTTTGTCCTCAATTTCTTGAATGACATTGTATTAGAAATATAAAACATGGAATTATGAAAAATTTTATAATACATACCCGTATCTCATACACACATTTATAAATGTGACAATAAATTTGTTGTCAGAGTAGTAATGTTGAGTCATATTTTGTGTAATCTTAGTTATAATGATGGTAAATACACCACCTACGACTTAGTTACAAGTTTTTGAATAAATTTGTTGCCAATGTGGTAATTTTTGTTTAATTATATGTAAATAGTGTAAATGAATATGGTAACTTTGTTCTCAATTCTCAATATTGTAATTTTAATTCAAATAATTATAATTTTTGTTCAAATATATGTAAAATGAGTGTATGATAAACATCACAGTACCATAGCTTGTTTCTGGAATTATAATATTAACTATAAAGTAGATTTGCTTATATTAATGCAACTTCAAGTGTATTTGTCTAGTTCTTTGGTTCATATATATAACCTTGCAAACATTATTGTGCTACGCTTTCATGTATTGCAATTGGATTAGCTCACTATTTCATTTGTGACTGGCAATTCATATTTGAGTAACAACTCTTGATTTGATGTATCCTCTTCATTCTGTTTGTGCAGAATTATACAAAGTTGAGTTGTTGTTGGAGCTTAAGTAGAAGTTGAAGTCGGAAGCTATTTAATAGTAGATTTAGAGGATATAGCTTACTTGTTTCATTTGTGATTGACAATTTGTATGAGTAACAACTCTGGGTTGATGTATCCTCATTCTGTTTATGTGGAATTCTACGGAGAAGATAGAGCTGCTATTGGAGCTTAAGTAGAAGTTGAAGTCGGAAACTATTTAGTAGATTTAGACAAGTACAAAGGTGATGTTGTATTCTTACTAGTATAGGAAAATTTCTTCATAAACTGCTATTGTATTCATTGACTGAGAGAGTAATAAGTACATCCATGTGCACTTGCACTAACAGGAATGAACGGTTGGATAACATTAAGTACAAGGTTGTCTATAAATATCAATGGCTGAGATCTACTAGATCTACTGATTTACTTGCACTGCCAGTGTATCGAAGAATTTTCCTTCATTAATTATCAAATTTTGAGAATATTAATTCATAGTTCAACAATTTTGTGTATTAAAAAAAATATTTTTGTTAATGATGAAAACACGAACAGAATATGATTTTTACCAATATAATAAAAGATTTAGACACGCGTATTTCACATTGCTGGCATCCTCACCTCAATTGTTTGCTTCCCCCAAAGTCAGAAAATGAATACAAGGTCCGTCGGTTCAAATCAGTTATAGGTATTACCAACTTCAAAACCAAAACTTTCGGTTTCAAAATTGAGCTACCAATTACCAACCAACATTTTCAATTTTTAACCATATCTATTAAATTTAGTATTTCGGTTTTCAGTATTACCAATTTTAGAACAACTAATTCTTTGTAATATAAATTAGAATAAAAATACTAGATTTTTCAATTTTATAGTCGTGAACTTTGTAGTTATCTACTTTTTTTTTTTTTTTTTTTGAGAAACTGTCAACACAATTTTATTAATAATAAACAGAATAAAGATTACAACTGAAAGATGTAGAAACTACATCAAAATATAAAATAGTAAGAAAAATACTAGATGCAACAAAGCATCGGAAATAAAACCTAGCACGGGTACGAAGGGATGCAATTAAGCATTTGATGAGGCACCAGACAAAGTCCGGGCTATGTAAAACGGTACCAATAGTATGGTCGACCATACTTCCACGCAAAGATATGCGTCGAATAGAGGGTAACCTTCTATCAAGGTGACCGCCAGTAGTGTGACCGACCTTGCCTACTCCACGCAAAAAAATGCGCTGAATAGAGAGCAATCTTCTACCTAAGGAACCAAAGCAGTAGATCCAAAACTCATAACAATGGAAGATCCATAGAGCATCTCCGGGATCCCAAATGCGAACCCGAACCGCTATGGGCTCATACACCATCTTCAAAACCCTAAGAATGAAGATCCACTCCAACACCATTTGGCAGTCCAACAGAGCAAAGGCCCATATCCACAGCCTGCTATGGGCACCCAAAATCACTCTTGGCACCCATGCCATCCCTGACCTCGGCCTTGATCTCTGCTCCACCGTCCTTCGTCGCAGAAAGGGTATCCCAGCCGGAACGCAGATCTCGCCCAGATCGATCCCACCCTCGTCACCTCGACGCCAAACACCGTCACAGGCGCCGCCCTCCGTGGCGCGGACCTTGGTTCGACCCGGGACTGCGCAATTGCTCCGCCACACCCAGTCCCCTCTCAGATCGGAGAGACTCTGACTAACCGAGCCTGACTCCGACAAACCCCTTGGCCGCAGCTCCCCACCACCACGCTTGTCTAACTCGAGTTCCTCGCCCAGCCACCTCATCGCCATCCCTAAACCCGATTTCAGACGAGCCCGGCTTGGTCGGAATCTCAACGCCGTCTCAAACCAGAACGGGACCGCAGCCTCTTCCCCACTCTGACGAAAAGCACTACAGGCAGACCGGATCTGGGACAACGCTACATCCACGGCTTCTTCCCATTGACGCGACACACGATCAGAACGAATCTGATCAGAAGAACTTACCACCGGCCGAGATGTGAACCACGACCCGATACAGGGCACGGCTGGAGCCGTGCGCACAACAACCGACGCCGAGGACGACAACGGAACAGTACTCCATCGATGATGGAGAAAGGTACAGAGAGGCCGGAGGCGGCGCTCTCCCAGCCCTAGCAGAGCGCTAGGTATTTTCATATATTATGGAAAAAAAAATAGTTATCTACTTATCATAACTTTCTTTTGTACATATGACATCAAGTTTTAGCCATTTTGAAACTATATTATTTAACCATCTTTGATGAGATTACTTAAAATACATGTACTATTAACGTAGTATATGTAGTAATGTTCATACTATTACAAAAAAAAATTATGTTTATTTTATTTATTAACTAGCATTTCTCCACACATGCTCTGCATGTGCAAGTTATTATTATTTTTTTTTCAGAAAATAAAAAAGAAAAAAGTTGGTTATTGCAGAGAAAAGAAAATGGGAGAGAGAAAAGTGGGTTGTGGGTACTTTTTTTTTAAATATTTTTTTAATAAAAATACATTTTGTAAATGTCTTAATTATCCTTGTGATTTAATTAATTCTTAAAGTTTATTAATTTTCAAGAGTCAATTCTGTCAAAATTTTAGATTTTGGCTAACAAAGTCTCTTCTCTTAATAATAGTATAGATATACATGTATGTATATTGAAAACTACAGTATATAAAACTAATATTTAGATAATCGATAGATTCGGTATTTACCAAAACTAAACCAACTTTTTCAGTAATTTTTTATTTCAAGTTTTATTGATCTCGGTAAATTGGCTTACCAAACGTAAGACATCGATTGATATTCGGTTGGTTTGGTAATTATCAAACGAAGTGGCGGCCTAATTTAGGTCAAGCAATGTCTGTGGAGTCTAGAGGGCACCATTATTGGTGGGTATTGGCATAAATTTAATTGTGTGGCTTTGCTATTGTGTGGCTTTGCTTATTATTCAATATGGTAGTAGCGCGCGCTCCACTATATATAAGTCCCACACCACTTCGAATATGGCAGGTCATTCTCTCGTAGCAGAAAGATGGACAACCTTTCTGTTCCTTGTTGGAAATTGAAGGCCATTTCATGCATTCACAAACTCCCTTGCCTCCGCCAATTTTCTTGTAGAGTTCCAATTCGTTCACCTTTTCGTTTCCTACACTTCCTTTACAATCCTTTCATTATCGAACTTATTTACTTTTTAGTGGTCTCTCTCCTGGGTTATTTGGCTTTGAGGGTCACAAAACCAGGAACTAGAACTTCCTTTAAGCCCAAGGACTTTGATTTGTTCTTCACATCTGTCTCTTCCACTACAGTATCAAGCATGTCAACTGTAGAAATGGAGGTTTTTTCAAACACCCAACTCATCATTATGACCATTTTGATGCTGGTGGGTGGAGAGGTTTTCACTTCCATGCTTGGACTTCAAATTGCAAGGTCCAAGATTCCCAAATGTCATGATAACAAAGTTGATGTAGAACTCAACTCTTCTAACGAGACCTCCATCGATAGAATTGAGTTAGGGTTGGTCACCCTTTCACAATTAGAGAGTGAGAAGAAAACTTACATTCATAATGGTGTAAAAACCTTTGACAAGGATAGTACTACTATCAAGAACAAGTCTATTAGGTGTCTGGCCTATGTAGTTTTAGTTTATCTTCTAGTGGTTCATATAGGTGGTTCCAGTTTAATTTCATTGTACATAATCCTTGTTCCAAGTGCAAGACAAGTACTAAAAAACAAAGGCATTGAAATCCAAACCTTTGCTGTTTTCACCACAGTTTCCACCTTCTCAAACTGTGGTTTCGTCCCCACAAACGAGAACATGATCGTTTTCAAGAACAATTCTGGGCTTCTACTTCTTCTAATTCCTCTAATCCTCCTCGGAAACACCTTATATCCGGTGATCCTTCAATTTCAGATATGGGTTTTGGAGAAAATAACCAAGAGGGTGGAGTTCAGTTACATGTTGAAGAATTATAATGAATTGGGTTACAGTCATATGCTATCTGGTCTTCATTCTGTTCTTCTACTTGTCACTGTCTTGGGGTTCATAGCAGTTCAGCTGATACTATTTTGTGCCATGGAGTGGAAATCCGAAGCCATGTATGGTCTTAGTGGCTATCAGAAATTTGTGGCGTCATTGTTTCAAACTGTAAATTCCAGGCATACTGGTGAGTCGGTTGTTGATCTCTCTATCATCTCTCCAGCAATCTTGGTGCTGTTTGTCTCGATGATGTAAGTTGCTCTTTCAGTTGTTTAAATATGCACCAACTTTACTTTCTCGACACTATTCTTTGACCATATTCCTTTTTTTGTTTATTTACACCTTATTTATTTATTTATTCAACGTTGTCAAGTTTTTTTTTTTTTTTTGACTTTTGTAATCATCAAATATCATAAAAATCGTGAATTACATTTGAATATCAGATATTAAAATATTGAGTTTTTCTATTGAAACCTCTATATTTGCTAATTTGATCTCTCATGCTCTTTACACATCCTATTTGCTTTTTAAAAGTAAAATTTGCTAACTAAACCTCTTTCAAATCCCTAAGTTAAGTACTTAACCATACTCATAAAGGGAATGTTCCGGGCATTAAAGATAAGTTTAAATGCTCCCATAATTGTTTGTTTTTCAAACAAAGCGGAAATGATTATTGAAAAAAGTTATAGCTTGGTAACTAATTAAAAAAAATTACCATGAAAATTAAAAATATAGAAAAGGTGATTAAGAATATTGTAAGGTGATTTTGGGGTTTTATAGCAAATTTGATTGTAGAAAAGACTCCAAGAAAAGGAAAATCTGATATCCCAAGAATTATACGTACCTCTGCTTTCCAATGCCATTTGATTTGATTAATTCCTTCTTTTGTTCTTTCCATTTGCTCCGACCAGCTCCTTTATTCCAGTTGTGAACTCCATTCAACAGTTCAAATAATTACACTATCATCTTCAACAGAAAAGCTGATCGATCACTACCACGATATTCGAATTCTGTTCCATAATTCATATCATATACAGTTTTATCATATTTGGACCGAGTTGGGGTTAATCTGAATGGAAGAAGAAGAATAAGAAACAATTATACTACAGTTAGCTAGATCCATAAGCACAATATATATATATATATATATATATATATATATATATATATATATATATATATATATATATGTCTGTGTGTATGTGTCTATATGTATGCGTGTGTGTGTGTATGTGTGTGTGTGCGAGAGAGAGAGTTAAAATATCAGCACAGTAAGACAATAATTAAGTTATGGTATCATTTCTCAAAGGCTAGTTAAACCGATCACTACCTTGAAGCTCTTATTGTGTAGCTCATCATATCGAGAGAATCTGATACTAGATTGTACTTATTAAATTCAGGTATCTTCCACCGTATACTACATTTGGTCCAGCAATTAATGGTGGTTGTCAACAAGGTGATACTTCAGAAAAAGAAGATATTCGAAATCCGAGAAAGACTTTGGTGGAGTCTTCGATATTCTCACAAGTCTCTTATTTAACCATATTTGTCATACTCATTTGCATCACAGAGAGACAAAAGATGAAGGAAGACCCCCTCAACTTCAATGTGTTGAATGTTGTAGTAGAAGTGATAAGGTGCGAACATACATTACTGCATGCCTTTTAAGTTATTCCATTCAACAACTCTCTTCTTTTATGAGGTTTTGATTGCTTATTAACATTCAATTACCTTAGTCAAAATAAGATTTTACTCAACGTTGACAACCTTAACTTAGAAAGATTTTGGAACCTGTGCATAATTTGCAGTGCATATGGAAATGTTGGGTTTTCGACTGGCTACAGTTGTAAACGTCGACTGAATTCTGAGGGTGATTGTAAAGACGCATGCTACGGATTGGTTGGAAGGTTTAGTACAGAAGGAAAGTTCATCCTCATTCTTGTCATGTTCTTTGGGAGGCTAAAGAAATTCAGTATGAAGTAGGGTAAAGCGTAGAAGCTATCTGAGCATCCAAAGTATCTTGTCTGTAACTAGCGATGTTAGTTGTATGTAATGTACAAGAGCTCCAGTCACCTGTCATTAGCCCTATCGATTATTATGTAGAGGCATGTATGTAAGCTTGTTCTAATCGATAATATGATACTTATTAAGAGCGGTGATTTTGAAACTTCCATATTTCAATATATTTACACTTGATTACATTTTAAAGTAGATAAAAGTGGAATTTGACCATGCCAACAAGTCATCAATATTAAGCTAATTTGATATTTTACCTATACAATCGACCATAAGAAGTGTGTCGTTAATTCTACCAAAATTTGAGTTTGTTTTATACATTTCCTCACTGCATGAAGCTAGATATGAAGTACTAGATTTTTTTTTTTCCCCACCCCAACCCACCCATGATGGGGCTCAAACTCCTGACCTCCCAAATGAGAAGTACTAGATCATAGTGGTGCTTAAGTACTAGTTTAGAGTTTCATTAAGATCGAAATTCGGGTATTAAGCACTAGAAGAATTGAAGTGATATGTATATTATTATAGAGTTTATGTCCATTTACCTCATTTCTAGGGATTTTTTTTTTCCCACTTATCCCATTAAGTTTTTTTAATTTCCCTTACCCAGAACACTCTAACAAGGTCTTTCTTAATACCCCATTAAGTTTTTTTTTTACTATTTTACCCTCACCCCTTTATCACTGAGAGAGAGAGAGAGAGAGAGAGAGAGAGAGAGAGAGAGAGAGAGAGAGAGTGTGTGGAAGTGAAAGAAGCCATATGAGACTTCGCCGGAGTCTAGTCACCGGCTGTCGGATTTCGGTCACCCACCACTGGAATCCGGTCACTGGCCGCCTCCCACCAAACTTCTCTAAAAATCTCGCCGGAAGTCCCCAAAGAGGTTGTCGGAGAACTCATAGGTCGCCGAAAAGATTATTGCCCCCAAATAGACCTGTATTGCCCCCCAGTAGAAGGGCAATAAACATCTATTGCCACCTAATAGACGTTTATTGCCCCTCAATAGAACTTTCAGTCGCTGGAATAGGAACTAATCTTCCTAAATTTAGACAAATAAAACTTTGATTAAAGAAAAAAAAAAAGAGGAGATTACATCAATTCAAAACATCTATTGCCCCCCAATAGAATTTTTAGTCGATGGAATGGGAACTAATCTCCCTAAATTTAGATAAATAAAACTTTAATTAAAGAAAAAAAATGAGGAGATTACATCAATTCAAAACATCTATACGTCTGTTGTGGGCAATAGACGTCTATTCTCTCCCAATAAACCTTTAACATACCTCTATTGGCCTAATAGAATTTTTTTTTTCATTTTTCTTTCCTTCTGGACATTCTGCCCCCCATTTTACCAAAAAAATAAAAAGACAGAAAAAAACAAACAAAAGAGATTTGGGCACCCAGAGAAAAGCTCTGGGCACCAAATCATCTTTCTCCTTTCTCCTCTACCACCGGCCTGGGTCGAGCACCGGAGGATACTAGAACATTGATGATGTTGCTCAGTGAGGCCAAGGAGACGGCGTAGTGGATCGAACGGCATCGATAATGCGTAGTAGAGTGGATCGAACGCTCGATGAGGCCAAGGTGACAGCGGAGTGGATCAAACGCCAGAATCTAGGCAAGAACTCAACTCCACACCTGAGGTGTAGATCAGGGAATGGCATCACCAGCGGGTTGGTCCTCGACACATCAGCTTTCTCGGCGAGCTCTTTCATCAGAGAGAGAGAGAGAGTGCATTGCCGGCAGTCTTTTGCTGGAGAGAGAGTGCATTGCCGATAGTCTTTTGCTAGAGAGAGAGAGAGAGAGAGAGAGAGAGAGAGAGAGAGAGAGAGAGAGAAGCATAGCATCGATGTAGTTTTTTAATTAGGTAGAGGGTAAAAATATCAATTTAGTTGAAATAAATTGGGCAGGTGGAATTAAAATGTGTTGTTGGGATAAGTGGAATACTTTTGGCCAATTTTAGTGCTTTAGGTCAAGGATCTGATCAAAACAAGAGGATATGACATATGAATATATAAAACAAGAGTAAAACCCACCACTAGGGTCAAAACTTTCTTGCACCGGACAAAATGATATCTAACTTTCAAAAGTGATCAAAATGATACCTAAATTTTTAAAAGTGATCAAAATGATACTTGAATTTTTAAAAACAAATCAACTTGATACCCAACTTTCAAAAGTGATCAAAATGATACCTAAAGTTTTAAAAACAAATCAATTTGATACCTCAATTTAATTTTTTGTAACTTTTTGTTAAAATTGATCACGTGTGGTGCAGTATTTTGTGAGGTTATAATAATATTTTACACAAAAAACTATTTTTCAATTATTTTTTATTTTACTTTGTTAATTCTCTTCTTCTTCTTATTCTATCTCTGCCTCTCTCTCTCTCTTCCCATTTTTCTTTGTTTCTTTAGAAGTTGGGAAACATCCAAACTTTATTTGTTTCTACGATCGATGGTAGAATTGAAATTGAATGGAAGATTTTTTTTTTTAATTCTATAAAAGAAGAAGATTGAGTTATAGATGATTGATGGCCCTCTGACTACAAATCACTTCAATTTTTGTGCTTGATTTTGCATTTGATTTAACAAAGAAGTTAAAAAAAAGGGCTAAATACTGACTACTACCCTGTAGTTTGGGTCTAAAATCAATTTAGTCCCTAAACTTCTAATTTCATCAAGAACACCCCTGCACTTTCAATTTTGATCTAATAGGTCCAATTTGTTAGTATTCCAACAATTGAGTCATTTAACTTGTTGACGTGGCTCATATATGGCCTATGTTTTATGATGTGGTGTTGAGGTGGCCTGTATAGTCAATTTTGGAGTGAGTCCTACTATTAGAAATCTATCAAATAAATAGTTTTTCAACAAATAATCCAACTATAACTTGAACTCATAACATAATATTAATGAATTGGACCTATTAGATCAAAATTGAAAGTACAGGGGTGTTTTTTATGAAATTAGAAGTCTAGAGACTGAATTGATTTTGGACCTAAACCATAGGGTAGTAACTAGTATTTAGCCCTAAAAAAAATAAACTGAGGTATCAAATTGATTTGTTTTTAAAACTTTAGGTATCATTTTGATCACTTTTGAAAGTTAGGTGATACGGGTGTATCCTCCAACTTAGAGGAAGGAAGGCCCAAGAGGACAACTCAAGGACAACCTCCTGCTTATTTGCATGATTACGTTAGGAAATAATCATCCTAGTTTCATTATGATTCTTTTCCTTACAAACGTTTTGTATCAAACATTTTAAGTCCCATATCTTTATTATTACTTTCCAGATTAGGCTAGGTTTTCATCACTATTTATGTTGCTGCTTGTAAGACTTTGGATTATTGAGTTATATGATATAAGAAAACGTGGCTTTGGCTGCAAATACATGTGAGTTCTTTAAGCATCTTGTTTCTAGTGTCAAGTGGTAGAGTTAGAGACCTGTGTCTGACTTAATTTCCCATTAATCTGGTATCAGAGCCCGGATTCTGTTTGGTGGGATCGATAGACGGTTTCCATGGCTAACAGACGTGGTAGGGGAGGTTTTCGGATGGAGGGTCGTGGCAATACCAACGACATGGAGGAAATCAAGGGGTTGATTGAACAGCTTAGTGAACGCCTTGCTCGCATCGAAACTCAAGGCCGTGATGATGGTGAGAGTTCCGACGGGGAGGAGAGTGTTCATTCTCATGGTGATAGGAGGCATGGTAATAACCATGATCACCATTCTTTAAACTTGAAGGATCTCCCTGAGTTTGAAGGAAGAATGCGACTAGATGAATTCATTGATTGGCTTAACACCATTGAAAGATTTTTGATTACAAGCACACTCCTGATGAAAGAAAGGTGAAGATGGTGGCGATCAAATTGACACACAAGGCCTCTGCTTGGTGGGAATCCTTGCGATCTCGCCGTGAACGCCTAGGAAAACCGAAGATCAATAATTGGGAAAAAATGAAGAAAGAATTGCGAAAAAGATTTTTACCAGAAAACTATACTCAAAACAACTTTATGAAACTTCACAACATAAGGCAGGGGTCGAGAACAGTTGATGAGTTCACAGTGGAGTTCGATCTCTTGACTACAAGATGTGGAGTGATAGAGGAAGAGGAGTAGTTAATTGCAAGATATCTTGGAGGGTTGCGAAAAGAAATTCATGATGTGGTGGTTTTACAACAATATTGGAGTTACAATGATGTTTACAAATTGGCTAGTGAGGTGGAGAAACAACTAAAAGTACGTCAGAAGCGGCCTAGCAATGAGGACTCCTACCACAAACAAATTGCTGCCAAGTGGGTTGCACCATCTGAGACTGATAAAAAAGGAGAACAAAAGATTGAATTCCAGAACAACCGCACCAATCTCAAGGAGGGTGGCAAGCCTAAGAAGTGTTTCAAGCGTTCGGGGTTGGAACATATAGCATCTGAATGTCCTAATCGACGGGTGGTGAACTTGGTTGAGGAAATAGGAGAAACAAGTGAAGCAAGACATGGTGAACTAATGATATCTGATGATTGTCATTATTATAGTGACGAAGAAGTTACCTGGAGTGATCAAGGTGAGTCACTTGTGATAAGAAGAACCATGAATGCATCAAAAATAGAAGAGCACCCAGATTGGAGAAGACATAATATATTTCATACAAAGTGCACTTCCAATGGTAAGGTGTAAGACCTCGGAAATTTGTTATTAATTCCTAAATATTTCCTGGGATTAATAAAGTGTTCGTTTGTACGATTTCGTAGTTCGAGGGTGGAGTGGAATTATTTTCGGACGAATAATTATTCGAAGTGCACGTTTTAGGGGGCTCACAAAGTTTGACTTTTTATACATTTAGATTTTGTGAGAACTTCCTTCACAAAAGTCGTAGAGCGCGTCGATACGAGTTCGTGGACATGTGGAACGCGGAAATCGGAGTTCGTATGAAGAAGTTATGGCCGTCGGAAACACTTTCCATTTTGGTATATATGGGATTTTTCCGGAAAAATATCAGAAAAATCTGACTTTCCATTTTGGGAAAGTTTTCTCTCTCCTCTCTCCCGACCCGGTTTCGCCCCTCCCATTTCGCCGGTCGATATCTTCACCGTCCGGCCACCAATCGGTGCGATTACAAAGGGAATCCTGCTCTCCTCAGTCCCCTCTACACGTATGTGGTTGTTATTCGTCGTGGGAAGCACCGTACACGGCGGTACAAGGCTGAGAAGTGGAGCTGCCGACGTTGAAATCGCCTCCGTGGGTTCTTCCTCCTCCGGCCACTATAGCTCGAGTTCTTTGAGGGCTTTTCTTTCCCAGAGGACGTAGATGCTTCCCTCCAAGCGGCTTGCAACGATTCAAAGTGTGGAAGTCAAATTTTGAAGATTGTGATTCTAGGGTTCATCGGTTTTCAAAACTTGCGAGGTAAATTCCGGCCAAATGGCTTTGTTTCTGACTTTGTGCTAGTTATGAAAGTTTCAATTGGAGTTGAGATGAAGAACTTTGATGTTGGAAGTTTTGTCAAATTTTGACTTTGGTTTGGTGGTGGTGGTTTCCGGCGGCTTCCGGCCACCTCTGGGGCAGTTTCTGCTCCTCAGTGCGATCTACTCGTCGATACGAGCATTTCGATATATAGTTTGTAATTTTTGGAAATCGTATGAGCATGTTATGAGTTTTCCAAGTTTTAGGGTTTTCGGTTCGATTGGTTTTCGATCCGTGAGGATTCGGCCGTCCAATTGACTTGTAGTTTTGTTATATTGATCGTATAAGTATTCCGGAGGCCTCGGGTGGTCTCGGATGAAGTTTCGCCTCGATTGACATTACTTTTGGGGATTTTAGTTCAACGGGAGTTTGAACTTTAATCGTTTTCGATCCGTATACTAAGTTGTGATGCATTTTACTTAGGTGATTGATGGAGTGTGTTCTGTACTTTATCTCGGCTGTAAGAGAAGACGCAGCGGGATTTAGAGGTGAGTAAATCTCACGGTGTTTTGGTTGATAAAGTAGTTATGTTTTAATTTAGTATATTTAAATTGTTAGCATGCAAAATCATATTTATCAAAATAAATTATTTGTTTTAAAATATATGAACTTGATCGACAACGGTTCATGGGTAAGTTAAAACATGGTTTTGATATAAAATGATTTTTGAGAAGTATAATTTATAAAACTATAGTTGGTATTAGTGGTCATTCCTGCGTGAATGACTACGTATATATATATTTACGTGGAATATATATATTGGATGGTGTGGCATTGAGTGAAGAAATAATGGTGACTTTATTTGGATTCTTATTTCGAGCATTTACTTATGTCGGAAATATATATGTATTGGTGGAATTGTTGTGATGCAAACAATATTTGTGAGTGAGTTCATATATTGTTTTGGGGTATGACTTTTCGGAAAACAATATGTTGTGGGAAATGGTATTTCTATTGTTTTGAAAAGTGTTTGAAGATGTGGGAGTCACAGGTTGTGATTTCTCCTTTTTGGTGATTTGAAAACATTTTGGGTCCAGTGTGACTCGTTTGAATGTTTTGATCTAAGGGTCAGGTTGGCCTAAAGATCCGGGGTCGCAGGTTGTGACCTCAGGCAATATATCGTAAGGTTGAACCTCGGCCGAGGTGACAGGTTACGATATATTCAGTTAGAGCTCTAGTCTGTCTGCCAACGTGTCCAGGTTGGACCGGATTTTCATATTGATTTGTTAGGTTAACATTTCTTATGATTTTGTCACGGGGTGACTTGTACAAGTCACCCCGTGACAAAATCATAAGAAATGTTTAGGGAAAAGAATGTTGGTTTTTCATGTGTTGTTTCTTTTGGGAAAAGAATGTTGGTTTTTAAGGAATCATGGTGTATGTTTCTTTTCTTTGAGTTGAAAGGTTTTCCTCGGGATTGGTATGTGTTGCTTCCTTAAATTGAATCGATGGATTCCTCGTGATTTTGGTGTGAGTTATTTCTTCGAGTTGAAAGGTTTTCCTCGTTATTCACATGAGCTGTTTGATTTCCTTATTTATGTTCATTCTTCATTTCTATTGTTTGCTTTATTGTAATCTCCTGAACTAAGTTATATGCAAGGATTACTGCTTTTGTATTGTTTGCTTTATTGTAATCTCCTGAACTAAGTTATATGCAGGGATTACTGCTTTTTGTATTGTTTGTTTTAATGTAAATTCCCGAACTAAAATCTATGCAGGGATTTATATGATTTCTTTTGTTTGTTTTCATGTGATCTCCTGAACTAAGTTTCTATGCAGGGATTACTGATTTTGCTTAATTCTTATTGTGGGTATAGTTGTGGGTTGTGATCTGTAGTGATTGGAAATGAGTATGTTTTCCTGGTTGTGTCGTTGAGGCAAAGGAATGGTGATCTGATAGATTGTGGGGACGTGAATTGTTTAAAATATTGGGAGTTATTTGTATAATTGGAGATTGTGGGAAGTGAGATAAAATGAATTGAGAGTCAGAGCTTGTGGGTTTTAGTTGGGTTGAAATTATTGAGCATGATATTGATTAGTTGAAACTTGATGTTTTTGTTGTGATAATTAAATATTGTTGCTTTAATTATCTCACGAATTGAGAAATTATAAGCATGAGTGACGTGAGTCACTTTATTTGAGTTTACTCATACGAGCTGAAAAGCTTACCAGGTTTGTTGTTTACATTCCCGGTGCACTATTCTATGGTGTAGGGGTTATTGTGCAGGTTAGAATATCGGGTGATCGTTATCGAAGCTGAGGTGGACTTTCCGTCACGTGGGTGTAGAAGGGCGCTCATACTTGTAGTCTTCCGCTGTATAGTGAGTTGGTGAGAGTGGTTACACGTTGAATTGATATTCAGTTTAATTTGTAAACTATTGTAATATAATATGTGACTCTAAAGAACGAGTCGGTATTGACATTGTGAGTTCAGTTAGTTTGTTACTTAGTTTAAATGAAAAATTTTCTATATGTGTTTTCTTGTGTTTGTTCTCGCGTTTCGGATTTGAATTTAATTATTCAAAATTCGGGGCGTGACATAAGGTGTGTCACGTTATCATTGACGGTGGGAGTTGTGAAAACATTGTGGCACAAGAGATGGTAAACAAGTTGAACTTGCAAACAGAAAGGAAGCCAATATCCTATAAGTTGCAGTGGTTCAAAAAAGGTAGTGATGTAGTAGTCAACCAACGTTGTTTGGTATCATTCTCTATTGGAAAAAGTACCAAGACTCACAATGGTGTGATGTAGCACCAATGGATGCTTGCCATCTCTTATTAGGACGTCCTTGGCAATTTGATAGGAGAGCTCACCATGACGGGTACCAGAACACCTACTCTTTCTTGAAGGATGGAAAGAAAATTATTTTGGGTCCATCTAGAGCAGACTACAAACCAAAATCATCCAAAGCAGAGAGCTGCATTTTTCTCTCCACAAAGAAGTTTTTAACTGAATCCAAAGAGAGTGGGGAATTGTATATGTTGATGGTGAAAGAAGTGGGCACTGATGATTTTAGTTATTCCAAGGTGTTGGCACCTTTGCTGGAGGAATATAGTGAAGTCATTCCTGAGGAGTTACCTTCTGGGCTACCACCTATGTGTGACGTACAACACCACATTGATCTAGTACCAGGTTCAAGTTTGCCAAACAGGCCTCACTACCGCATTAGTCCACAAGAATATGAAGAGCTCAATAGGCAAGTGACTGAGTTGCTACAAAAAGGAGTGATCCGGGAAAGTATGAGTCCGTGTGCAGTACCAGCATTACTCACACCTAACAAGGATGGGACCTGGCGTATGTGTATTGACAGTAGAGCAATAAATAAGATAACAGTAAAGTATAGGTTTCCAATCCCACGCTTGGATGATATGCTTGACCACTTATCTGGGGCTAAGGTATTTTCAAAAATTGATTTACGAAGTGGGTACCATCAGATAAGGATAAGGCCTGGAGATGAATGGAAGACTGCTTTCAAGACCCGTGATGGTTTGTTTGAGTGGCTTGTAATGCCGTTCGGATTAACGAATGCTCCTAGCACATTCATGCGACTCATGAATCAGGAATTTTCGCCCTTTTATTGGAAAATTCGTGGTTGTTTATTTCGACGATATTCTTGTGTATAGCCTTAATGAAGCAGAACACTTGAAGCACCTACGAGAGATTTTTGAAGTATTGAGGGTGCATAAGCTATATGCCAATTTGAAGAAGTGTGAGTTTTTAACTGAAAGCTTAGTTTTCTTGGGATATGTTATTTCTGCTGAAGGGATTAAAGTGGACTCAAATAAAATTGCAGCAATTTTAGAGTGGCCAACACCAAAATCCATCCATGATATTAGAAGCTTTCATGGCCTAGCTTCTTTTTATCGGCGGTTTATTCGCAATTTTAGCTCCATTATTGCTCCAATGACCGATTGTCTGCGTTCTAATGTATTCAAATGGACTGAAGAGGCTAATAAGAGTTTCCATGCAATAAAAGAAGCTATGACCAAAGCCCCTGTCTTGGCTTTACCTGATTATGATAAGGTTTTTGAGGTTGATTGTGATGCGTCCAAGAATGGTATTGGAGCTGTCTTGAGCCAAGAAGGAAAGCCCATAGCTTTCTTCAGTGAGAAATTAAATGACACCAGGCAGAGGTATTCCACATATGACGTTGAATGTTATGCCATTGTTCAATCTCTTCGATATTGGAGGCAATATCTTATCTTCAAATAATTTGTTCTCTACTCTGATCATGAAGCCCTCAAGTTCCTCAATGGACAACAAAAACTTAATAGGCGCCATGCCAGATGGGTCGAAGAGCTACAAGAATACAACTTTGTGATCAAGCATAAAGCTGGGGTGCAAAATAGGGTGGTTGATGCCTTGAGTAGGCGTGGAGCACTTCTATCTGTGATAGAGGTACGAGTTGACGGATTTGATTACTTCAAGACGTTATATCAAGAAGATGTAGATTTTTGTGAGACATGGAATGAGTGCAAAGAGAAGAACTCTATTAAATATTTCCATATTCAAGATGGTTTCTTATTCAAGGGTAGCAGGTTATGTGTCCCTAACTGTTCACTACGGCTCTGGATCATTGAAGAATTGCATGGAGGTGGTCTTGGTGGACATTTTGGGAAGACTAAAACTTTGTCATTAATTGAGGAGAAATTCTTTTGGCCCAGGTTGCAAAGAGATGTACTGAGGTATGTACAACGTTGTCGTATATGCCACCTAGCTAAAAGTAGAAGTCAAAACACAGGGTTGTACACACCCCTTCCAGAACCAAAAGCTCCCTGGGAAGAAGTTAGCATGGATTTTGTTGTAGGATTACCAAGGACAAAACAGGGGTTTGATTCTATTTTTGTAGTGGTGGATAGATTTTCCAAAATGGCACATTTTATACCTTGCAAAAAGACAATGGATGCTAGTAATATTGCCAATATATACTTTCGTGACATTGTAAGGCTGAATGGAGTTCCTCGTACCATCACATCTGATAGAGATAGCAAGTTTGTGGGACACTTTTGGCGAACCTTGTGGAGAAAGTTGGGTACAAAGCTTCAGTTTAGTACTGCTTATCACCCTCAAACCGACGGGCAGACAGAAGTGGTGAATCGAAGCTTGGGAAACTTATTGAGAGCACTAGTTCGGCATAACAAGGCAAGTTGGGTTGAGTTCATTCCACAAGCTGAATTTGCTTACAATAGCTCCAAGCATAGTACTACGGATGTCAGTCCTTTCGAAGCTGTATACGGTAGCAACCCCAATGGGCCTTTGGATTTAATTCCATTACTTGTCACGGATCGATTCAGCGGTGATGCCAAAGATATGGCAGACCATATTAAGGAGTTACATGAACAAGTGCGGAGAAGACTTGTTGAGAGTAATCAGAAATACAAGGAGGTTGCTGACAAGCATCGTCGTTATGTTGAGTTCAAAGAGGGTGACCTGGTTTGGATCAACTTGAGCAAGGAGAGGTTTCCACGTGGGAAGTGTGGTAAACTACATGACAGAGGAGGGGGACCATACAAGGTTCTCAAATGAGCTGGTAACAATGCTTATGTTCTCGAACTCCCTGATGATATTGGAGTGTCTCCTACTTTTAATGTTGCTGATTTGCAAGTCTATCATGGTGAGAATGAACCTACTGCTGTGGACTCGAGGGCGAGTCCTGTCCAACCCGGGGTGCCTGATACAGGTGTATCCTCCAACTTAGAGGAAGGAAGGCCCAAGAGGACAACTCAAGCACAACCTCCTGCTTATTTGCATGATTACGTTAGGAAATAATAATCCTAGTTTCATTATGATTCTTTTCCTTACAGACGTTCTGTATCAAACATTTAAGTCCCATATCTTTTATTATTACTTTCCAGATTAGGCTACGTTTTCATCACTATTTATGTTGCTGCTTGTCAGACTTTGGATTATTGAGTTATATGATATAAGAAAACGTGGCTTTGGCTGCAAATACGTGTGAGTTCTTTAAGCATCTTGTTTCTGGTGTCAAGTGGTAGAGTTAGAGACATGTGTCTGACTTAATTTCCCATTAGTTGGGTATCAAGTTGATTTATTTTTAAAAATTTAGGTATCATTTTGATCACTTTTAAAAATTTAGGTATTATTTTGATCACTTTTGAAAGTTAGGTATCATTTTGTCCGGTGCAAGAAAGTTTTGATCTTAGTGGTGGGTTTTACTCATAAAACAATGTGCATGCATGTGGCTCGGGCAAAGTGATGGTTGAACTTTGCCAAACAGACGGGGCTCTTTGGTTTTAGAAAGAGTCACAATTACATAGTACACCACTTGTGTTAAAGTCATACCTCAAATTGTTCTCCAACTTTCCATATTCTACTCCAACATGGATAACCAATTAGCCACCAGCATAATTTTCCTCAAGGAAAAGAGATTGATGCAGAAGAAAGGAACATGTTACATTAGTTTCTTATAGCAGAGGGAGATCGATGAAGTTGATAGAATGGTGCAGAAATTGGCCGTCAGGAGACTGTACCGAAAGGCTGGTTAACTATTAACTATATATGCTGCATTTTAAGCTAATTTAACATTCAGCATCCATAGAATCATTTGGTCCTAACTGAGACTAACTTGACCAACACAACCTAAACCGTTCCACAAAGGTTAATGAGCAACAAAATTCAAGGGAAACATAGAATTAAGCTGAGTTTTTTCACGTGTTAGTGGGTCCATGTCCCCACTCCTGGGGTGACATGGGGAAGTCTCCTGCCCGTTGCAGATGAATTAAGCAGACCAGTTCTTGTCAAGATTTCCCTTGATCGCATGCATCCACGTTCCTCGAGGGAATTTTCCGAACAGGTTGGGCTGCTTCTCCTCTAACCCATTCTTGATTAGGAACCCATTGTAATATTTTCCACCCAAACACATTGATAGATGAGAAAAAGCTATCAAAACAAATCATTAAAAAGTTAAGGGAAAATTTCACAAACAATACACAAAGTAAAGGCCCACTAATAATTCTTATACATAAAGTTCCAAACCAAACATTTTGGTACACGAAATCTGAAACTCGACCCACTATCAGTACACGACGTCAATTTTTGACACCAAAATGTCCATTATGCCCTCAGTTCTTTTTTTTTTTTAATAATTTTTTTTTTCTGTTATTTTTTTTCCTTCGTTTTTATCTCTTTCTTCTTCCTTCTTCCTTCTTCCTTCTTCCGGCTCCATGAAACCCACCTCTGTTTTCATGTGAGAAGAAGCCTGAGCTCACCCACCTCTGTTAACTTCTCAGCCACCAAAATAAGATAACACAGGTGCACACGCACTCTGAAAAAAGAACAAGATGTGAGAAAATTTTAAGATCAAAAGAAAGAGCAATGAACCAATTCTCTTTTCCTCTCCTCTAACTTGTCTAGTATAGCTTTCTTTGATGATTCCATGTCATCTCCAGTTTCAACTGATGTTTTGGAGTTGCCAACAGCTTCATTTGATCCGCGAGATCGACTGGTATCCAATGCTGTTTGTGCATTTTCCAGCTCATCTCTCAAATTCTTTTCAGTGTCCTTCAATTCCTGATAACAATATTTAAATGGACATTTTGGTGTGATGTGAAAATAACAATAAGAATTTGAGGGCATAATGGACATTTTGGTGTCAAAAATTGACGTCGTGTACTGATAGTGGGTCGAGTTTCAGATTTCGTGTACCGAGATGTTTGGTTTGGAACTTTATGTATAAGAATTATTAGTGGCCTTTACTTGGTGTACTGTTTGCGAAATTTTCCCAAAAGTTAAGTACACATTGATAGTCGTACGCTAGGATTTCGGGTCGGTTCGGGTCAGGTCGGGCGAAAACGAGTCGTCACTCTCCCTTTTTATGGTACAGCCCGAGAAAATATGTCCCCCACCCCCTAAACAATTAGGGTTACCTCTATTTAAGTAATGATCTGAAATGTCAGTATTGCCCCTGAAAGGTCTTCTAAAATTTTGACATAGAGATTCCACTTTCGCATATCATAAAACTTACTTAATTGGATTCCAATTTTAACGTGTCACGTGGCTACGGACTCATTTTAACGGGTGCTACAACTTTTATGAAGAAAACTTCTTCAAAAATTGAACTGAATAAAAAGTCAACTTTAAAATCCCAAAATAGTTTTACGAAAGTGAAAAGAGAATAATTGTATCGTTGACCATCTAAATGACTAGTAACTAGGTAACTCTAAGATGCGAGGCGTAACATTTTCCTTTCGCAACGATGGACCCTTCTCTCCTCTTCTTTTTCTTCAATTCTCCTTCATTTGCATCTTCTTCTCTTCTCCTTGTATGCATCGAAACCTAATTAAGGATTGAAATATTACTCGATACGTCGATATACTTTCCGATATATATAATTTCTTTTTGGAATGATTGATATTTCATAGATGGAAAATATTTTATCTTCTCCTTTTCGCTGAAATTTCTTTAATATCGTCAAATATTCTCGATATATCAGATATTTTGTATATATCCTGATAAAATAAAGAAATATCTGTAGAATCTGATAAGAGCAACAAAAAAATAAAAACATAACTCAATTATTCTAAAAAAAAAAAAAACATACATTATGGAACGTGGAGGTTAGGTGGGGTGTAAAATTTTAAGAACAGAGTCTAGTTAGGAAATGACATAATAGAGAGACAACCCAACCTCTTTAAGAAAAAATACCTCGCGGTGAAACCTCTAAAGGCAGATTTAGGTCAGATGAAATCCCCTTAAGGGGAATCTAGGTGAGCATAAATCCTCTCAAGGCGAACCTATGTGAGAAGAAATCCTCTCATGACGAATCAGTGTGAGGAGCAATCCCCCTTAAGGCCAATCTTAAGGGGAGGAGAAATCCCCTCGAAGTGAATCTAGGTGAGGAGTCAAGGGTAATTTGGGTGAGAAGAAATCCTATTAAGGCGAATTTGATCATGCCACCCAAGATGAAGACCACGAAGCTAGAACAGTTGGTCATGGTGCTCAAGAGAAGATTGTTTATGGGAGGAGGATTAGAGGTGTAACTGATTATCAAAGTACTACATCTGATGTTGCTTTAGTTTCCTTAAGTTTCAACTCTATCAATTTACGCATAGGGCAAGTGAGACCTCAAATGAATATCATGCATGCAAAAATCAATTTGGCTATAATGTTTATGGATATAATTAATATGAAGAAATACTTGAGTCGTCATCCAGATGGATTCATCTTTAATATTCCCTTATTTAGTAACTCCAAATAAGGACTGAAAATATTTGTCGATATGTTGATATACTATCTGATATAATTTACTGGAAGAAATATCTACCAGATTTCCTCGAAACCCTAAAGTGCTCACTGCATGTCGTCGCTAGCCCCTCCCCTACCCCCTTTGCCTCCCTCCTTACCCCATCAGCCCCGCCTCCTTTGCTCTTCTCCATTGACGACCTACCAACCCTTTTCTATGAGGAAGGCCTTGTCTCAATTAGAATTTCTGAGACTTCGTTCCTCAGGGAACTTGAAAATTGCAAAACCAACTTGGTAGGACGAGTTTCTCTTCCTCCAAAATCTGCCCCATTGAAAGCACATGAGCTAACGCTACAACTTAAAGCGGCTTGGCCAGATTTGACAAACTGGAGGATCGCCCCACTTGGTAAGGGATTTTTCATGTTGCGTTTTCAGTCCATTGCTGATATGCAAGAAGTCTGGTCTCTTGGATCTATAAAGTTACAAACTGGTATCCTTCGTTTCATCAAATGGACGCTGCAATTTTCACCCTCTTCCTATAAGAATTCTTTTGCGCAAGTTTGGATATGTCTCTGGGACCTAAATGATGCCTATTGGGATCCACAGACCCTTTTTGAGATTGCGAAAGGGGTAGGCATGCCTGTCAAGCTGGACCCTAGAACTGTTGATCGATCTGTAGGGTTATATGAAGAGTTTTGGTGGATGTTGACTTCTCTAGGCCATTGTTGACCCAGCTACGATTTACACGTGACTGTGGTGCCCCAATTGTTATTGGAGTGGAAAATGAAACTATCCACAATGTTTGTCCTTCTTGTCAGAATATTGGTCATACAGCTTCAAGGTGCAGGGTGAAAGATACCAGTGAGGCTAGCTTGGCTCCCATTACTGAGACTCTGGCCAATACTGATGCTTCAATTACAAGAGGTAGGTCGAAAATTAGGTCCAAACACACTCGTCGTAGAACTGCTCGCTCCAACCAGAGGTCTACTAAACCTGCTTCTCAGGAACCAGCTTTGGAGGCAGTCATTGAGAATGTTGGCAATGCTGCAAAGACTGTAATTGCTAATCACTCTGTGCTTATTGCGTCACACCCTGTGGCACAAATTGCCTTCTCACCTAATACTGGGGAAGCTGCTAAAGAACAGTTTACTGAGCCCTGCAATTCTTCTTCTTCATTAAGTGCTCCTCCTGGTTTCCAGAAGCCTCTTCAGCTGCCTGATATAGGAGCTTGCAACTCTAGCTTATCTCCTATCATTGATAGCCAGGTTGCGGAAGCTTCTTAACCCGATTTGTCTAACAAAGAGGAGGGTGAATTTTCTCCAGTTATCTTTAAGGAAACAAAAAAGCTTCTGAAGCAAACTTCAAAAGTTAAGGGTTTGCCACTGCCTCGTAAATCTACATATGTTCGTGCCTCCCTGAATAAGGGGCCAAACACAAATTATTTTGATGAGTATCCTATTTTGGAATGCCTGTGGCCTAGCAAATGAGGACACTCAAAGGGCATTACGTAACCTGGTTTGTTCCAGTAAGCCTCTCCTAGTTTGTATTTCTAAACCTTTTATTCTACCTTCTGCTATCCCTGTTTCTTTTGGCATTCATTGAATTTGACTATGGTTGCCACTAATAATCGGGGAGCGCAAGACCCCAATATGTGGTTTCTTTGTAACTTGAATCTCAGGCCTGTGGTTGTCTCCTCCACGGATCAGCAAATAACAATTTCATGCAACCTAGATGGCAACCACTGTTACATTACAGCGGTTTATGCTAAAACTACAGTTGTAGGAAGGCGTCTTCTTTGGCAGGAGCTTGGCAATATTTGTTTAATAGCGGCTAATACACCTTGGCTAGTCCTTGGTGACTTTAATTGCGTTCTTGGGGCTCATGAAAAGAGAGGTGGCAATGTCCCAAGTGCTCACTCTTGTCAGGAGTTCCAGTTGATGTGTACTGATTGTGAGCTTCTCAATATTGATACAAAGGGTGTTTTCTTTACTTGGACTAATCGAAGAACTGAGGTAAGACTGGATAGAGCACTTGCAAATGCAAATTGGTTCGAAGCTTGGGCCACCTTTGATTGTCGCACCCTTACCAAATCCACCTCAGATCACTATCCCATTTTGGTCTCCTATCGCAGATTTGTTCATTCTTGTCGGCCCCCATTCAGATTTCAGAATATGTGGCTCTAGCACCCGAGTTTTAATCATATGATACAAGATTTTTGGAGGCAATTATCTTTTCATGGTTGCTCTATGTTCATATTGTCTGCCAAGCTTAGAGCGGTCAAACTAATGTTGAAGTAATGGAACAAGTCACATTTCGGGGACATCAGCCTTAGGGTTAATGAAGCAAAAGCAAAGTTAGACTGCATTCAACAAGAAATATCTTCACTTGGGCCTTCTGCTGACCGTTTCAAATTAGAAGACGAAGCTCATGCGGATTACCAAGTTGCTCTTTCAATGCATGAATCATTCCTCAGAAGCAAATCCCGAGTTAGATGGCTTGCTGAAGGGGATCGAAACACTACTTTTTTGCACAACATGGTAAAACTCAGACGTATTCAAAAATCGATGGCATCCTTGACAGCCGGTCCTCAGGTTCTTTGCACGCATGATCAAATTGCTTCACATCTTGTTAACCATTTTAGAATCCTTTTCACCAGAGATTCAGAGCTTATTGACACGGGGCTTGTGGAGAGGGTTATCCCTTCTCTAGTCACCGTAGAGGAAAATTCTCTACTCACTACGATCCCTTCATCTGAAGAAATAAAGGATGCTGTCATGAATATGGATGGATTTAGTGCTCCTGGTCCTGATGGTTTCAGTGGTTCATTTTTTCAGGCATGTTGGGACACTGTGGCTACTGAGGTTATTGCTGCAGTCTCTAGTTTCTTTCAGACTGGCTTCATTTCTCCTAATTTTAACTCGAGCATTATTATTCTTATTCTTAAGAAAGAGGATGCTGATGTTGTTTCTGACTATAGGTCAATTGCTTTAACTAATTTCATCTTCAAGGTTTTTACTAAAATTCTTGCAGACAGGTTGGGCACGGTTGCGGCAAGAATTATCTCCCCTAATCATAGTGGTTTTGTGAAAGCTAGAACCATTGTGGATCCAATTATCCTGACTTCTGAATGCATTAATTTGCTAGATAAAGAGTGTAGATGGGGGAATATTGCAATCAAGTTTGATGTTAGCAAAGCTTTTGACACGCTTGACTGGAACTTCCTGTTAAAAGTTCTCCGTGCTTTTGGTTTTCATTCTACATTTATCAGCTGGGTTCATGCAATTCCAAAATCAGCTAAGCTCTCAATTTTAGTGAATGGCCAGTCTTGCGGATTTTTTGAATGTTCACGTGGTGTCCGTCAGGGCGATCTGTTGTCCCCCTTGCTTTTTTGCTTAGCGGAGGAGGTGCTAAGTCGTGGCTTAAGTAAACTTGCTGACAGGAAGAAAATTGCCCGTATTGCAGCTCCAAATAAAATTTACCCTCCTACTCATGTTTTATTTGCTGATGATATTATGGTGTTCATGCAGAGTAGTTCTAAGGGACTGAAAGCCTTGATGAAATTCATGGATGAATATGCTTGCAACTTGGGGCAAGTTGTCAACAAGGGCAAGTCCTCAGTATTCATGGGCAGATTTGCTGTTAGTCGAAGACACACCATCACTAGGATTTTGGGCATTCCAAAAGGTTCATTGCCTTTCAATTATTTAGGCATGCCAATTTTTAAGGGCTGCCCTAAGCCAGTTTACTTTCGAGCCCTAGCGGATAAGGTGTTGTAATACCCGAAAAATTCAAGTTAATTTCCGATGACGTTTTGGAAATGATTTCGTGGTCGTGGGCACGAGTACGAAGCTTGGAGGAGTGTGGAATTAGTTCGAACGATTTAATTTTCGAAAACGAACGTTATTTAGGGGGTCTCAAAAAAAAAGTGACTTTTTATACGTACAGAATTTGGGAAAACTTCCTTCATGAAACTTGTAGAGCTTGTCGATACGATCGCGTGCATATGCGGAACGCAAAAATCGGAGTTCGTATGAATTAGTTATGATTTTTCGAAAAAGTTTCCAGTTTAGTATAAAGTTTCCATTTTGGGAAATTTTCCAAAAAATATTTTCTTTCTTCCCGTTTGGGAAACTCAGCTCTCTCTCCCCGCGTTTCGCCCCGTCGGATTCTCCTTCCATTTTCTCCGTCGTCCGGCCATGAAGAGCCGCCCCCGAAGGCTGCACGGCTTCGCCTCAACTAGCTGCAGCTGCTAGACGTGGAATTTTCCACCGGCACGGCCCAGAAACCGGAGAATCCGAGAGAGTCCGATCCGAGCACCAAACCGAGTCAACGCCGATATCTCTCGATTCCGACCACCAAACCGAGTCAACGCCGATATCTCTCGATTCCGACCACCAATCTTCAAGTTTCTTGACGTGTTGAACTCGCCTCAACCTTCTGATCATCATTCTAGAAGGATCGCACCTGGAGTGATCGGATTCACGTTCGTCGGAGCTCGCCGGATTCTGGAAATTTTCCACCACCACCGAAGCTTTTGATAGGTATATCTCGAGCTGTAGTGCATCGTTTTGATTGATTCTTGAACCAGTGAGTTCGCCTTGATGTTCTTAACAACTCTCCAGAATGAATCGAAGCCTGAAATTGAAGTTTGTACGTCGAATTGGAGCTCGCTGGTTTCTGCAGTTTCTCACCGGTTTCTGGAAAAAATCCGGCCACCCCGACTGTGTTAGGTAATTTCGACCACTTCCGGTCATTTTCAGCTTACATGGTAGTTATGAAAGTTGTTAAGCATGATGAGAGGAAGAAGAGCAGCCCGGCCCCGACACCATTGGCGGTGGTCGGCGGCGGCTCTGCCACTAACTCCGGCGGCCCTTTCCGGCTACCTCCGGGGGTCAAAAATATAGTTTCTGTGCATTTTTAGATTCTATATTTCAATACGATCATTTCGATATATTATACGCAATTTTCGGATATCGTATGATTTAGTTATGAATTTTTAAGTTTCGATCGATTTCGATCGTTAGATTTGTGATCTGTGAAATTAGGACCGTCAGATGGACTTGTAGTTTTGATATGTTGATCTTATGACTGTCCCAGTGGCTTTGTGTGGTCATGGGCGAAGATCCGACCGTTGGATCTTCGTATAAATGCAAAACAGTGATTAGGGAGGCGATTCGTGACGTCCGTCGGATTTTCGTATAAATTTGTGAAGATGTTAGTAAGGACGATTCAGGAAGATCTGACCATAGGATCTTCGTGATGATTTTTGGAGGGTGATCCTAAGGGCGATCCGTGAGGATCCGACCGTTGGATCATCATTTAATTTCGATCCGACCGTTGGATTGTCGTTTGAGTATGTTTTTGAGCTATTGGCTAAGATAAGGTCATGTGTGATTAGGTGATTGACGGTCTCCCTTGGGTGAACGATTTCGGTGTGTGTTGTGTTGAATTGAAGACGCAGCGGGAATATCGAGGTGAGTAAATCGCACATGGTTCATTCACGAACCGAAATTCGGTGATTTTATTTAATTGGGAAATTGTGGAAATTGTTTTATGAAAATAAATATTTGTTTTAAATTATATGGACTTGATCGACTACGGTCCATAGGTAAGTAAAATGTATTTAAACTATAAAAATGAATTTCCTGATTTTAATGCATGTGAACTATAGTTGGTATTAGTGGTCATTCTTGTGTGGGTGACTACGTATATATATATTTACGTGGAATATATATTGGATGTGTGGTATTTGGTGAAGTGTGGAATTGATGCGATTGATTTACAATTCGAGCATTACTCTCTAGAAGATATAATTTATCTTATAGGTTGAGTTGAGTGTGATAAAGAGTAATTGAGTAAAGTGCTATAGTTGAGTCGTTGAGATGAGTTAAATGAGGAGTCGAGTGATTTGAGGCAAATATTTTCGTAAGGGTGAACCTTGGCCAAGGTGACACTCTACGATTCAGTTAGAGCTCTAGTCTGTCTGCCATCATACTGCTTGGGGGATAAACGAGTTATCATATGCCCTTGGGTATGACATACTGAATGGGGTGATTAATATAATTAATCATAAGCCTGTAAGTATGATATACTGAATGGGGTGATTAATATAATTAATCATAAGCCTGTAAGTATAATATACTGCATGGGATGATTTATATAAATAAATCATAAGCCTGTGAGTATATATTGAGTGAGAAGTTGTTTGTTTTTGAGTAGTCATTGTGAGATGTGAGTTGATTGATACTTGAAGTGACGTTGTACACTTCAATTATTATGCAAAACAAAATTAAAATGTGCTTGAGTTGATTTTGTTACTTTAAATCGTGCAATCCTTTCATTTACTCATACGAGCTTTGCAAAAAGCTTACCGGGTTTGTATTGTTGCAATCCCGGTGCACTATTCAAACGGTGTAGCGGGTAATCCTACAGGTCAGGAGAACCAGGGCGGTGATCAGGCTGCTTAGAGTTGTGGTACTTGAGTTACAACATCTTGTGAGGTTTGTTATGCTCATGTTGAGCTTTACAATTTTACTTTGTAAGAGTGAGTTGTAATAATTAACTCGAGGTTTTTGAGATTTGAATTTTGAGTGTCGTGAGGTGTGGTTATTTTGAGAAGAAAATTCAGGACATTTATTCTATTAAGTTGTATAATTCATGCTTCGCATTTGAATTTATGTTATTCAAAATTCGGGGCGTGACAGGTGTGTTGCAAGCTCTCCTCATGGAAGGGTCTTCAGTTATCACAAGCTGCCAGGTTGCAACTTATTACTTCTATGATACAAAGTTTGCTCATCTATAGCTTCCAAATCTATGCTTGGCCTCGGTCCTTGTTGTCTAAAATTCAAACTTGGACTAGAAACTTTTTCTAGTCTGGTGATCCCTTGAAGCGGGGGACAACTTTAATTGCTTGGGATCAATGTTGCTTACCGGTTCATCAAGGCGGTTTAGGGCTGAAGAACTTATTTTCACTTAATAAATCCTTACTGCTCATGCGCTGTTGGAATATCACACAAGCTGCCTCCTCCTCTTCTATCCTTCTTCGTGACAGATTCTTCAACAGACCCTTTCAGTTTTTCAAGTCTTACCAGCGCTCTTCAGTATGGGTTGGTTTGAAGAAATTATGGCCTTCCTTTCAGTCCGGCCTTCAGTGGCTTGTGGGTAATGGTAGTCAGGTTAGTTTTTGGAATGACAATTGGCTAGATTCTCCAATTGTTGACTCCCATAATATTGCTCCGGAAGTGAGGGGTTTCCTGAAAGAGAAGGTAAGCGATTTTATTATAAATAATACATGGTCTCTACCTACTTTCTTTTCCTCCTCGTTCCCTGAAGTTGCAGAGAAGATACACAATGTCGCTCTGCCTAGCTATCCTGCTGAAGATTGCGTCATTTGGGCTAGTTCTTCTTCTGGCATTCTAACATCAAAAGAGGCCTATAGTTTCATTTCTCCATCTCCACCTACTTTATACTGGTGCAAGCTCATTTGGTATAAGGCCATCCAGCCACGTAAAAGCTTAACTACTTGGAAATTTCTTCATGGTAGGCTTTTTTCTGATGATCGTTTGCAACGCTTTGGCTACTCCTTGTGTTCCAGGTGTGAATTTTGTCATAATGGAATTGAGTCCATGGAGCATTTATTTTTTCGTTGCAGCTGGGTCTATTCTTTTTTGGGATGGCTTCTCAGCTTGTTTCGGCAATCCCTGCAAACAGAGATGACGTGCCAGGATATGATCTCTAGTTTACTGCTTGATTCCACTGCACCAGCAACTAGGAAATTATGGCGGTTTGCTTATTGCAATGCAGTTTGGAGCATTTGGAAAGAAAGAAACAAGTTGAAATTTAATGGGGATAATTTTGATTTGTCTTGTTTTAAGCATTTCTTCTTGCTCTCCCTTAAAGACTCTGCCTCTATTTATTTTTCACCTTACTCCAACTCTTCAGTTGCTGTACCAATGTTTAGTATCCTTGGAGTTTCATCTCTGAGGCTTAAGGCCCCAAAGTTCATTCGTGTCCTTTGGCAGCCTCCGCCAATTGGATGGTTAAAAGTTAACACAGATGGCTCATTTAAAGGCCCCCATACTACTGGTTATGGTGGAGTCTTCAGAAACTCTGATGGGATTTTTCAAGGTACTTTTGCTCATAATATTTTAGTTCAGAGTGCAGTTGAAGCTGAAATTTTAGCAGTTATTGAATCTTTATCTATTGCTCAAGTACGAGATTGGAATAATATATGGTTGGAAACAGATTCAGCTCTAATCTTACATTATTTCAAGTCTCCCAATCTGGTTCCTTGGAGGTGGAGAGTGGCTTGGTTAAATAGCCTTCAATATGCTAGGTCCATTCAATTTAAGGTTACCTACATTTACAGGGAAGGCAACAGCTTGGCTGACAAATTAGCTGAGTATAGAGCTACCAACCTAGGTTCTATTTGGTGGATTACAGTTCCCAACTTCATTGCTGGGCTCTATGGTCGTGCTTTGTCCTCAGGCATTACGTATTGTTTCAGATAGTGAGCTTTTGATTAATTAGTTTTTGTCGTTGTATTGCTTTCTCTATTGTTTTTTGCTCCTTTCAATAGCACTTTTGATAGGTACTTGCGATGTTGAATTATGTCCTGTGGAAGTGGATTTGGCCTAGTCCCCCCTTCCTCTTGTACCTTTCTTCTCTTTTAATCAAATTTCGACTAAGCGCGATGAGTTAGCTCTTATGTCGCTTTCCTAAAATAAAAAATAAAATAAAAATCTGATATAATTTCTTTTTGGAATGACTGATATTTCATAGATGGAAAATATCTTATCTTCCCATTTTCGCTGAAATTCTCTAATATTGTCAATATATTAGATATTTTGAATATATTCCTATAAAATCAAAAAATTATCTGTAAAATTTGACACGAGAACAAAAAAGATTAAAAAGTAAATCAATTATTCTAAAAAAAAACCATACATTATGGAACATGGAGGTTAGGTGGGGTGTAAAATTTTAAGAACGGCATCTAGTTAGGAAATGACCTAATAGAGAGGCAACCCAACCTGTTTGAGAAAAATACCTCTAGGTGAAACCTCTAAAGGCAGATTTGGGTGAGGTGAAAAATTCCCTCAAGGGGAAACTAAAAGAGCATAAATCCTCTCAAGGTGGACCTGTGTGAGAAGAAATCATCTCATGGCAAATCAGAGTGAGGAGTAATTGTTAGCCAAATAGCCACCCTCAAGTATAAAGGTCAAGTTATAGTGTAGGGATTATGAGTAGGGGATATCGTACCCAAGGGATTGGAAAACCCACTCTAGCTAGGGAAAACCTAAAGGGTGCTAGATGAATATGCAAATGTACAAGTCATAAACAAGGGCTCATAAGTGAACCAAAGTTCATGGTGAATATATGCAAGATGGTGTAGTGGTTTGATTTTTGGTTTTGGAGATGGTGTAAACTCAAATTAACACACAATAAAACAAACTTGAAATGTAAACTATGCTATGCTAAACTAGATGTGATAGATTGGATGGAAGTTAGAGCTTTAGGTTGTTCACCATAGCCTCCCTTGCATGCATTGATGTTCAAACTATAAGTAATGCAATCCCAAATATCCAATTACCCTCTTAGCATCCGGATAAGACTACTAAGGCTTAAACTCCTTTTATTTTATCAATTTCCACCGGATAAGTGCGAAACTAACTACCCAAGAACAAGTTATATTACCGGATAAGTATCAATTCCTTGCTCCCAGATGCATAAAGATTTGAGTTTAGATAATCAAGCAAACAAACCAATCCTAGATCTAGGTGATTTTAACTCACTACCCTCACATACACACCTAGTGTGCTATCATGCTTTCAATGTACAAAGCTAGCTATTCTCTAAACATTGTTCATGTAATGACAAATGCAAAGTATTCAAATTAGCTAGATTCAAATACAAACATTCACTTCTTGAATTAGCATGTGAAGATGATCATGGAAAATGCATCAAATAAGACTCAAACATCAATTCATTACAAGTTTGGCTAGGGCTTTCAACCCTAGCCCCAACAAATTAATTACTCACTCATAATCAAATACATAAGCTTCAACATGTTTATGAACATCAAACTAAAGAGTAGGGATAGAGAATGGACTAGTGATAATCAAGTTGAGGATGGTGTAGATGAACTCATGAAGGCATTGACATGGTGAAAACGGTGATGGTGATGATGATTCCTCAAGTGATGCTAGACTCCTCTCATTCTTCTTCAAAGGTTGATGATGGAATATGAGATGTAGAGATGATCAAGTGGTGAAATGGTGGAGTAGTGAAGCTTTTTGTCTATGAAATGGAATGGGTAGATGGAAAAGATGATGAAGGTTGTGGTGGTGGAAATGGAGGTTTTATGAAGGAGATGAAGAGAGAAAGAAAATGTTATGGATTCAGGAATTGGTGATTTGAGAGTGAGAAGAGAAGGTGTTTATATAGGGAAGAAAAAGAAGAGTGAAATGATGAGTGAAATAAAAATAATGAAAGTGGAGTATGGAAGTGGTTTGTAAAATATGGAAAAGATGAAGTAATGATGAAATGAAAGCAAAGCATGAAGGTGCAGAAACATGGAAGTGATGATGATCTATTAAAGATATTGGAGTAGAAAAATATATCCAAGGAAAAAGAGAAAAGCATCTAGCTTTCTTCATGTGGGTAGGAAATATGAACATGTGGTGTTGAGCTATTTTTAGATCAGTTTCTGCCCCTTTATTCCTTCAATTATTTCTCCAACAAGGCTTCAGATTTTTCCCGTGACTTCTTCATATGAAATTATCCACCATGAGTGTAGATCATTCTGTCAAATTTTCAGAATTTATTTCCATGCCTTGGGCCGGAATCACTGCTGGACTTCTTGCAGGTCCAGTTTTTCAGTTTTGCTTCTGCACAAAATTGGGCTGACTGTTTAAAGGCCTTCCACTTCTATCTGGCTCTTGCATTCTTCATAAGAAATGTTTCTTAGGATGTATAGAATGGATCTGGAGAGTTTCAGAGCTTTTGGAATAGTGGTTGGGCCGGAAAAGCTACTGGACTCCTTACAGGTCTAGTTTTGCTTCTGCAGAAAATTGGACTGATTATTTGAAGGCCTTCCGCTTCTATCTGGCTCTTGTACTCTTCATAAGAAATGTTTCTTAGGATGTCTAGAATGGATCTGGAGATTTTCAGCTCATTTGAAGTTCATTTGGTCAGGCGGCCGCTCCTTCTTCCTTGTCTAGCTCACTTTCTCCTAGCCGGAGTAAGAAAATGTTCTAAGGTTGACTTTTTAGTGCATTTCCATTCTTCTCCATCATTTCCTAGCATGATAAGGAAAACATAATAAATATATATAAATAAACACAAAGGTTAAGAAAAAGTATAAGATTAGGGAAATAATGAAATTGGATTAGTCAGCATTAAATTTGGACTTTAGAACAAGTAATTTCCATGTTTTAAGGGACAAATATGTATATGAATTATGATCCAACAAATACCCCCAAACTTGAACTTTGCTTGTCCTCAAGCAAACTAACCCAAATCCGACACTACAACAACTACCTAATCCTTCCAACAATTTCCTCAAATAACACAATATAGATAGGCCATGAAAATCAAGTTAGGTTTTCAACTTCATGGATCATGGATCAAATGCTTGCGTTTTGAAATGTGTAGCATGTCTCTAATTTGTCTTTTTAACGTACCAAAATTGAGAATGCATGTCAAACCATGTTAACCATAAACTCACAAGATATGCACTCTATTTTTCACACAAGTGTTTATGGGTTAACTAATCTACACTCAAAAAAATCTCATGCAATACCGCCATATGTTTGCTCTTTAATCTTATCTCCACTTATCAACAAAATCACATCTTGGATGAAAAAGGGCTTTTATTGGATGTAATGAGGCTCAAGGTGAGGGGTTAAAGAAATGAAATGGAATGGAATAACAATTTTCAAGCAACTTAATAAGCAACAATTCTTTTGAGATTAAGAACTTAAGAACTAAAGATGCTCAAAATTTCCACTTTCTCACCACTCCCCCAAACTTAAACAAAAACTAATTATTGAAGTGAAATGACATTCTTTTGATATTTTTTTTTATACTACTTTTTTTCTTTCTTTCAATAATATAAAATAAAATTGCAAAACAAAGAATACCTCCACACTTATTCTTTTCCAAGTACCCCCAAACTTGTTTCTTTTAGCATCATAACACAAACAATCTCGTATTGCTCATTAAGAAAACTTGAAAGGGTAAGTCAAGTGTTTAAGTTAAGGGTAACATTTATGGTGTGAAGAATTGAAAGGCTAACATAAAGGCTCAAATGGCAATCTAAGGATATTCAATCTTTTTGAGACATACTCATTTGGCCATGGTGGATTCCTAATTGCCTAAATCATTTTCAAGATGTAAAATTGAGACAAAAAGTTTCGACAGATATGAAGCAAGTTCTAGAGATGCAAAGCAAATGAGATGTTCGCTCATGAAGAAATTAGTGCTTATAACTATGCATGCACTTCAATTAAGCTCAAATCTCACTATATGGCATGTAATAGCTCCCATAAGTCTCACTATGCTTCTCTAGCTCAATATATTGATATGACAAATATGGATATAAATGAAATCAAACACTTGATCCATAATGATTTATTTTGAAAACATAAAGCTCAAAAGATCCAAACATTCTTTCTAGCCCATATTTATATTAAGCTCAAGTTCATCATTGGTGTTGGAAGGAACCTAGAAGAAACACAAAAAGAACTAGAAAAGAAAACTAATTTTTTTTTTTTTTGAATATTTGAATATTAAACACTAACACACATTCCCCCACACTTGAACTTAACATTGTCCCCAATGTTACAAAGTATTTTCTTGAAAGCAATTTCAATGATAAAGTCTAAGCATGGAGAGGAAGAGCTAACACACATTTACACACAAAGAATACAAACAAACTAATAACTAAGTAAGATATAAGAAATTTAATGCAAAAGAAGGTTTAGAATTTGCTCCCCTTTGTAGACCATAAGTGCTCCAAAAGTCACCAATCACCCACAACAAGGCATGAAAGCCTTACAATATAATGCTTTCAAATTTGGTGATGCTATTTCAAAAAGGTGGCTTCAAGGGAACTCATCATCCTTCACTTGCATCAAGTAGGGCTTGGCTACCTCCAAGTAGGGCTTTGCTTTAAGGACATCTTGCCGGTCCGTTGATTCTCCAAATCAATGAAGAGGAACAAGAGGAGCATCCATGAAGTACATGACCTCCTCTTCAACTCCGATCCCAAGCTAGCTAGCAAGTAGGGCTTCAATCGGTGGCCATTAACCTTGAATGTGCTACCATTACTTGGGTTCTTGATCTCAATGGCACCATGGGGAAAAACTTGCACAACTTCAAAGGGACCACACCACCTTGATCTAAGTTTTCCCGGAAAGAGTTTGAGCCTTGAGTTATAGAGGAGAACAAGTTGTCCTTCCTCAAATGTCTTCGTGATCAACTTCTTGTCATGATAGGCCTTGGTTCTCTCCTTGTACAGCTTGGCATTCTCATATGCCTCCATTCTAATTTCGTCAAGCTCACATAGATCAATTTTCCTCTTCTCTCCCGCCTTAGCAAGATCAAAATTAAACTTCTTGATAGCCCGATATGCTTTATGCTCCAATTCCACCGGCAAATGACATGCTTTTCCATAAACCAACCGATAAGGTGACATGCCAAGTGGAGTCTTGTAATTGGTCCGGTATGCCCAAAGTGCATCTCCAAGTTTGGTGCTCCAATCTTTCCTTGTGATCCCTACAACCTTCTCTAGAATGCTCTTGATTTCCCGATTTGAGATTTCAACTTGACCACTTGTTTGGGGATGGTAGGGAGTGCCAACCTTGTGCTTGATGTCATACTTCTTGCATAGAGCTTCAAAGTGCTTGTTGTGGAAGTGGGATCCTCCATCACTTATGATGCTCTTGGAGTGATGGACCTTTGAAAAATATTCTCCTTGAGGAACTTGAGCACAACATTGTGATCATTCTTGGCACTTGCAATTGCTTCTACCCACTTAGAAACATAGTCAACTCCAACAAGGATGTATTGATTGCCATAAGAGCTTGGGAATGGTCCCATGAAGTCAATGCCCCAACAATCAAAAATTTCCACTTCCATGATGTTGGTGAGGGACATTTGATTCTTTGAAGCAATGTTACCACTTCTTTGGCATCGATCACAAGTACTAACATAGGCATATACATCCTTGAAAAGAGTAGGACAATAAAAACCACAACTTAGTACCTTGAATGCCGTTTTCTTCCCTCCACAAGCAAGTGTATGGCAATGGGAAAGGATACTAGGAACCTCATCTTGAGCTATGCATCTTCTCAACATTTGATCCTTGCCAAACTTGAACAAATATGGGTCATCCCACAAATAATGGCGTGCTTCTTTGAGGAATCGCTTCCTTCCTTGGTAATCAAGCTCACTTGGAATATACTTCCATTCACTTGCATGGTAGTTCACCAAATTAGCAAACCATGGGAGCTCCTTGACATTGATGTTGAACAATTGCTCATCCGGAAAAGTGTCCTTCAAAGGAATGGAAGAGTCGTCACCTCTTTCAACCAATCTTGACAAATGATCCGCCACTTGGTTTTCTTTCCCCGGTTTGTCTTTGATCTCAATATCAAACTCTTGCAACAACAAAATCCATCTTATCAATCTTGGCTTAGCCTCCTTCTTCGACAAAAGATACTTCAAGGCACTATGATCCGTGTGCACAACTACTTTGGTACCGAGCAAATAGCTTATAAACTTCTCAAGAGCAAAGATAATTGCAAGAAGTTCTTTCTCCGTTGTGGTGTAATTAATTTGTGCATAATTCAAGGTATGACTAGCATAGTAAATAGCATGAAGTACCTTTTCCTTCTTTTGAGCCAAAACCGCTCCCATAGCATAATCCGAAGCATCACACATTAATTCAAAAGGAAGAGACCAATCTGGTGCAATCATGATAGGAGCTTGAGTGAGCATCACCTTGATTGTCTCAAATGCCTTCAAGCAATGTTCATCAAACACAAAAGGAGCATCCTTGGCTAGCAAATCACAAAGGGGCTTAGAGATCTTGGAGAAATCCTTCATGTACCTTCTATAGAAACCGGCATGTCCAAGAAAGCTTCTAATTGCTTTGACATTGTGTGGAGGTGGTAACTTGGAAATGAGTTCCACCTTGGCCTTGTCAACTTCCATTCCTCTTGAACTCACCACATGCCCAAGAACAATTCCCTCATTCACCATGAAGTGGCACTTCTCCCAATTCAAGACTAGGTTGCAATCTTCACATCTTTGAAGCACAAGGGCCAAATGTTGTAGACATTGATCAAATGAATCCCCAAAGACACTAAAGTCATCCATGAACACTTCAACGAATCCTCCACCATATCATTAAAAATGGAAATCATGCACCTTTGAAAAGTTGTCGGTGCATTGCACAAACAGAATGACATTCTTCTATAGGCAAATGTGCCATATGGACAAGTGAAGGTGGTCTTGTCTTGGTCTTCCTGAGCAATGAGAATTTGATTGTAGCCACTATACCCATCAAGAAAGCAATAATACTCATGGCTGGCAAGTCTCTCTAGCATTTGATCAATGAATGGCAATGGAAAGTGATCTTTCCTTGTGGCATTGTTGAGCTTCCGGTAGTCTATGCATACTCTCCACCCATTTACTACTCTTTGAGGGACAAGCTCTCGCAACAACCGTCATGTCACTCTTCTTGGGAACTACTTGAACCGGTGACACCCGCTTTGAATCGGAAATGGGGTAGATGACACCAACATCAAGTAGCTTCATTACTTCCTTCCTTACTACTTCTTGCATTTGAGGATTGAGCCTCCTTTGTGGATCCTTCCTAGGCTTCATGTCATCTTCAAGGAGGATCTTATGCATGCACATACTTGGACTTATGCCTTTGATGTCAGCAATATTCCAACCAATGGCCTCCTTGTGATCATCCAACACCCTAAGTAGCTTTTGTTCTTGCAAATCACTCAAACATGAAGAGATAATTACGGGCAACTTGTGATTTTCACCAATAAAAGCATACTTTAAATGAGAAGGAAGTGGTTTCATGTCAAGAGTAGGAGGACACTTAATTGATGGAAGTAAAGGGGTAGAGTTCCGGCCTTTTGAAAGTGATACCTCTTTTGAATGGTCTTTCGGTTGAAGTAGAGCCTTCTTTGTCATGAGTTCCGGCCTTGGTATTAATTTTGTTCTTCAAGGCTTCTTCTTGCACTTCTTGTTCTTCCAAAGCTACTCTCGAACCCAAAGGTTTTTCAAAGATATTTATCTTCTCATTCAATTACTTCCATGGTCGTGCCTTGTGGCACGGCAGCACCCGTACTATTGAAATGGTTTGTCAGTAGAGATGTTCCCACAGGTGCCCCTTCTTCCAATGGTACTATAATTCCTATTCCTATCCCTGCATTCCCTCTTTTGGTCTATATACATTCCAGGGCTTCTTCTTCACCATCATTAAACCCCAAGATGACTTCTTCATGTGACAACTCTCTTGCCTTGCCCTTTTCTCTTTTTTCAAAACCGGGTGGCTCCCTTGGAGTCACAACTTCATCATTGGTAGGCATGTACACATTATTCTCAACTTGCCTCCCACTTTTCAAAGTAGTAATTGACTTGGCTTCATGTCTTGGGTTGTTCTCTACTTAGCTTGGGAACACACATTGCTTCCTTTGGCTTAACTCTTGGGCTAGTTGCCCCATTTGTATCTCAAGTTTGCTCATGTTTTGGTGAAGGACATTGATCTTCTCATCTTGCTTTGCTTGTGTACCCTTGTTCTCTACAAAGAAACTCATTAACATGCCTTCAACACTAGGCTTCTTCAATGACTTTTGGGGTGGCACTATATGTTGTGCTTGAGGTGGAGATTGATAAGGTGCCCCTTGGTATTGATTGTTGGCTCCTTGATTGTTGTAGTTGGAGGAGCTTGCACCTTGATAGCCACCACTAGGTCTTTGAAAACCTTGGCCTTGATCACGATTGTCCAACCATTGTTCTCGAATTTGATTACCTCCCCACCCAAAGTTAGGGTGGTTTCTCCATCCGGGATTGTAGGTGTTACTATATGGATCATTTCTTGGCCTTGGTTGGAAACCAACTTGGTTGCATTGCTCCATGTCAACTTGAAGTGCACCTCCTCTTGGACAAAGCATTGTCTCATGTTGATCACTCTCACAAATTAAGCAAACTTGCTCAACCATCTTGCTTGACATAGGTTGGAGTTGCTCCCGGTTTCCTTGAGCATTAAGAATCAAGTCTAGCTTCTTATTCATATTGGCCTCAATTCTCTTCAACTCAATTTGCATTTGAGTGTTTGGTGGATCCATCTCATACATACCTCCTCTTCTTTATTGATCTTTCAAAATCACATTGGCTTCCTTCACCGGCCTCCTATCACTTTGATTGCCATAGAGTTGGGATGACTCGGTTAGTGAGTCAAGAACGCTTTCCGCTTCAATCTCATTTTTATTCATGAAGCTCCCTTGACAAGCATTGTCAATTCTTCTCTTGGTATCTTGGCTTGACCCATTGTAGAAAGTGCTCAACAACAACCACTTCTTGACACCATGATTAGGGCAATTTTGCTCCATGTCTTTGAATCTCTCCCATGACTCATGGAACAACTCCGATGGGAACTCTTGGAAAGTCATGAGTGAATTCCTTAATGCATTGCTTTTCGATGGGGGAAAGTACTTCTTGAGGAATGCGGCCTTCATGTCATCCCATGAGTTGATACTTGCCGCTGGAATCTTGTACAACCAATCCTTGGCCTTATCCTTCAATGAGAAGGGGAAAAACCTTAGCCTAAGGTTGTCTTCATCAATACCATTGAGTTGGACCGTTGAGCAAACTTCATTAAATAGCTTGATGTGCCTAAATGGATCGCCGGTGAAGCCACCATCAAAAGCCGGTAGAAGTTGCAAGGTACTTGGCATAATGGAAAAGGCATGAGCACATGGTGGCAAGACAATGCAACTTGGATGATTTGTGAAAGTAGGAACGGTGTAGTCCTTCAATGGCCTTGGTTCATCACCCATTTTTAGTTCAGGACACTCCTCCCTTAGTTGCCTTAACAACTCCTGTGCTTTTTTATCAATGTATTGAAATAGAGTGGGTGGACCGATGGGACGAGGTTCTTCTTCACCACTATCCTCTTGAATGATATAGTCTTGATCGTCACTTGGTGTGCTTGGAGGAGATGGATGCTCTTCACTTGATTGAGCTATAAGATTCATTCACACCTAAGGAACACACAAAGTGAAGGATATAAGTAACTAGAATTAAAATAAAATGCAAGGTATATTCAAAAATAAAAAATTGCAATTCTTTTTTTTTTAAGTTCTAATTTTTTTTTTTTTATCACTTAGGTACGGGAATAGGAAATCTCGATGTGCAATGGGACTGAAACAGCTACCCTTTTCAAGACTATGTTTTATCTAATATACCTTAGTGTATCACAATATTTTCTTTTGTTATAAATATTGTTAATATCGAATCTAATTCCAAGCGGTAAATCAAGTGGACATGCGGCCCAAGTATAGTCGCTTAGACACAAATTTCCTTTAGCATCCTTTGGGAAACCTTACTAAAATGGCCAGGTAGGGGAGGGCGATCACGAGAGGTAGAATCCATTTTGGCATGAGCTATTCCCACATAGTGGTTTAGGCCCATTTGCAAGCACTTCTGGATTCAAAAACCCGTCATGAACGTTGTCCCCTTCCTAGACACCATTCCACATAGGCTATACTTACTAAGATGAAAAATGTCATAAGTGTGAAGATAGTTCAACAAGTGTTAATAAAGACCGCCCTCAACCTTAAGGGACCTGAACTAGGTACCAATAAGGGGTTTAGGCCAATATTAACAAAAGAGACTTCACATATTCCTCTCAATTTACAACTTACAATTAAAACACTAACACATTTTTTTTTTTTACAAATTTCTACCAACTTATAATCCAAAAGAAATAAATCTAACTATCAAATATTTAATTTTGCAACTAGAAAGTGAAATTGCAATAAGTAATAAGCAAATACGCAAGATTAATTCTTTTTTATTTTCAACAAGCTCTCAATTTATCTTTTTCTTACCATAATTTACTAATTTACTTATCAAAGTACTTACTACAAATTCGAAAATAAGGTGACTACCACAAAAATTAACAAAACAAAGAAAATATAAGAACACAAGTTGAAACACAAAAAAAAAAAAAAAAGTAAAATTTCTAGCCACCCGAAGGCAAACCGAGCTAGGAATCGGATTTTACTCCAATCCCCGGCAACGGCGCCAAAAACTTGTTAGCCAAATAGCCACCCTCAAGTATAAGGGCCACGTTATAGTGTAGGAGATTATGAGTAGGAGATATCGTACCCAAGGGATTGGAAAACCCACTCTAGCTAGGGAAAACCTAAAGGGTGTTAGATGAATATGCAAATGTGCAAATCATAAACAATGGCTCATAAGTGAACCAAAGTTCATGGTGAATATATGCAAGATGGTGTAGTGGTTTGATTTTTGGCTTTGGAGATGGTGTAAACTCAAATTAACACACAATAAAACAAACTTGAAATGTAAACTATGCTATGCTAAACTAGATGTGATAGATTGGATGGAAGTTAGAGCTTTAGGTTGTTCACCATAGCCTCCCTTGCATGCATTGATGTTCAACTATAAGTAATGCAATCCCAAATATCCAATTACCCTCTTAGCATCCGGATAAGACTACTAAGGCCTAAACTCCTTTTATTTTATCAATTTCCACCGGATAAGTGCGAAACTAACTACCCAAGAACAAGTTATATTACCAGATAAGTATTAATTCCTTGCTCCCAGATGCATAAAGATTTGAGTTTAGATAATCAAGCAAGCAAACCACTCCTAAATCTAGGTGATTTTAACTCACTACCCTCACATACACACCTAGTGTGCTATCATGCTTTCAATGTACAAAGCTAGCTATTCTCTAAACATTATTCATGTAATGACAAATGCAAAGTATTCAAATTAGCTAGATTCAAATACAAACATTCACTTCTTGAATTAGCATGTGAAGATGATCATAGAAAATGCATCAAATAAGACTCAAACATCAATTCATTACAAGTTTGGCTAGGACTTTCAACCTTAACCCCAACAAATTAATTACTCACTCATAATCAAATACATAAGCTTCAACATGTTTATGAACATCAAACTAAAGAGTAGGGATAGAGAATGGACTAGTGATAATCAAGTTGAGGATGGTGTAGATGAACTCATGAAGGCATTGACATTGTGAAAACGGTGATGGTGATGATGATTCCTCAAGTGATGCTAGACTCTTCTCCTTCTTCTTCAAAGGTTGATGATGGAATATGAGATGTAGAGATGATCAAGTAGTGAAATTATGGAGTAGTGAAGCTTTTTGTCTATGAAATGGAATGGGTAGATGGAAAAGATGATGAAGGTTGTGGTGGTGGAAATGGAGGTTTTATGAAGGAGATGAAGAGAGAAAGAAAATGTTATGGATTCAGGAATTGGTAATTTGAGAGTGAGAAGAGAAGGTGTTTATATAGGGAAGAAAAAGAAGAGTGAAATGATGAGTGAAATAAAAATAATGAAAGTGCATGGAGTATGGAAGTGGTTTGTAAAATATGGAAAAGATGGAGTAATGATGAAATGAAAGCAAAGCATGAAGGTGCAGAAATATGGAAGTGATGATGATCTATTAAAGAGATTGGAGTAGAAAAATATATCCAAGGAAAAAGATAAAGTATCTAGCTTTCTTCATGTGGGTAGGAAGCATGAACATATGGTGTTGAGCTGTTTTTAGATCAGTTTCTGCCCCTTTATTCCTTCAATTATTTCTCCAACAAGGCTTCAGATTTTTCCCGTGACTTCTTCATATGAAATTATCCACCATGAGTGTAGATCATTCTATCAAATTTTCAGAATTTATTTCCATGCCTTGGGCCGGAATCTCTGCTGGACTTCTTACAGGTCCAGTTTTCCTGTTTTGCTTCTGCAGAAAATTGGGCTGACTGTTTGAAGGCCTTCCACTTCTATCTGGCTCTTGTACTCTTCATAAGAAATGTTTCTTAGGATGTCTATAATGGATCTGGAGAGTTTCAAAGCTTTTGGAATAGTGGCTGGGCCGGAAACGCTACTGGACTTCTTAGAGGTCCAGTTTTCCAGTTTTGCTTTTGCAGAAAATTGGACTGATTGTTTGAAGGTCTTCCACCTCTATTTGGCTCTTGCACTCTTCATAAGAAATCTTTCTTAGGATGTCTAGAATGGATCTGGAGTTTTTCAGCTCATTTAGAGTTCATTTGGTTAGGCGGCCGCTCATTCTTCCTTGTCTAGCTCACTTTCTCCTAGCGGAGTAAGAAAATGTTCTAAGGTTGACTTTTTAGTGCATTTCCATTCTTCTCCATCATGTCCTAGCATGATAAGGAAAACATAATAAATATATATAAATAAACACAAAGGTTAAGCAAAAGTACAAGATTAGGGAAATAATGAAATTGGATTAGTCAACATTAAATTTGGACTTTAGAACAAGTAATTTCCATGTTTTATGGGACAAATATGTATATGAATTATGATCCGGCAGTAATCTCCTTAAAGGAAATCTAGGTGAGGAGAAGTCCCCTCGAAGTAAATCTGGGTAAGGAGCCAAGGGTAATTTGGGTGAGAAGAAATCCTACTAAGGTGAATTTGATCATGCCACCCAAGATGAAAACCACGAAGCTAGAACAGTTGGTCATGGTGCTCAAGAGAAGATTGTTTATGGGAGGAGGATTAGAGGTGCAAGTGCAACCAAGGTTTCAAATTTTGGTTCAGTTTCTATTTCGATACTTCAAATTTAAGAAAATTTCGAAGAAAGTTTCAATTTTTTGATCAAGAAGAACTTCATTAATAATGAACTACTTACAACGAGTTTTAGGCAACATCTCTAACACAGAAATGGTCATTAGACTTCACATTGGAACTCTATAATGACTAACACTACAACTAAATGGCAAAGACAACAAGTGCCGGAGCATAACATCTCACCTCTCATCTAGCCAAGAAGAATACTGAAGCTAGACAACTCACTTGTGTCGACACTAACTCGCCACCCAGAATCCACCTGACCAGCTTTGATCAACCAAGCCAACACTCGTTGTGACCTAAACCCGACCAAAGGGATTGTCGAACATTCAGACCTGGGACTAAAGTAAACCCAACATCGTCACCACCCTATTGTCAACCCCGTCAACCAACAACTGCTCCAAGCTGCCATCGCCTCCGACCCAAAACCAGACAGGAACGACCCCCTAAAAGGCCAATAACGCTCGTCTGTGCACAGCCAGATATTTTGGCTGACCTAAAACCAGATAGGAAAGTCCCACTAGAAAGCGGAGGAGAAGATTGTCTCTGTCAGAACCTGTAGTGTCTTATTACCAACAAAAAACAAAAAATAAAACCAAACCCTAAAGCACTAGTAATAGCCAAGCCCGCCACCATGGCAAACCCGATCCGGTCGCACCGCCACCATCCCACCGCCGCCCTTGACGGAGTCGCCGCAGAAGCGGTGCCCCACCCACCACGATCTCCACCTATCAACCCCTCTATTACCATCTAAGTAAAACCTGGATCGCGTGCTCAACCATCCACCAACCAAAAGGAACCAGCAATAAAACAATTAAAAAATAAAGACTAAAAGCCCACTAGCCAGGGCCCAAAGCCATAGACCCGGCCTAAAAACCTCCATCCTCCCAAACCGCCAGACTGATCGCAGAGAGCCAATCCCATCGTCGTCAAATCTGTGGCAACACCACCAACGAATCATTATGCAGCAGCGAACATGCAACTACCTCCGGCTGACATCAGTGGTGAGACCACCGGACCAACCAAATCCATTTTGGATCTGTGTTGTCCCGCAGATCGGAAATTCCACCACTGGTCAGATCTCTGATACTCCCTCGATCGCTAACACCAGGGAAAAAACCACCACGCATGGCCGCTCTGGCGACCCCAGATCCCGCCGCCAGCCAGCAGCCCCCCAACAACTGACCTCTGTCGCAATCGGCCAAGCCTCCAGGAAAAGAGATCGCATCCGATCCGTCAGGCCTGAAATTGACATCGCAAACATCCATCTCCAGCCACGCCTACGCCAAGGAGTCCCGGCGGTTGTCCTTGGATCGTCAAAGGCCTGTTCGCCGACGATGCCCCAAGGACGCGCCGCCGGACGGAGCATAACTCACTCACATATACCAAGCGCGTGCAGCGCATTCTATAGACTATGGGAAATTCGAACTTGAGCGTAACTAGAAAGTTTCAATTTTGGTGGAAATTTTGGTTAAAAATAAGAAATCATATTAATTGCATTTATAAAATGATATATTTTTGAACGAAACTTTTATATAGACTAAACTAACCTATAATAAACGTATTTACAATGTAGCCTCTGATTTACAATTATGAACATGAACGGTTCAGGTTGGACAGATTTGGTTCGGCCATTGATTTAATCTCTCTCAATACCTTAACGATCATCAATTTGGTTGAAAATTTGCCGAAATAATCTATACGTTAGGACCTAAAAACTAAACAGTCAAGATGCTGAAATACGACTGAATAATGGGGCCTAAAAGAAATTCCTTAAAATAGCTAAAAAAAAAAAAAAAAAAAAGATCGGGTTCTTGTTTTATTTTCTTATCAGAATCATGTTTAAAGGTGAAAAATTCTAGTACTTCACAACTAACCACTTATTGCTCGATAATCGTACACAATTTGCTGGAATGCCAGCATGCGTATGTCTACGCATCTTGCCTAAAGTTATATGCAATAGTAGCTGATCCGTCAGTTTATAGAAGAAGTTCTATTTTAGCATCCGCTCGATCCCTTCGCACAACTCAAACGTCAAAACTAAAGTAGCTAAAGATCTTGACCTTCAAGAAGCTTTCTCATTTGGGGTTTGTAATTAGGGATCAACATAGTACTTCTCTTGCAGCCATGTCTTTGTCTAAAGATCTTTGACCTTCAAGAAGAGAAAGCATTTTAGAGTGGAGGTGACTTGAAAACTCATAAAAACTTTCTAATTTAGTGAAATTTGCAGGACTATAAATAGTTGGGAAGTTCCCGCCACATGGTTCTTCACCAAAGCCCTAGGAGAGCAGTCTTGCTCTCTCAAGACTCGGTCTTTGTCCAAAAAACCAAAAAAAACACTTCCCTTATGCTCTCACTCTCACACCCACTGCGTTCTTGCTCTACTTGTCTTCGCCTACACTCTACTCTCCGCTCTCTCCGTCACTCCTCTCTCTTCCCCTTTCCGATTTCCCCAAACCCTAATCGCGCCATGTCCTCCAATCGCCCCTCCGCCTTCGACGCGCTCATGTCCGGCGCACGCGCCGCCGCCGCCAAGAAAAAGCCCCAACCCTCTTCCTCCCCCAAGAAGCGCAAAACCCTAAACCCCAATTCCGCGCCTAAGGAAAATCCCCAATTGCTATCCAAACCCGAAGACGCTGCTCCGAGCCCGGCCCCGGAATCCAAACCAGAAACGGAGAAAGAAGATCAAGAACAGTCTGGAAATGGAGTTGAGCTGGCACCGACGGCGAAGAAAGTGTGCGCGGCGGCTGGAGTGGAGGAGCGGACGGCTCAATTGGCGAGTAGAATTGAGCTGTTGAAGAAGAAGGCCTTGGATTTTGACCCGAAGCTGATGGCGAATTGGGACAAGGGCGAAAGGGTTCCGTTTATGTTTCTTTCTTTGGTTTTCAATTTGATTTCCAAAGAGTCTGGGCGGATTGTGATTACGGATATAGTGTGTAATATGCTTAGGACTGTAATCTACACCACGCCGGAGGATTTGCTTCCGGTGGTTTATCTCTCGGCCAATAAGATTGCTCCGGCGCATGAGGGATTGGAGCTTGGCATTGGGGACTCTTCGATTATCAAGGCGCTTTCGCAGGCTTGTGGGAGGAGTGAAAAGGATGTTAAGAAGCGCTATGATGTATGCCCATTTCTCATTAGCTTGTTTATTGTTCATATTCTCCATGACATTATATAATGTAGGAAGATGATCCAAGATATAAGTTTAAGTCATTTGATTTATATCCAGTTGAGTTGCATTGTAATCCTTATATTACGGTGCCGGTGCTATTCTTCGAGTTTGATGGCCCCTTACATGCATTCTGCATTTCAGATGCTTCAGGGACTTCGCTTGATTATTGTTCAGCTGTAATTTGTATCTTTTAATAATCAATGGCCTTCAACTTGATAGGCAGAAGGAGACTTGGGTATTGTTGCACAGAAAAGCCGTTCATCCCAAACTATGATGCGCAAGCCTGAGCCATTGACTGTCAGCAAGGTTTTCAACACATTTCGCACCCTTGCTAAGGTGATCTATTTTCATACTTTTATAGCTTAATTCTGAAATATTAATGTTGATACATTGATTTGGATACCCCTTCTTCTTTTCTAATGCGTTGGTTTATGTTATAAACTGGAAATGGAAAGACAAATTCTGTTTTTTGTTTTTTACTAGTGCTGTTACCTTTTGCTGCACCGTGCTATATTACTTTTGCCTTTATATTTATCTTTTTAAGTATGCATTGTTGGGATATGTTCGAAACTTGGAAGTGCAATATAAGCTGGGAGTGTCAACCCTTTTATAAGAGTTAATTGCCTTCAAGACTTCTGTTATTTCCCTCAACACCACGCTTTTCAGTTTCTTTTCTTGTCAAAAAATAATTTTGTATTGGAAGATGTTTTGCTTTCTTGCTAAAACTGGAAACAAAACCTCATTGGAATTTATGGCTTATGAAAGCTAAAGTGGGGTTACTGATCACAAGATATAGTGTTGTTTCTTCACATAGTTTATGAATGAAGACTTATTGTTGCTCTCTGAAAACATTTTGAAATACGAAGACTTTTAGCAACTGATTAGATTAACTGTTATGTTAAGGTAGTTATCCTATGAAATGTTTTCTCTTAGGTCATTTGGCTCTCAACTTACTGGTGGAAGGATATATGAAGATTTGTTGAGGATCTAAAAATTGAAATTGCAGAATACTGTGTTTGTAATTAGCTTTCCCTTGCTCTTGAAATTCATAGGAATCTGGGAAGGATAGCCAGGAGAAGAAAAAGAACCATATGAAGGCACTTCTTGTTGCTGCCACTGACTGTGAACCTCTGTATTTGATCCGTTTGCTTCAGGTTGCAATATGGTCATATACACTAGATCTGAATTGTTAATTCTTTTTAGCCTATTGTAAGCATCGAGGGCTCTTTCTTGTAGTCGAAGTTGCGAATTGGATTGGCAGAGCAAACTCTTTTGGCTGCACTGGGACAAGCTGCAGTCTATACTGAAGAACATTCTAAACCACCTCCTGAAATTCAGTCTCCTTTAGAAGAGGTGAGTTTGTGTTCTTGTAATGACAAATTCATGTATTCTATTTTTTTTTTTTAATGAACTTATAATCTATAGCTGACTTGGCATGTTTAACGAATTTAGATTCGTTGTTTCTTGTAGTTTTCTCTTTTAGATAACACTTTTGGCTAAGTGTCATTAGGATAGATTCTTGTGATCATATAGGAAGTTTGAAATTTTGGACTAATTAGGAGCTGAACTGGATTTTCATTAAATATTTCACTTTTCCCTTCTTAAAAGTTTTGCAATTGTTATTGATCAGGCTGCAAAGATTGTTAAACAAGTGTACTCTCTGCTTCCTGTTTACGATAAGATCATCCCTGCCCTTCTGAGTGGTGGTGTTTGGAATCTTCCAAAAACGTGTAGCTTTACTTTGGGTATCCCAGTTGGACCTATGCTTGCAAAGCCAAGTAAAGGGGTATCTGAGATTGTCCAAAAGTTTCAGGATACAGAATACACCTGTGAATACAAGTATGATGGAGAGCGTGCCCAGGTAACACTTCATAATTAACTGCAAATTGTAGTTTGTTGTCCTAGTGATATATCGTGTTCCATAACTTGCTACTGCACAGATACATTACATGGAGGATGGTACTGTTGAGATATACAGTCGAAATGCTGAACGAAACACCGGAAAGTTCCCTGATGTTGCGATTGCAGTGTCAAGGTAGGCTCTTTGCTTGGTCCTATGCTATTTCATATTCAATTCATGTGCGAGAGGAACACTTGAGGAAGTTGGCTCTAGTATAGAATTCTTTAGTTTGACATCTCCATATGGTATTAACTGAATACCAATTGCATTTGTTGGTGTGTGAACCCAAAAGCATGTGTAGAATTAGGTGATCAATGTTTTAAAAAATGGTTTTTTGGCTCTTTTTTCTTTTACTTCGACACCGCTAATGTAATTAACTCCATACAAAACATCAACACACCAATTAAAGAAAAATGTCTGATATTTATGAAAAGACTCTGAATGGGTAATTTTATTGTTAACCAATGAGTGCCTGACTTGGTGTTTGCAATCTGGTGATCCATGTTTAGAATTTTTCTTCTAACCTTTGTAGAAGTTAGGTTCTTTAAAAGTAATTTATTTATCTTGAGGGACCTCAGTGGTGTCAGCGTCATGTTATTCGGAACATTAATTGTGCCTCAACTTTTCAGTTGCTAATGTTGTATGTCAGCTTGCAGGTTAAAGAAGTCGTCTGTAAAATCATTTGTTTTAGATTGTGAATTGGTTGCCTATGACCGTGCAAATAACAAAATTCTGCCCTTCCAGGTAAAATATTTCCACATTAAACTCCCGATTTTTCTCATCTCACAACACATCTCAAATGTTTTATGATTGCATTAATATATATATATATATATATAGTTTTTTTGGTCTGAGTATTATTTTATGTTTTATGTAATTACAGTTTAGAAGCGGACGATTTTATGAATATATTCGATACCTTTGTGAAGATCACCTACAGAATGATTATATATATGCCTAAAAAAAGCTTGAGCTATGAAGAGTGGAAAACTCTTTTAAGACGGAAACAGTGTATTATGTATATATACACCCCATACATTTCTCATCATAACTTCCCTCTTAACCACACAAATTGTGGAAGAAGTTTCTGAGAATTTCAATTTTTTTTTTTATTTATTTATTATAAATGGTTCTAGTTTACAAGAACGACAGTATTTACTCTTGATAATTGCTGAATTAAGCTGGAAAATATCTTTACGAGTAAGTGGCATTGCAGGTACTTAGCACCCGAGCTCGTAAAAATGTGAGCATGAGCGATATTAAGATTGAGGTCTGCATATTTGCTTTTGATATGTTGTTTCTTAATGGTCGACCACTTACTCAAGAACAGCTCAAAGTTCGCAGAGAGGTATGGATTTATCTCTAATCTCAATTAACATGTATAATTTATGGTTACTTTTCAACTCTGGGAGTAGGTGTGTTTTTATAGGAATTATCATCATCATGCCAACTGCCAAGTCATGCATATTGAGTATCATATCTTTTTCATTGTTACTGTAGAGTAGAAGAATTGATGTCAAAATTCACTACTTTGTGCAATATAAGATGTATTGGAGGTAATTGGTTTTTGTGAGGGTTTATATTTGTCATGTTTAATCACAAAGTGACTTACAGTGGTGAAATTATCATATGTTCTAATTGTAGAGCACAATGTTGATATATACCCCGAATTTTAACAGCAGGGATATATTTGGATTGGTACCTTTTTAATGTGGATGATAAGACATGCAATGCCATGCCTAATTTCCTTAGGAATATACTGCTGAAAGTTCAATAATAAAAGTTATTAGGTTTTAAGAAAATATAAAAAGCTCTATTCTAGAAGCTCTAGAAGTTCCTTAAGAGTGCCAACTTGCCGTAGGGTTTCATTTTCTTCTCTGTTAGGGGTTTCTTGTTTGAGTTGGTGTTGGTGTTGGTGTTTTAGGAGCTCTTTTTGGTGGATATCTTGTTCGCTTCTATGTAATTGTTCTTTTGTTTTTGTTTTTGTTTTTTAGTTTTTTTTTTTGTCAATAAAATCTTGTTTCTTATATAATATATAAAGTACCAGCTCCGCTGTTTCCTTTTGCTGTTTTAGTAGTTTACCAGTTGTAGAGGATGATGCCTTCAGATAGGAAACGTTAATTTTTAATGGGAGTAATAAGTAAGTCAATGCTGGATAGTATCATTAACTTGTTATGTTGATGATAATGAAATTAGAAGGGATCCATTACTAAAGTCTCATTTAACATGTTTCAAATTACATTTCTTAGTATTCTAGATCTAGACTATAGAATTTGGATTTCTAATGTCATCTTACCTTTTTCCATACTTGTTATGCCATAATGCTAAAAGGTGTATATTCTTACACGTGGGTCTGTGGCCTTGTGCAGTATCTTTATGACTCTTTTGAGGAAGAAGCTGGAATTTTTCAGTTTGCCACAGCAATAACCTCAAAGGATATTGATGAAATACAAACGTTTCTTGATGCCGCTGTTAATTCAAGGTATTTACTTTGTGCTTTTGATATTTCAGTCGGCAAGTGGATATGAACTGGAAATGTGTTCGTGTTGCATTGGCTCATATAGGGGTGAGATTGGGCAAATGCATTTCATGGTGGAAAATAATAATAGTAATAGACTTCTGTACAGATCCATCAAGGTTCCTTACATTAGTTGTGCTGAAGTATATCATTATTTGTTTTTCATTGGCCAAATTCTTTTCCAGTTTATTTTTATCTGCAAACACGCATTTTTATATCAATCTCATGTTATTTCTTCATCCTGGTATGCAGTTCTGAGGGTTTAATAATCAAAACATTAAGCAAAGATGCTACATACGAGCCTTCGAAGCGGTCACTTAACTGGCTGAAATTGAAGAAAGATTACATGGATAGGTAAATGGTATAATAAAATTTGTCTTGTTACTATCCTGATTTTTGAGAATTTCGGCTAATTTTGTTCGCTCTGCCCTGCAGTTTCGGGGACTCACTGGACTTGGTACCTATTGCTGCTTTCCATGGCCGGGGAAAACGTACAGGTAGCTGTAATTAAATTAGCATTTTTAGTTGGATGAAGTGGTACCATCCCGACAAATGTTCTCTTTTCTGGAATTGAATAGTTAAAAACTCATCCCTTTCTCTATAATGTAATGATGGAATTCTTAGTTCCTCAGTCAATTGCACCCTTCATGTCTGTCGTCACTGTATAGGCTTTGGTATTTTTTCTGTAAACTGTCGCAACGTATCCTTAAGTTTAAAGACGAGGTGGTGCTGATAATGATGATCTGGCCTTCCTTAGGTGTCTATGGTGCTTTTCTCCTTGCTTGCTACGATAGCAATAATGAAGAGTTTCAAAGCATATGTAAAATAGGTAACTGCAAGTTGTCTATACATTCATTACCTTTTCAGTGAGTTTGCCAAGTCCCCTTTAACTATTACTGATCATTCTGCCCGATACAGGCACTGGATTTTCTGAAGCAGTGCTTGAAGAGCGTTCTGCCAGCCTGCGCGAAACAGTGATACCTAAACCTAAGGTCTGTGTTTCTCTCTTCCAATTTGCGTTTCCACTGAAACTGTTGCTGTATTTGGTTCTATTGATTCTCTTACTCACTAATTCTTACATTCTTGTCAATTTTAGACATACTATAGCTATGCAGAAACAAGTAATGCAAATACTCCAGATGTATGGTTTGAACCCACTCAGGTATTAAACATTGACATTTTGTTTTAATTTTTTATATTACACCTCTGCACTTTGTTTTCGTTGCCCAGTTCTGTCTCTTTCTTCTTCTTCCATTTTTTATTATTTATTTATTTATTTATTTATTTTTATTTTTTTGCATATTGCCAGTTTAGTAGTTTTTGACCTTTGAATGGTGAGATAAATTTTGCTATTTTAAAAAAAATGACATCCATCGGAGATATGCAAATAGAGCATAGTACAGTTGGGAACATTTCTAGTGCATGCTTGTAAAAGTAGATTAGATATTTATATGCAATGGTTCGTAAGATATTTATGTACAGTTGTGTGTGTGTAACCTACAGATGCATTTGGATATTTTTGTTTTTACTTTTCACAATTCAAATAGAATAGACAACCAGCATACAAACAAATTAGCAAAGCCAATTTTCCTGATGCTCATACTCTCATTCTTGAGCACTTGCACAAATTATGGAAATCATCTAAGAAATGATAATGAAATCTATTGTGGGGTAATTCTATCAGGTTAGGGTTCCCTTCTTCAATCTTTAATGACAATGGGAGATTATCTGATTTAGAATTAGAAGGCTAATGTGTAGAAGTCACATAGGTCTGTTGTCGATTTATCAAAAATGATAATATTAAGGAAATTACATTGGTAAGTCTCAACCTTTTTGTAGGAGGGGGACTTGTTGAGTCTTCTCATCATATGCCTGTTTCATTTTCTTCCAGGTTTGGGAGGTGAAAGCTGCTGACTTGACTATTAGTCCTGTGTATCGTGCTGCAGTAGGCATAGTGGATTCTAATAAGGTTTGGACGATTTTTATTTGAATTTAAGTGTGAATTATTTTACTTTTTGGCATATTACTTTTACTTTGTGGAATGAAATTTGAATGGTGTATTTTCTTCATCTGCTTCCATGATTAGGGTATTTCTCTTCGATTTCCACGTCTTGTTCGTGTTAGGGAAGATAAAAAACCAGAGGAAGCTTCATCATCTGAGCAGGTGAAAAAGCGCTGATTATCTGATCATTAATTAACTGTTCGAGTCAGAGTAATATTCATCCTCTCACACTTCTGAACTTCAGGTTGCTGATATGTATTCTGCTCAATCCAACAAAAGTTCTAACCACCAAGATGACAAGGAAGATGAAGACTAGGAACAACAGTTCTCTGTAAAGACCGGCAGTGGATATCTCAATGTAAACCTGTAGGATTGAACCAATACAAGAGAGGCACAATTACAATCCTTGGACGTGTTTCACTGATAAAATGGTGCCAAACTTTGAGATTATCGGTGCTTACATGTAGCTGATTTGAGCTTTCTTTTTTCTATTTCTTTTATCTCTGCAGAATATTTCTGCATCTATAACAGATACTAATTACCAAAGCTTTGTTGTCTTGGCTACCACAGAGATCATATGTGAGAATTATCTACTTGATTGTTGATTTGTGCTCTCATTTTTCCTTTTTAGAAGAGCTGAGGCATAGTATACTGTGAGAAATATAAACGTTACAATCTAATATTGATTTCATCATTTAACACACATACCCTTAGTTGAGCCACAGGACATAGACTAATAGAGATTTTTTTTGTTTTTACTTTTAACCGAGTATTCTGTAGAGATTGAAAAGCCTATAGCAGCTGTTTGTTTAAATTGATGGATCGAGAGTTTTCTTATTTTAGTTAGACGCTGATCCTTTCCACAAGTCGAGGACATGTCACGTATGAATGTCGGCTGTTCTATTGGTATGAACTCAAGCAGTTAGCAGAATGTGATAATTACATCAACTAGTGAGTCAACAGATGAACTCTTTATCATGACTCCTTGAATCTGTTACCATTTTGTCTGCATTTCGTATTTTCGTACATAAAATTTGTATTGGTTCACATGTTACATCCTTTTCACGAACCTCTGCCTAACTAATGACGCGCAAGTCCTCCATGTTACCTTGCTGCATCAGCTCAGCAGAGGCACGATGAACTGTATAAAATGGTCTGGAAGACACTTGGTCTTGCTTTCCACTCATGATAACGAAGAGAAGAAGGACAACACGTTTCTTGCTTGAAGGGATGAGCAGTCTTGTCTTCATCCTTTGAACAAAGAAATTTGGTCAAGGAGTCACAATCCAAGATCTGAATGATCACTGTTATTCCTATGCCGTGTTGAACAAACAATCATGAAGTAGCCACCTCTGTTGGGTTTTGGATATGCTTTATATGCTAATTGGTTTATGGTTTCTAATTGCCTCCTGAAATGGTAATTGGATTGTTATTTATTGATAACCACTTCAATTGGATGTTAAGTCCCTTCTCGCTGTCAAATTCTTGGGTTACTTTGATTAGATTTCGACTCACTCGTCGCTTTATTAATTATCAATCATTGATGTATATACACGAATTTATAAAACCGTATTTATATAGATTGAACGTTGGTGGACGTAGATGACTACATTTAAGTTTTTTTCTTTTTCTTTATGGTAGTAAATGACTAATTTGGGTTATCACTATATTGATGCGTCTCACTGGTGTAAATGTAAAACTCAACATGGGAAACACACGTTATCAAATTTCTACAGACAAGAGTTCATCATAAAATGTAGGTCACATCAATGATGTAGAATGGAAAGCCTATGAAGTTGTTTTGAAGTTGGTTGGTGACTCGGAAGGTTGAACTAACACTTCGGTTAGAATAGAACTAAAACGTTCTTTTTTTCACCCATGTGCACCTATAGTAATGTTGGCTTTGTTAACCTGTCACTTTGTCTTTGTAACTATTTGGAGCTAGGAAAAACAAAGAGTGGTAGCGTAGGGGTGGACCTGGTTCAATTTTTCAAAATTAACTGCTAAATACATCAATGTCATTGATTTTTCATTTCTCATAATCAAATCCTAATAAAATCCTAAAAAAAACAGTTTATCAAATATAGTGGAAATTCTTCTTCTATGCACCGACAGTGCAAGTGACCTAACACTTATAAAATGATATTTATAATTAACTTTTTTTTAACAATTAAAAACTTTTATTTATGTTGGTGTAAGTGCATGTTGGTGCTCTGAATCCTCCCTTACAATGTAGTTATGTAATGTACTAGTTCATTTTTCAGTTCGGTTCGTTCAGTTGGAATCAAACTAACACTACTTGACCTATCTAAGCAGTTAAAAAATAGGCTAATAATGCACATTCTCATACACTCATTTCTCATTGCAGATGAACCGGGGACTCGAAAGTCAACTTGGATTACTGAAATGTTACTGGCAAGTTGGATTAACCTGCAATAATTTGCTCCACTTTTGAGAGATAAAGGTTTAAGCTCAACTTAAGAATAAACAAGGAGGTGGGGGCAGATTGGAGAAAGAGGCTTTATTAGTTAATTAGATTTAGAATTAAACCAGAGAAGAGGGAAGTTAAAGAAATGATGCTTCCCTCAAATATTTATAGATATAATCATAGATCACACACCAGTACCAGATCCTGATTCTGATTTTTGGGTTCCACTCAAACCGACAAGCAGAGCTCTCTTTAACCTTTTATGGTTGTTGGCCACACCCATCTTCCTCTAACCTTCAACAACTCCACACCTATAACTTAATGTTTGATGTGATCTCTCTCTCACTCTCTCATGCTCACTCACACAAACAGAATGAAACTCTTACTGAACTAGCATCAGAGTTACATTTCACTTCCCACAATACAATATGGAAAAATCAGGTCCCTCTTTCACAACATGTAAAATGTGAAAGGTAATAGAAAATAGAGACAATTTAAACCCCCAAGCAAAAACTCTGGCATAAAAGACTAAAAACAAGCTCTCTTTCTAGATCAAACCTTCCTCTGTACAAAATGCTAAATCAGTCACATACCCACTTGATATCTCATCCTCACTAACCCTTTAGTTGGTATCAAATTATAGTTATAGATATAAAAGCTAAGAAATCAGGGGATTAATCTGAGGCAGCTCTAGCAGCAGTCAGTGGTGGACTACTCTTTGGTACTTGGTCTCTGAATTAGGGGAATCAGAGCCTTCACAAAGAACCCTCTTCCTGTTGCAGCCATTAACACTAATTAAGGAGTCTTGGTGGATGAGCAGTGGCTTTGGCAGTGGTATTGGTGGTGAAGTAATAGTGACAGGTGGGATCTCAAAGGACTCAAGAGGAGGAGGTGGGTGTCTCCATTGAGGGAGTGGTCCAGCCAAAAGAAGGGTCTGGAGCAATGGACCAGCATTCCTCACTGCCTGTAAAAGCTTGCCTTTTTCAGGCAATGGCTTGTCAGGCACCAATTCCCCAATTTGGTTTTGAAGAGATGATGGTAATGGCAACTGGGTTGGTGGAATTGTGTCAACTACTGGTGAAGACACAATGCTCTCTTCACAATCTGAGGAAGAAAACCCTCCACCATTGTTGGAGTCAATCCCTCCTCTCCTGGGCTCATCTTCTATGCTTGAAATTCCAGACAGAGGAGCTGTGTGGTTGTGTTGTTGTTGGAGGAGTTTCTCAAGGAACAGTCTTTGGCATTTCTCTTGGGCCTCATCTTTTTCTCTGATAGCATTGTTGAGCAGATCTTTGAGGTGGCTCAGTTGCTCATCTCTCTTCCTCAGCTCCTCTTGTGCTGCAGCCCTTGTTTGTTCAAGCTCCACAGTTGCATACAAAAGGGAATGCCTCAAATCATCCATGCTCTGTATCATGAAACATTTTAGCACCAAAATTTTGCAAACCCAGAAAGAAAGTAATCAACTTTATGAATTAGGATGAGACCAGTCTCTCAAATTGGAGCAATTTACAGGACCCAAGTAGAAACAGAGCTCATATGAAGCTCTAAACATGAAGTAAATTGCTTACCTTTCCTTGGCAGTAGTATGCCCAGCTGCTAAGTAAAGGGCTGCATTGATTGTCCATATAATTTTCTACTCTTGTGTGAAAACTGGAAACAAAGTGAGAAATTGAGAGAGAGAGAGAGAGAGAGAAAAGAAAGAAATGAAATGGAAGGGAAAGTGAGAGGTTGGGGTTTTTGAGTGGTTCTTGTAAGGTCTTATTATAAGGAGGCTCAAGTCACTGTTTTCTTCTGTTGTTTCTTTGTTGCTTTTTTCTGCCTTGGACAAAAGCATAAAAGGCCAAAAGCCTGGCTAGCAGTAGCAAGGCCAATTCCTATATGACCCTCTCTCTCTCTCTCTCTCTCTCTCTCTCTGTCTGGTTGTCAGTCAGTCTTTTTGTACTGTCTGAGCCTGATGCCTATGGCTCTGTATTGTACAGAGAGGCGCGGGGAATCGTAATTCAGCGAAGATAGCGGGAGTGAGAAAACCAGAAAATGTGACATGAAATTTTCCGAGAAGAAGCCTTAAATTGTTTTGAAGTAAAATTGAAGCTTGGAATAGTAAAAGGCGGTGGATAAGACACCCTAAGCCTCCTAGCTTATGAATATTCCATTTCCAGCTTCTACTGTAGTGCATGACGCTTGAATAGTGTAAAGATGGCCCGGACTTGGAGCAACCGTGATCATTTTCTTTTATTTTGTATTGTTTTTAAAATTTTTGGGTTACTTTCACATATCGGAAGAGATAGGTTTCAAACGATGAAGGAAGAGATAGGTTTCAAACGATGAACTGGTTCGGTTGATCGAACAAGATCTAGGATTTAAAACTTAGGTTTTCCTCTTAGATTAGACTAGGCTCCATGACAAAAAAGGAAGAAAAAAAAGGACAAATCAAAATAAAACAGTTGTATTGTGATTCCGACCAATAATATTAAATTTCCGTCTTGAACTCGAACTCTCAATACTTTTTTGAAAAATTATTGAAGACATATTTAAAAAAAAAAAATACAAGTTTGTGTCTTATTTTGACAAGTGATGTAGCCCTCTTCAATTAAAATATACTTAATGGCTCATATAATGTTAATTTGTGGGTTCCAACTAATAATTTGAACATTTCGTGTTGGGCTCATACAATTATGTGTTTTGAGATGCGCTATAGTCATTTTCAACCAAAATGATCGTCTTATAACCTGAGTCATGTTCCCCTGGTCAGCTGCTGACCAGGGATTTCATGGTCAATCACCGTCCGACTGAAATCGGACGGTTGCCAGCTTTCATCTTTTAAAAAGTTAGAGAGTTGTCAACCGTCCGATTTCAATCGGACGGTGATTGACCATAAAATCCCTGGTCAGCTGCTGACCAGGGGAACATCTCTGCTTATAACCTAATATGCCTTATATAAAACAGCATCAGCCACAATGCTGGAAATAAGCGTGTATATTAATATCTTTTTTTTAGTTAGGTTTAACTTCTATTTTCCTGGGACTGTCCTTTTTGTTCTTTGGCATCTGACCTAGCGCTCTGCTAGGGTTTATCGTCGACCTCCCTCCTTCGACAAAATATCCAAATTTTCAAACTTCAATGGTTGTGGCCATTGCTAGCCTTCTGGCTAATTGTCTTCTTCTTGTTACTACTTTCGACTTGGCGCTTGGAGTGCTGCCTTGGACAGGGATCCCTGTGGTTGTTGTCGGGAACGGTAGTTGTGATTCCAAGGTTGATCTGAGGCCGAACTCTGATTGTTTGAAGCCGTGGTGGTCTGCGGCGGATAGGCGCATCTGGATCTTGGATCGAGGTCGTGTGGCTGACCGTGGCGGGCATATCACGGTCGGCGTTGCTGGTGTTCTCCGTCCCAATGTCTGGGCCTTCCTGGATTATTGCTGGTTCGCAGCGGCAAGTTATGGTGTCCCTGCTTCCGATTTGGTTCTCGCATCTAAGCTTTGGGGTGGTGGTTGGCGAGAGCGCTGCGGCAGTGGGAAGACCCGATTTCGGGTGTCGGAGGCTGCTTCGGAGCGAGGAACGGTAGTGGCGGATCGTGCTGAGTTTCCGTCTACGGTGCTTGCAGAGTTTCGGCACTGGGAATGGGGTGCATTTGATAGCGGTATCGGCGCCGGTGTTGGCTTTGGTGGCTGGAGATCTGAGAAGGAGATCGACGAGGCGTCCGAGCTGATTCATCTTGCCGGGCAAATTGCTGCTGGGCTCCTTGTTTTGGGCTCTCCGAGCTAGGGCTTCACAAGGGTGGATGTGTATGTGGGCTGGCATTTGAAGGGTTGACAGGTTGGGCTATCTGGGACCCCAATTGGGTTGTGGGCTACTTGATTAGGTCTACTTCTTTGGTACAAAATTGGGCGGATTTGGACTCTAGGGCCCATAGTACTCTTTAAATTTTGTTTAGGTCGCAAAGACCAAATGTTTGGTTGGAACCTTTTTAAACTGCTTCTAAGCATCTATGGCTTTGTTAGAATAATGGTGCATGGACTGTCTAAAAGGTGGGTGTACTCTGGGTATGCTGGGTTCTATTTGTTTTAGAATAGGATTTTGTATGAAATGACGGCTCTTGCTATCGACCCCATAGGGGTGTGTCGTTTGGTACTGCTTGCTGAATTATAAAACCGGGCTGACCTCGCGATTAAAAAAAAAAACTTCTAGTTTCCTCTTAGGTTAAACTAGCCTTAATGACGGAAGAAAAAATAATAATAATTAGTTTGGTTCCAACTTCTAATTAATAATTTGAACTTTCCGTATTAAACTCAAACCCTTAATGGCTTAATGAATAAATTCTTGAAAATTGTTAAAATATATAAACTTTTTTCACGTGTCTTATTATAAGAGATTAATTTCTTTCTTCTCTCTTCGAGCCTTAACCGAACTTAGCCAAGCGATGTAACTCCTTTGTTGTCATCTAGTGGTACATTTTTTTGTTCTATCTTAATTAGCTATCTTCGCATCATCTTTGAGCAATTACATGATCTGGGTTCCTTAGATCAATCTAATAGTCATATTCTTTCTACAGTTGCATTTGTTTACTTCCCATGGTGATGCTCAGCCTTATTGAGATGATTGTTGCTGTGGCGATACTGTAATGCATGGGTGATTTGCAACATCAAATGAGATCAATTGGGATTTGTCTGAATTAAGACCTTCCCTTGGCTTCGAGGAGATTTGCGGCTCTGGTGTTTGAGTGTGAGATTCGTCATGACTCAGGAAGAGCAGACGACTTTGGGCTCTACAATATATATTTCTATTTTTTTTATTTTTTTGAAACAAAACTCTGTATCACTTATCTATTTATATTATTACTAGCCCCTCTTAACATGTGTTCTGCACATGTTAATTGACTTTTATTTTTATTTTTTTAAAATTAAAAAAAGTTACACCAAAGATTTTGAGGAAGCTTCTTCTTTTTTCGTGGGAGGTATTGCAATCTTTTGAAAAATGATATAGTCAATTGACTATCTTATCCTCATATAGAAATAATTTATTTATTAATATCTATATTATGTGAGGGCATATATGGTAGTTCAAAAATTTAACCATTCCCCTCAAGAATTGGCTTAATTATCTATACTATTATTAAGAGAAGAGGCTTTGTTAGCTAAAACTGAAAATTTTGACAGATTTAACCCTGAAATATTAAAAAACTTTGAGAATAAATTAAATCACAAGGATAAATAGGATAATTATAAAATAGATTTTTATTAAGATAATTAAAAAAAAATGTTCCACAACCCCCACTTTTCTCTCCCACTATTTTCTCTCTGCAATAACTACCAATAACTACCCACCTTTTTTTAAAAAAAAAAAACTAAAATTTTTCGTACACATGCAGAGCATGTGATTGCAGACTAGTATAAGATTAAGAGAATATGCTTTATTAGCTAAAACTGAAATTTTTGACACATTTAACCCTAAAAGATTAAAAAATTTTGAGAATAAATTAAATCACAAGAGTAAATATAACAATTACAAAATATATTTTTATTAAGAAAATTAAAAAGAAATGATCCCACAACCCCCACTTTTCTCTCCCACTATTTTCTCTCTGCTAACTGTTTTATTTCATTTATTGTTTTTATTTTCTTAAAAAAAAAAACCTGTTACACATGCAAAGTATGTATGAAGAAGAAGAGTTTTTAATTAAATTCACGGTTAAGACATGCGATTTTTTTGTCATATTATAGATGTTTTGATGTTTTGTATTTTTGATTTCAAGAATTGATCTCATTTTTCTAATGATCGGATTGATTGGTATAGTACATCTCATGGCTTGATCTATATATTATCATGTTAATTAACCATATTAGTTAATTTTCGATTCAACTGATGGCCAGAATGCTGAATGCTGATTTTAAGATCGTAATAGTAATGATTATCTGTCCTAATGTTTCAAAAAAAAAAAAAAAAACTGTGTGCATCAAAATTCTCTCAAAACATTTTTACTTTTCTCTTGCACGTGGGATGACTAGGTTTTTTTTTTTTTTTTTTTTTTTTTAACTTTTTGTGATCCTTAAATTCTCTATTGATCTTTGAATGCTTGCATTGATTTTTCCTTTCTTACTATACATGCTTAAGAATTCTTAAAAATAAAAATAAAAATAGAACAGTATATGAGCATTAAGAAATAATTACCACGCTCCAAAATGTTTATTGGCTAATGCTTGCCACGTGGAAGCTTATGATTGTCTGAAGGCCATAAAGTCTAGACTTTCATAATGAGGTTTTGTCTGTACAGTATCAACATAAGAATCTAGAAACAGACTAGTCTTTGGTTAAAGTTTGGTTCAGATTTGTGTTTTTTAATACGAAGTCGTCTTGAAGTAATTTTAAAGCCAATATTAGGTAGGATTCTTTAACTTTTACTTGGAAAATCGAGAGAATTTTTGTTTTTATGGGGTTTTAAAATAAGATTTCAAGTTGAGGTCGTTTCTTGCTTCATCTATTTTCTTTTGTCTATGGAATACTTTCTACTTGCTCTCCGACTCAACTGACGAGTCTAATGCTAAAGAGAAGGAATATTAATTTACAACTATTCTGGATCTATTATTCTAGAACATCTTAAGTGATTTAGCTAGATATGTGGATTGACATATGTATAGTTGTATCTCGATATTTGACTGAATCATACATAATCTTGATGTTGTTTACAATGATATAAATGAATATCTTAAAGAGACTCGAGGGTTGTTAGAGATCTCCATTGAAAATGTTCTTAAATGTCTACACTGGAGATATAAGTCTACTATATCTCCAATGAGATTTTAAATTAAAATTTGAAATACACATTTTACATCTTCATTAAAGATATTCTTATATATCTACGGTATAATCTCAAATAGAAAAAACAAGGAAAGAATCCGGTATGCTTTATTTGACAAACCTAAATTTGTATAGCTAGGAATGATCAATGTATTGATTAACATCTTTGACTTAGGGTTGCCAATCACAATCACCCATGTGCATTAGCTAAGCATATAGTGAACCCTAAAGACCTAAACATACATAGGCATATATATATTTCTCATATATTCCTAACTTGTCTCCTATGTTGGTGTACTTGGTTTGATCATAGGCAATAGGACTCATTGTAAGCAGCTTTCATAGATTCATTGGTCAGAAAAAGGAGCTGGTAACCAAACTTTCCCACCAAAATTTGGCATTTGCCCAAAGAAAAGGCAAAGGACCCATTTTGCACGATATAAAGTCCTTGAAGCAAAAGATGAGAGGCTTCCATTTTGACTAATTCAAGACTTGCATGGAAAACACATAACGAAAAATTAAGCCTCAACCTCAGCCTTTAAACCTACCATTTCTACATTACTCTTTTCGAACATGGGACACCTGTACGGCTTAAAAGCTTGAAGTCATCAAATTTCCATTATGATAATCTATACTACTATTAAAAGAAGAGGTTTTGTTAGTGAAAATAAAAAATTTTGATAAATTATTGATTGTTTTGAGTAATATTGTCATGGGTAAATTTGGTATGTGAAAAAGTAGAAGTTGACTCATCATGCTAATATAAGAAAGTAAGCTGATGTGGATGCTTAGTCACTGGATCGCAATTAACAAAACTTTTCATCCAGATTACAATCAAAACAGGTCATGATTTTTGGATTTAAAACTAATTATAATTAAATTACAAGAGTAAATATGACATGCAATATCAAAATAAATTTTTATTAAGAAAAATAGATTAAAAAAAAAAAGGATCACACAACCCATTTTCTCTCCACTATATTCTCTGTGCAATAACCTTTTTATTCAACTACATCTTTTTTATCTTCTTCCAACAAAAAAAAAACTTTATATATTCTTTTCACATGCAAAGCATATGTGGAAGAAGGCTAATTTGAATAAGAGAAATATGTAATCAAAAAAAACAAAGAGCAATGAATTGATCTTATATGCGTGGAATACAAAAATAAAAGAGCGACGGTTTATTACAATGCAAATTATCGTGACTATGGTAGAGCTGTTGTATCACACAGGGATCATTAACGTACATATAACATTATATCACAAATTTTGGATTATCAATATTCACAGTATTCGAATAAAAAGCAGGCGTAGCGGTGCACAACATGGCGAGCAACGATGCAATGATGATCATTTTTTTTTTATTCGCTAAGTTGATCTGCATAGGTACTATGGGTAATCTCTTTGGCGTGTCACAATAGTTTTTATTTTTTTATGATCGAAGAATATTATATAAAGAAGATCCTTGTGATGCAATATAGAAAGTTACTTATCCAAACGTTATTTTGTTGAAGTTGGTGCTCGTGATTAGAAAGTTTATAATCACATCTGATTTTCTGAAAGCAAATAAAAGCTAATTTGGATGAAAATCAAACTAAGATACTTGAAATAATTGACGCAATTTGCCAATGTACTTAATATAATATCTTGAATAGGAGTTGAGAATCACCCTCCACTTGAAGATGGCTGTAATTTAGACATCGAGCCTAGAGTTGGAAATGGGTTAGAAAAACTATACACTTGATAAACAGTGACAAGCGTGGCTCGTAACCCACTATTGTACTGATATTTTTCCAACTTAACCACATGTTAGGTGTTGGGTTTTTATCACAAAAGGCTTCAGTACAATTGGGTGTGAGCCACTCACTTATAAGTTATATTTTATTTGTCACTTTTCTAATGTGAGATATTTTCTCTCCAACAACATCAATTATTTTTTTTTGAATCAAGCCCACGGGGCGAAATAATATATTCATCACAAGTCAGAATAGGCAATTACATACCCTTTCGCCGTCATTTAAGGACATAGATAGACAAGAAGGTAGTGGTAGTATCCACAACGGTACGTAGAAATAGACCCACTCATTATACATTTCAGACCGTAGAGATAACGAAGATCCTCCTTTGGTACTACGCCAGAGGCGCTAAAATTCTAGGTTCCTAATACAAGGAAACTTATTGTACTTAGACAAAAAAATCTAAAAACATAAGTTTGGGCCAAAAGCCTAAACCCTAGCCCAAATTTAGAAGCTAATGGACTAGGATATATAGAACCCTAGTCCAAAAACTAAGCCCAATAGGATAGTCACCAAGGGGAGCACTCCAAGCCCAGCAGCCTGATTCGGGCCCAGTCCACCATCTTCCAGTCTCCCCCATCATACGTCATTCGCCGGCCGAGTTCATCCGACCCACGCCGCCATGTTGTCTACCTGCGTCATCCCGGGGCACGCCGCCATGCCGCCTACCCGCGTCGCCTTAGCCACGCGCTATGGAACACCACCATCCCCGATCTGGGTCCTCACAATCCCACACCACCATCGATTGAAAAACCAAGGCAGCGCCGACATTCCAAGAAACCCAACGCAGGGACGAAAACCCAACCTGTAACAGCACGACTCCCGCCTCCCCACCAGCCCAGCTGAACCAAACTGACAAAACCACAGAACAAAGCCCCTCTGACAAAGTCCTATGGGCGGTAGAGATCGATCTCCCATCCGGCAGCAATCCCATGATGGCGGCGAGGCCGGAGGCCACCCAGACTTCGGGGCGCCGCCGGACGAGAATAATTTTGCAGCAAACGGAGAGCTGTCGACTTTAGGGTTTCTCCAACAACATCATTTTGGCTCAATGACATCACGCAATTATAGTTTTAATAGAAAAATGGCTAAAATATGCAGTCCAAACAAAGATTCATGCGCAGTTGTCCGAGAACTTACCCACACGATAAAGAATAGCAAAAATATAGAAGCCGACAATCCAATCGAAAAAACAAGATCAAAACAACTCAACCAGCAACCTAATAGCACCCACGACCCAGCCAAGATAAAAAAAAACACCAAAAACAAAAAGATCAAAATTCGTCTTCACAACCAAAGCAAAACCGAAGGAGCATACCGCATTAGTTAAAAAAAAAAAAAAAAAAAAAAAAGAGGATCAAACAAAAAAAATCACCATAGAGCAAAATTCTGTAAACAATGTGTAGAGCGTGATGAATAACTTCATTATTGTCAAGTCTCGCTACGAGTGGACAAGTTTTTAAGATTTTCTTTTTTAAACATTCCAAAAAGGTAAAGAAGGACACTTGTTTTGAAATTAGATTAATAGATTTGATTTAATTAATCAGATATTTTCTTAAATTCAAAGTTTTAAAATTTCGATAAAGGAGATGAAAAATTCCATATAAATACTAAAATAACCCAAGATTTCCAAAAGAATATAAGATGGGGCGCCGAATCTTTATGTCCCATCTGCGGTGCCATTATCTTTGGCATTATGTTTTAGTTGCATATATACATGTACGATGCCCTAGGAAGCTGCATATCTAAGCATCAGACCTACTAAAAGACCATGAACACCTTCTAACATTTAAAATATACCATTTTCTGGGTTAAAATTAAATGTAAATTCATAAAACCCTAGATTAAAGAAAGAGTGTCAAGCCACGAAACTTGAGTGTTGTTTCACTATGTCTCTCATGCAGGCATGTTATGAAATAATGATAACAATGATAGACATGTCATAATTGTAATACTTAAACTAATAATGCTGATTAATGAATATAATATTAGAGCTAAATATTCCTAGTTGCTCTCTTTTCTGCAGAATGCAGAAATCTTTAGGGAAAGTCTTCCTCTCATACTAAAAGAGGAGACAAGAATTATGATTACAATATTACTTTCACCAACATAAACATACATTAGACTATAATCCATCAATATTTTAATACTCAAACCAAAAATATAAATCAATATGTTAGTACATTATTGATGCATAGTGAGTGTGAGAGTATATATCATCTCCAACACAAATTTTTGGTAGGATCCATCTCCCAGATTTTACAGTGGGGTCCCACATTATCTTATTTGCAGTGCCTTGTAAATCAAACAAACAAGCATTAGCTTGAACCAAATTAAGGATATGATCTGGTTGGCAATATGGAGAGCACAATTGTAATGTTTATATGGTAGTGACTGCTAATGAGTTTGAACCCTTACTAAGCCTACAAGCCCTGCAGTATATGCTTGCAATTTCCAAACCAGAAAGACAGGTAGTGGATGAGCATTCCATATTTCCATGCATTAATCAGTTTAAATTAGAATCTAAGCTACCATTTGCACTTTTGCAGCACATATACTTGTTGGACAAAAATTCTATTCGATCATCATTAGTTGAATGTTTATTTGTAGTGGATAATAAATTTTGTTACTCATACAGATTATTCTCATTACGGTATTAGATTGTCGATTAATTCAATACCACGTCACATCGATCAAATATCTAAAAAAAGAACATTGCCTCATACTAACATATGCATATAGGAAAAATGTATAGTTCGAACATGAAGGATACATTGTCTCTGACCGGTTCGATCTCCTTTTAACCTAGGGTTTAGTTTCAGGTTTATCCGTTGAGTCCGTTAGTATGCATGCCATGCGAGTTCATAACACTAAAAATCTAATAGATATCATATATAAGGAACAAAGCTTGTCTCTTTTGAAAGTAGTATTCTATTGTACATCGGGTAGCAGGAAAGCAGCTAACTGTAAAATCTAGTTAATATAGAATCACAGAATCGTAGTACTAGATATATAAATTGCAGGCAAATGAATCAAAGTGATTCTAAAGCTTCAAGAAACCAAAGTAAAGAAGCATTCGAAAAGAACTAACGAATTTCTTTTTAGACAGTTGAGGGAATTATGTGTTTGGTAAAAGGCAAAAATAAGGATACCCTGAAAATATATATATATATATATATATATATATATATATATATATATATATATATATATATATATACCTTGTTAACAACAGATCATCTTTTTGACTCTCACTTTACTCAGACCAACAAAAAGAGCTGTAGCTTGATTCATCCTTGTATCACAAGAAATTGACTGCTTAGTACAAAATCGATCAGATCAATACGTAGTTACCTGGGACTTAATCAGAATTCATTTCAGAACAGCTCAGAGCCAGTTTCATCGAATCAAATCAAATTGCTTTCATTGAATTAACGTAAGAAAAGATTAGACAATTTCATATCAGAAATATAATTAATGGTTACATCAAGATCGACTTACCTGGATTCAGTTGGATAATTGATTTAGGTCACTCAAACACAAAGTCAGCTTCAGTCACCAGAAGTGGGGTCTTAACGGCTAATACCTGTCGGATGGAACCCTAGAAAATTATGGATGCCAACTTTGTTTAAGCGCGTGGGTCCATTAATACAAAAGAGAGGTTTAAAGATTAGAATTATCAAGGGTCATATATAGCATAGCATAGCTCGGTTACTCTCTTCTCCTTTTTAGTCTTTAGGTGGGTCGTCAAGTCCATCCCAAATCATATCATGTTTTTTTCGCAGATCTTTGGAATCCCAAGCGGTCGTTATGCAAAAGCTAAAGAGCTCAACTAAGTTCTTATTATATTATTATGTGCCTCATATTCCATTTCTATTGGCCGGATTGTTTAGTAATATAGAGTACAATAATAGTCATTTTCATTTCGGGTTGAAGTTTAAGACGGAAAGTTCTCATAGTTGTATGAAAAAAATACTGATATAACTTATCAGTATTTTTCTGTTATATAAGTATTTTTCATACAACTATGAGAACTTTCCGTCTTAAACTTCAACTCGAGATGAAAATGACTATTATTGTACTCCATCACTCTATTAGCCGGATTGTTTAGTATTATAGAGTACAATAATAGTCATTTTCATCTCGGGTTGAAGTTTAAGACGGAAAGTTCTCATAGTTGTATTATATAACTTTTCAGTATTTTTCATACAACTATGAGAACTTTCCGTCTTAAACTTCAACCCGAGATGAAAATGACTATTATTGTACTCCATCACTCTATTAGCCGGATTGTTTAGTATTATAGAGTACAATAATAGTCATTTTCATCTCGGGTTGAAGTTTAAGACGGAAAGTTCTCATAGTTGTATTATATAACTTTTCAGTATTTTTCATACAACTATGAGAACTTTCCGTCTTAAACTTCAACCCGAGATGAAAATGATTATTATTGTACTCTATAATACTAAACAATACTCTATTGGCCGGATTGTTTAGTATTATAGAGTATAATAATAGTCATTTTCATCTCCGGTTGAAGTTTAAGACGGAAAGTTCTCAAAGTTGTATGAAAAATACTGATATACCTTATTAGTATTTTTCATACAACTATGAGAACTTTCTGTCTTAAACTTCAACCCGAGATGAAAATGACTATTATTGTACTCTATAATCCTAAATAATCCGGCCAATTGAAATGAAATATGAGGCACATAACAATATAAATGACTAAATTCAGTTTAATCCCTTGATTTTTAGGCCAATCTTCACTTTGGTCCCTCACCTTTTTTTCTAATCACGGTCGTCCCTGTTCTCTCAAATGTCATCAGCCTCGTCCAAATTTAAATCTCCCTCCATTTGTGACGTAAGCTGCCGAGCTGGAGCCGACACATGGGTCCACAATTCAGGTTTTGAATAGTGCGAGGAGGGCAAAATTGACATTTTCACATATTTTGCCTCCAAAATTGAATTTTTTTTTTTTTTTGAAAAGTGAGTTCATTGAAACTTTTAACAATTACAATCGTTTAGAATGGCATCCCGGAAAATCATGGGAGCAAACACAAGCCTCCAAAATTGAAATTAATCATAATCTAATCTTTAAGGGGAATTTGATTCTATACCCAAATTGACACACCTCTTTTAGAATAAACCCAATCATAAGAGTGTTTTAATATACACCCAAATCAATTAATTTTTTTTATGCAAAATAAAAAAACCTATTAAATAGAATAAATAATAAAACTCAATGTTGTTAAGAATTACTAAAGCTGCCACTATTAAATAGGATTGATAATAAAATCTAGATTTGTTGTCGATGGAAGTCGATCATGAAACAGCTGCCCATAGACGTCGCCCAAAATTATTCAACCCTTGATTTCAGCAATTGAAAATTCTCCTCTGGGTTGGAGGTTACGTAATCTCCATATTGAAGAGTCTAATCTGTACATTCAAAGCCGGTGTCAATATCTCTACAAGCTTGTGATATAAATGGATTGCGCAATTAGAGGTTGGTGGGTTGCTTGTGTTCGACAGCATATCCGATTGGTACGGTTGATGAGTATTGTGGTTGCTACCTATTCAAAAGGTGTGTGTGCTCCTGACGAAGAGGTATTTGTTTTGTGATGGTTCTAGGTTTTTGCTATTGAGTAGGTATGATAGACTATACAAGTTCTTTATTGCAGGTTTTTGTTTCATCTTCTTGTTTCTCAATAGATACTACAAGTTAATTTTGATGGCTAAAGAGTACACCCACCTGGAATTTAGGTGCGACCTTCTCAAGTTTGGACGTGTTATGACCGACGAGGTAAGGGCAGATATTACTGAAGTGAAGCTTGATCTGATAGAGTCCACACCGTTCAGGGATTTGTTTAGAGCTTTTTATGAGTGGCAAATAATAGACTCTGCTTGTAGGAAGTCTAATAGTGACATCGTTTCTCTTTTAAAATGCTTTGACAAGGAAAAAAACTCGTTTCAGTTTGGGGAAATTACTGGTACCATATCTGTAGGTGACATTCCAGAACTATTTGGTTTGAATATTGAAGGTCGTGAGATCAACCTTAACCAGAAGAAGAGAAAAGGGGATTCTTACTTCATTAAAAGACGATTCCCTGGAGTGAAAAGGTTGTCCAAGGTGATCCTGGAGCAACTAATCAAAGATGTATCTAACACTATTACGCTTGGCATTTTTGAAAGATAAGGGTAAATCAATTATTAAGAGCAAGATGATATGGAAACATGTGAAAAGAGAAGGGCAAGTGAGTCTATTTACGTTCAATGTATCAAACAAAGACAGGGACTTTCTTACCTGGTTGGGAAGGAATAATGTTCATCATTTCCCTATTATTTCAAGCAAGGAATGTCCTAAACAAGATCCTTCCAGGTAATTATCTTGTTCCTTACTATCAGCACTCCTAATATGTGTGTGTATGAGCTTATTCATTTGTTTTCTAATGTACAGTGTGGACAGCGGGATTGCTGTGACGTACATTATCAAGCGATTATCGGAAGGTCTTGAATTAGAGTCTACCTTTAAAAAAGGTGCCATGACTCAGCAGAGAGCACATGTTTTGGGAAGGTTCTTAAGTGACAACAATGACGGTTAGGCTCATCTTTGTGAAAGGAGTTTGGGAGGGACAAGAATGCCATTTGGAAGGCCTTTCATCAGTTTTTATGTCTTTTCTGGAATGTTAATGATTGTGGATGCTTAAAGTGATCTTATATGTATTTTTTTGCAATGTTTGAGAATTTGTATGATTAAAGTGTGTTTCTTAAAACACGATGGATCGTGTGGAAATCATTTTATTTCTGAATAAATTTTTTTTTATGCACAATTAAACAGGGTTAATGGGGTGAATAGGGTTGTCTTTACGTTGGAGGCAATATTATGGGAAAGTCTGGTAGTTTGTGATTTCCCCTGGGCATAAGGGGGGAGGGTCGTGAAGTAGTTTCATATAGTATAGGTAGCAAAATGCATTTCCTGAAACCGGAGTTATATGTGCATAAGGCATTCACTGGACGATTTACGTACAAATTGTGAACTTTCTGGATAATAGGTACCTAAATTAGTTGCGTATATTAAAACCCACTAGATGTTAAACACCTGAATGGTAGGCAAATTTATTCAATATTACCTAGGGTTTATGCTACCAAAGTTAGTCAATATATGTAGCACCTGAATAGTAGACAAAATTATGCAATTTTACCTACGGTTTACTGTACCTAAGTTATTCCCTGATTGATAGACACAAAATGTAAACTCATAAATGATAGGTATCTAAATCACTTGCGAATGTGAAAACTCATACGATATTTGACACCTGCACGATAGGAAAAAGTACACAATTCTACCTATGGTTCATCTAGAGATACCCAAAGTAGCAAGTGAACGAACTGTGTATTGAGTGGTGACGTGTGAGAGTACGTATTTCATAAAACTTAACTAATGGAATACAACAACACAACTAAAACACATAACTTCCATATTAATAGCTGAAATTTCATACGAGACAAAAGACAAAAGGATGTTTAATCACTACATGATAGGAATACCTCCACAAAAGGATGTTTAATCAGATTGAGAAATCTACGCAATCTAATAGGAATATCTACACAACCACATCTACTTTAAAATAGCAAATATAAAGATTAAATCTGAAAGGAAGAGATATACAATAATTAAGGCAATTAATCTTTTTAAATAAGGAATATCTCCACAAACATATCTCCTAAAATATGGCATCAGTTACATACAATAATTAAGGTATTAATCACGTTGACATATTTAATAATAGGATTATCTACACAAACATATCTACTAAAAAATGGCAAATATATAGGTCAAATCAGAAAGGAAGAGATATACAATAATTAAGGCAATTAATCGTTTTTAAATCAGGAAAAATAAATTGATGGTATTAAATTCTAATTTGTGTTTATAACTGATACCATATTCAAATTCAATTCAAATTCAAAAAAAAAAAAAAAACACCTATATTTGAGGAATATTTTCCTTCTTCGACGAGAAGGGTAAAATAGTCAAACTAAAAAAACGAGAAAAAAACTTAATTATAGACTTAAAACCTATACGGTAGGTTTAATTATATGAATGGGTGTAGATTAAAAGAAAACATAGGATTGGGTTTCTCTTAAAAGGAGCTTCATTTTTTGGGTTTTTTTCTAATTTTCTCAATCTTGAAACTAATAATCAACCTACATTAAGCACCAAAACTAATAAAAAAAACACCAGAGTTCTTGCCAAATATTGAAATTTGCTGGAAAACCAAACATAAAGGGCTGTAATCTTGCAAGCATACCGTAAACTTTGCGAAAGGAGAAAAACACCATAAAATGACCAAAATCAAATCATTTGCAGAAAGTGTACATACTTCATTAGCAGCTAAATAGATGCATATAATGTGCTTTGTTTTACATCCAAACTAACAAAAAACAATAGTTTGGAATGAATTGCATAAATTGTAGGTCTAATCATCTACTCAAAATATTAGACCTAGCAACCATGTGACACAGCACAAGGTTGCACAAAAATATTGCAACATGCATCTCTATCTCCTAACCTTGGCTACTAATCAAATTGTCCCATTGCTCTATTTTCCACCATTCTTTGCATTTTCTTTGATCCACACAGAAGACCATGATGAAGCTTGTGAACTTTGTGCAGAAGCATCTTTACCCTTGCTTGAAGAAGCTCTTGGTGGTGTACCTTTGCTTGCACCAGGTCTAGCTGTTGATGCCCTTATTGTTGCCTTCTTTTCATTGTATTTTTTCTATAGTGGTAGAGCCAAAAATAACATTTGTAAACAAATCACATTTCAGTATAATCACCATCACAAGAAATTTGCATTGAAACTACCTTATGTTCCACAGCTTTCTACTTTGCCTTTGATCTGAGCTCATTCTTTGTCTTTAGGGGCCTTTTGTTACCATTTTCCTGCAGTAAGTAAGGTGATCAGTATAATGACAAACTCTCCATGGTAGTTTCTGCTAATAACAAAAAGGCACAAATCCAAAGACAAAAACCAATCAAAAATCATGAGCAGAAGCAACCTGAGGTTGAGTAGATGATGCATCTCCATTGTTGAGCTTTTTCTTCTTGGTACCCTTAGGAAGATGCCTATGGCAAGTCTTCACATTATGGCCTAAAATGCCACAGTTGCTACACTTTAGTGATTTTTGAAACCTTCCAAGCTTAGGACCATCAGTCTCCTTCTCAGATGCATCTTTTATCCTTTTGGTCCTTGGCCTACCATGCTGCCTATTGTGCTGTGGTGGGAGGATGGCAGGTTCATTAGAAGGGAGCCACAAGTTCATGCCATTAACAGGCCTCACAGTGTAAGAGTAAATGGCCAGGTAGGTGCTTCTCTGGTAGCAGACATCTACATTTTCTTCAGGTTTCTGCGTCATGAAATTGATTACAGATATGGCATGCTTACATGGTATGCCAGTGAGATCCCATCTCCTACAGGCATAAGTTCTTCTAGTCAAATCAACCACATATTTGGATCCTCCAATGGTTTCTACCTCAATTTGTTGGCTACCAGTACCAGAAGGGACGCAATCTGTTGTAGACTTCACTTTGTTCTTCTCTAGAATTTTTCTAGGCTTGGGCCAGTTGGGGTCTACAATTCTGCTCATCTTCTCTTTCCTCTTGGCAATCCTCTTTATCATCTTGACCCTAATATCCTCAAAGCATGATATGACTGGCTTGGACCTTGCAGGTAGGACGAAGGCATTGAAGCTTTCACAAAGGTTGTTCAGAAGCACATCACATTTCAGAACAGTGATAAAGTATGCTCTACACCAGTGCTTAGGTGGTCTTCTAGGATCTACCAAGGTTCTAAAAAACGCTAGGCGCTAGTCGGGCGGTGACCCAGGGACTAGCGCCTAGGGGACTAGGCGGGAGTCTAGGCGGGGACTAGGCGGTTTTTATTTTTTTAAATTTTTTGTCAAATTTTCTTAGGTTAAGTGACTTGAAATAAGAAATTATGGAGTTATCAAAAATAAAAAATACATGATGAAATGCCAGTTGCAATTTGACACTAATTTAATATACTTGTCTCTCCCTTATTGTTTGAACAATTGATCTTTGAGTTGAAGTAGCCATACCTTGGCCCACTATCCTTTGCCTAGTTAATGACAGAACGAAAATAACAATTCTCCTTTGCCCAATAAATGACAAAACAGAGAGTCACAGAGAGAATGAGAGGGGGTCTATGACCATGTTTTACTGAGACTCTTTAAAACGACGTCGCAAGAAGAACGTCATTTATTAAAGGAAAAAAATTGAAACAGCAGTGTTGTTCATCTTCTTCATCACCTAACCCCGTGCCCGTTTGCCTCTTTCCACCATTATCACAGATTCACAGATCATAGAGCTTTGCAGACTTGAGACTTCAGAATAACCTACTCAAAACTTGAGGGAGAGAAAGAGAGATATAGAGAGAGTTGTCAAGGAGAGGGTCGGGTCGGGTCGGGTCGCGAACCTGGCCAGCTAGTGCTTAACGGTGGATGCCAGAAAGGCGAAGACAGAGATAGAGGACTCTGAGAAGAGAGACGGTCAGCGCCTAGCACCGCCCAGACCCGCCGAATTCACGCCTAACATGATGACCGCCTATTTCACCGATTTTGAATCAATCGAGTCGGTTGCCGATCGCCCAGCGTCTAGGTGCCGCCTAGACCGATTTTTAGAACACTGGGATCTACACATAATAATAGACTAACTGTTAACCCTAACAGTCTTAATGCTATCATGTAAATCAAACATAAGTGAATGACACTTACCTGTTAACCAGTCATAAGCTCTTGGGTCCATCTGCTTCATCAACACCATCTCCTTCTAGTAATAAGCCATTGTAGTTGATTTTGCAATTGTCCAAAGCTGGTCTTTCATGACTTTTCCTGGGAACAACTTGTTGAAATTTGTCCAAAGATGCCTGACACAGAACCTGTGTTCTGCTAGTGGGAGAACAGCTTCACAAGCTAGAAGTAGCCCAATCTGTTTGTCAGAAATTATGGTATACCCATTTCCTTCTCCCATAATGTCAAGGTCATTCACTAAAATCCTCAGAAACCAATCTCAGGAATCTTTACTCTCCATCTCTACCATAGCATATGCAACAACATAAGTGGTGTTGTTAGGATCCAACCCTACAGCTGCCAACAACTGACCACCAAATGCACTCTTAAGGTGGAACCCATCTAATCCAAAAATTGGTCTGCAACCAGCCCTAAAACCCCTCTTATGAGCTCCTCAGCACACGTACATCCTCTTAAAAACAGGGAGCTTCTCAGGGTTGTTGTAGTCACAAATAATGTCAACTGTTGTATCAGTATCCACCCTCTTAAGCTCCTTTATAGTCTTGTAGCCTAGCATATTACTCTTTCATTGACCTCTCAACAAGTCTCAGAGCTACCTTCTTTGTCCTGTAAGCTTGTTGAAAAGAAACTCTAGCTCTCACTCCAGCTGCCATGTCTGTGCAAGTGCTTCTGAAACATAAAATACCCAAATCATCGTACTAGTAATGCATACATTGAAAAACATAATAAGCCAAATGCACAAGTCTCAGATAAAAATTATACACTTATACCTGTTGAAATGTGAGGATTAAGCTTTATCTGGTCTGCAAACTTATCAGTGAGGTAGGGGGTCTTCACAGCCCCATTTTCATATACTCTTGCATAATTGCGCTCTCCATGGTATGTCTTAATCATAAGGATATCTTCATGCTACATTTTTGATGCAAATAACTCGAAAGGACAGTTATCTGCCTTGCATATAGCCCTCAATCTGACCTTGTCATTCTTAAAAAAAAAAAGGTTCCCAACAATTCTGAATTGCCCTCTCTCTGATAGCAGCCCTAAGTATCTTGGGGGTAGCAAACATCATACCCTTACAGAAGTGAGGGTCTCTCATGTCCACCTTAGGGTTAAACTCTGGAAATCTATCTCCCTCTCCACCATCATCAGAATTATACTCATGACCAATTCATTCCTCGTTTGAATCCACAGCCCCATACATTCCCTCATTATCATCAAAATTTACCAACACTTGTCCCTCCCTCCTCCTCATTACTCCCCCTAACAGTCTCACCCTCCATAGAACATCCTTCTTCTTCAGACATGACACCTACCTCCTCTTCTGTTAACCAATCAAACAAAAAATCATCATCTACTCCATATGCTGCATACTCATCATCATCTGCAGCAGGATTATAATCAGCATCCTCAGAATCCTTTTCTCCAGAAAACTTATCATTTTCCTGTGATTCTTCTTCTTCAACCCATCCATCATCTTGTCCCTCAGCATCAGAATCACCTTCAAAGTCCTCAAGTTCGTCAATCTCTAATTTCTTCTTTCCCTTATCACTGGGATCAATGGTTAGAGCTCTGCTCTGTTGAGTAGGAACATCATCTTAGGGCTCCCTAATAATCACAGGAGGCAACTTCTTCCTTATTGCACACCTTTTAAATCTTCTACCCTTTTGTGTATTGGCCACCTTAGGTTACTTCTTAGGAGAAGGAGACAGCTCTTCAATCTTCACAGATGTTCTAGGCTTCCTTGGTGAATCAGGAAGCTCCTCAATAACAACCCCACTAGTTGTAGCTTGACTGAACCCCCACTCTGGTACTTGGTCCTTATACATAAATAAGTCATCAAGTTCTTCTTCTTCTTGATCATCATGCAGATCCTTGTGGTCAAGATATAGTATCACCACCCTTATCTCTGACACACAGCAGCACATTGTGATCACATCCTTGTTAGTGTTCAACTTCGTGACTGCATCATCCTCAGATCCTATTGAGTACCAATAGTCTATCCTTCTCCTAACATAATCAGGATTAATACCCCTCACCATCCCATCAACCTCAGTCAAGCTCATCCTGTCCTTGTCCACATGATGGTAATAAGATATGGTTCCACCAACATACTTATTTTCTAGGTGATCTACATATCCACCATGATATACCTTCATGGTAAAATAATCTGGATGTACTGTATTGCAAAACAAAGGACCAAAAACAAACTCGATTAACAAAATGACTTAGCAAAACAGTCAGTACAACACTACAAAAACCAGTACACAACAGCACAAATGACTAAAATTTTGCCCTAAACCCAAGTCATAAATCCTCACCAACCCAGTTTACAAGGGTTTCCAACCACTCTAACCGTAAAAAAATGAATTCTTCAGTAGGACCACAACAGCATTTACGAGGACCACTTTTAAAACCTTCTATTTTAGCTACCCAACAAGCTTCACATGCATATTCTATTATGGACCTTCTATTATTCAAATCTTCCGATTCATATGAAAGAGAAATAGATAAACACTAATTCTCGAAAACCCCAAATCAGAAACTTCCTAAACCATATCCTACAAAACCCTAAATTTATAAACTTAGAATTCAAAATTGAAAACCGCACACAGTAAACCACCGTAATGAATAGCAAAAACACTAAATTTCACCGTAACAAAACCCTAACTTACCGTAATTGGGAATATCCTCGCCTCCATTTCCAATCGAGGAATCCAGTCATCGTCGACCTCGACCATGTCGTTTACCGCCACGTTCGATTTCTAATCCACTCACCGATTGATCTGGGTAATTTAATCTGGGTTTTGAGAGGTTGAAGATGAGAGATAGATAGAGAGTGAGAGAGTGTGTGTTTAGTTTTCGAGAGGTCCTTTTTGAGATTAGGGATTAGGTTTTGAGTTTTTGGTCTCCTAATCGAGGCCGTAATGGAGGGAAAACTGTAACGAGGGCCAATTCAGACATTTCGTCCAAACTGAGGTTCAAAACCTGAATTGTGGGTCCTCGTGTCGGCTCCAGCACGGCAGCTGATGTCACAAATGGAGGGAGATTTAAAATTTGGACGAGGCTGATGACATTTGAGAGAACAGGGACGACCGTGATTAAAAAAAAGGTGAGGGACCAAAGTGAAGATTGGCCTAAAGTTCGAGGGACTAAATTGAATTTAGTTCTGATAAATTAGTTGAGCAGCAGCTTAAAAGTTCAAGCAAGATTAAATGTGTAATAGTGCGGATTTGCTTTTATGACATTATATATGACATATGGATATATAGTAGCAAATGGATGGACCATAGGGGCTAACAACATCTTTAGCAATGCTAGCCATTTTTGAGTCAAATTTTAGCCAAAGTTGCTAAAAAGTCATTTTAGCTAGCCACTTTAGAAATATGTCTGCATCAGTGCTCTTTATTTTAGCTTGTTTTGAATTTAGGGGAAAAAGATGCGAACTATACCCAACCTTCTTTCCATTAGTAACTTTGGTACCTCAACTTTAAAAAAATGTCAGATTGGTACCTGACGTTCACTCCCCAATCCAACATAAGTACTTGAAACCGTTAACTGCATTTAACTCCGTTATGGAGACTTGTTTTCTTTAAGCATTTTTTCCTCTCTCTCTGTACTTTCTTATCTTCTTCTTCACTCTCTCTAGATGAATCTGCAGATTCTAGGACTATATTCGTTCCTTCAAGCTTCTAGGACTATAATTTGTTCCTTCAAGCTTCTAGGACTATAATTCGGTTCCTGCTTGGCCTTCTCACACGAATTAGAGGTACTTATTATTTTTTTTTATAAATCAATTTCCATCCAACCAAACTTTCAACAAGAAATATCGAAAAAGGACAATTTCAATCCAAGAACTTAGATTTACCTTTGGCAATGGATTACAACTCAGTCGGAGCTAACAGAGATTTCAAGTCCTCGTTGACTACAGCAACATACTCTGTGAATTTCCATACCTCAAACAGCCCTGAAGATTGCCGGAAAAAGCTGAGACTTCGCCAAAAAAACTGAAGATTTCGGGCTTTGATTCTCCTTCCTCGTTTGACATATGGATGATCGAAGATGACCAGGAGGACGAGGACAAGGAGAAAGTTTGATATGGGCTGGTCCTCCGCCGTGAAGTGACCGGAAGGAGGAGTTCCCGTCGGACCTAGTCGCTGGGTCGTCGATCCGGATCGAAGAAACTCGAAGCTTCTGGTCGGATCTAAAAATTAGAGGTACTCAAAGTTCGCATTTGTTTAAGCAAAACCTATTAAATCCCAGGGAGTTGTTTTGATTTATATACCTTCCATGTACTTGTTGACAAGGTCAGGGTGGTTGTGGCAGGATGAGGCTATTGGGGAGAGATGGGAGTAGAGCAGGAGATCCGAGGAGGGTTTGAGGTTGGAGGAGGAGGATGCACGTGAGGTTGTTGATGATGTCACTTATGGAGTGGAGGGGTTGATCAAGGACTGAGTTTTTGGGAGGGGTGGCTTGTTTGGGGAATTGGATGGTGGAGGAGAGGTGGAGAGAGAGAATGTTGGTGGCCACCATGGCCATTAAGAGAAGCAAGTTGAGACTCATTGAAACCCATTAGTTTTTAGCTTTCTTTCTTCTCGAATCATGTGAGTTTGGGAATTGCATATTGTGAGAGTGATCCCAGGAATTTGGGATGTTCGGGACGTATGGAGAGGGAGTTGCAGAGAGAGAGAGGAAAAAAAATTAATTAAAATACAAATAGACAAAAATACCCTTTGATATATTCCAAGTGACAAACGTTGTAACGGCCAAATGGGTTCCAGGTACTTATGTTGGGTCGGGGAGTGAACGTCAGGTACTAATCTGAGAATTTTTTAAGTTGAGGTACCAAAAAGTTACTAATGGAAAGAAGGTCGGGTATGGTTCACATCTTTTTTCCTTAAATTTATATTATTTTTTAAATGAAGATTAAGTAGTTTAATTAAATGTATTTATAAATTACATAAAATAACTTAAAATTAATGTTTTAAATTATAGGGAGCCTCATCTCGCTCTCTATATTTAGGAGCGAGATAGCTAAATGTTATAATGAAGAGCCACATAGGAGTCTGGTGCAGTTGCTAAAATAGATAAAAAACTAAACATGTTCTCTAAAATAGTGAGGAGCCAAAATATAGAGTCTGCTAAGGATGCGCTAATGAAGGTGATTGCTTCCTTTTGGAGTTTTATCGACACATAAAATTGATAGTATTTTTCCATGTTTTATTTAGTATCAATAAAATAATATACTCGACAAATTGCTTTAAAGAGACTAAAGTTGAATCACTAAACACACCACCATGCAAACATTCATGCATCCCACCGGTTTGATATTACTCAGCATATATATATAGTCTTTATCCTACATTTTCTCCTCGGAGATTTACTTTGAACAAATATAATTAAGCAAACAAAACAAATTGAGGTGGAAACTTTTTCATTTCACCTCTATAATCCAAGAATATATACCACTCAACATAGTCTCAATATGACTAACTAAATGTATTTTAACCAGAAGAAAACGTAAGAAAGGAACGCGCTGCACGCACCCCTAGGGTTCTAAAGCGTCGTTCTATTTCTATCGTACTCGTCCGACGGCACACGGGGGCTGGTCTGGCCTCTGGTCTTCCTATCGTTTGTGGTTCGCTGCCAGATGGGTGATGAGGGCTAAGGCTCGGGACAGTTTTCTTGGGATCGCAGCTGCTCGAAGCATTGGTAGATGGTTCGGCGACGGGACTGGAGCAGGGCATGTTTGGTTGTTGTGCAAAGGAATGGGGTCAGGCTTGAGTTGGGTCAGCCTGCTGGGCTTTGAGCCCACTATTCTTTGGGCTGTTCTCTAAATTTTGTGATTTGGGCAAGGTTTTGCCCTAAGCCCATAAAAATTCTCGTTTGTTTTTAGGGATCCTATGTTAGCAGCTTATTTACTTTCAATAATTTCCTAAATTTTTTAGGGATCTATGCACTTTATGTATCTCTAAGTGCCTCTGGAGTAGTACTGAAGGAGGATTTACGCTATTATCTACGAATTTGATTGTATAATGAGTTGACCTATTTCTATGCATCACTGTGAGTACTACCACACTTCTTGATCTGTCTAGTTGAAAGCAGCAGAAGGGTATGTAATGGCTGCTCTGACATGTGATGAATGAAATTGGCATCCAATTTGGGTTTATTAAAAAATAAAATAAAATATACAACTAACTAATACAATAGAGGGAGTTGAATGAATCAATATACGAACACTTCAAAAGGTTGAGTGCTCATGTGACTTTAAAAAAGGTGTAGAATTTTGGGTGCATTATGTTTAACTTATTGATTAATTAATTCCTACAAATATCTAAAACAATTAACAGTCCGTGATCTCACGCGGTTTTAAGGTCTCGAAAATGTGACAACATGACGGCCCCGTTTGTCCCGGTTACTCCGTTTTGGTTGCATGTGACGCCCCCGTTTCTAATATTTTCTCGAGGGAAAAAGATGTTTGTTTGTGCGTTTAGGATTCGTGGAGCCCCTGTATGTCGTCTTCGTCTATACTCCATTAGCTTAGCTCCAAGCTCACGAGCCCTTCTGAAAATGAAGCTCTTTTATAAAATGCAGTGCAATCTGATTAAAGATTCACTTGTCTATCACACATACTGTGTCACCATGCTATCATCATCATGTTTTCTTTTATTTGGTATAAAACATACTGATGCATATACTAATGTTAAGATGGGTCTCATAATCTAAATCTGTAGATCTGTTACGTGTCTTTGAGGAAGATTCTTGTAAAAAAAATTAGCTAAATTAATGTCATTAAATTGAAAATAATGGATGGCTTCCAATGGAACTAGTTTTCGGCATTTTATTTTTTATTTTTCTGGATCATGATGAAAACCGAAATTCATCGATCAGAAAAGTTCAAGCAACACATCAGAAACCAAGGAAGGCTAGTTCCAAGGCCAAAAGCTTCAATGATATCCTACTCTTATTTTTGAGTTAGAGCCACAAATGGTGCCAGAATCAAATGGAGAATAAGTAGCATGTTCCATGTCTAGGAGGATTTTATTGAGAAGAAATGAATGAGTTCCACTTCATTTTAATATTGAACGGAATGTATAGGCTGCAATCATCGAGTAAAGGATAGAAACTTGTTCTTCCAACTCTTGGTTTCCGTAGTCAATGAGAGAATTGCGTACACACTAATATTAATATTGGATTATCTTCGGACAGTTGATGTAGTTGCCAACTGCAAGGAGTAAAAGTAAACTAATAGCAACCCTTGAAATAACGCAAACGAAACGAGCTGGAGGATGTAACAAATTACTATTTCAAGAGTAGTCAATTTGCCTCTGATTGCCGGCTAAAGGATGAAACTCATTCTTTGAATATCCAAGCTATAGGTTCCAAATGTAATTGGAAGCCAGTGTAGCTTGTCACTAGAACCGGAATTGGGAACCACATTAGCCATGGAAAATCCAAGCTCCACATCAGATATCAAGGGAGGCAAACTCCAGTTTGATCCTTCTATTAGCTGCTCCAGTTTCCGAGTTAGAGGTCAAATCGTGCAGAAATCGTCCCAAAGAAAAGTATTGTGACCAACAACCACATGGAGAATAAAAAGCTTGTTCTATATCTAGGGACGTTTTCTTTTAGACGAAATAGGTGAGTTCCAAAATAAATACTTTGAGAATAAAATTACATACATTGAGCAATAGAGGTAAGTACATGAGTTCCAATATACCTGAATATTGCACAATCCAGAATTCATATGCTGCAATATATCCAACTTGTTCTCTTAATTCGTGAAAGTTGAAAGTGGTTTCCATTCCTTACGAAAATTTTCTAACATTTTTCTCTGACAGTTGACATATAGTAGTTGCAACTTACAAGGAGTGAAACTTAAACGAACACCCTAGATTTTAATACAGTCTAGTTCATTACAGAGTTTCCCATACGAGATATAATGTAATCACAGCTTTCTCATTTAATCTAATTATGCCTTCATGACCACAAGCAACGATTATGCTTTCATGACCACAAGCAACGATTAGAAGAGTTCTAGTTGTACTTGTACAACCTCTTTTCAGCTGAAGGGTATAAATAATCAGCATTTAGACTCTGACCTGGTCACTCTGTTCTCCGCATTTTGACATGGAGTGGAGGTTCTTTGTAGGACTGAACCTTCTCAACTGCTTTCCGCAATGGTCTTGCAATTGAAGATCTCTGTGATACTCCTTCACTCTTTGGGGCACCGCTTTCTTCTCTCTCTTTCTTGGTAGATAAAATTAAGGGAGTGGGATCGCCATTAGGGATTGAATTTTCGGGAAATTTGGTATCCTTCTTAACTGCCTTGCACAATGGTCTTCCAATTGAAGATCTTTGTGATACTCCTTCACTCTTTGCAGCGCAGCTATCTTCTTTCTCTTCTTGCTTGGTAGATGAAATGGAGGGAATGGGATCATCCTCAAGCATTGGATTTTCCGGAAATTTGGCTTCTATCTCAAACAAGTTTTCTGTCTGTTCTTCCTCATGGGATTTAAATCTAGAAGACTGCCTCCTCAAACTCCGCCTGAACAATAAACAATATGCATTGGGGAGAGTATATAATAACTTGAGATAGAATGTACGGTTTTTGTGTAGAAACATTATGTTCTAGAGGTGTGATGAAATAGTTAATATTTGAAGAGTAGAGCATCAAAGATTATCTACCAAAAGGTGCATCCCACAAATATTTCTTTTGGGATGTAATGTATAGGCAGACAGCATATGAATGAGTGCACATAACTGAATCTACATTCAACAATATATGCTATCCGGAGAGCTGCACATAACACAAGTCACCAACTAACCTTCTATTCTCAACCTTGTCTTTCTGTTCAATGTTTTGGCATGTAGTAGAAGCGCCCAAAGCTGCAGGATATAGCAAGTACATATGTTAACATGGAGGGTGCAAAAGAAAGTGAGAAAAGCTATAGATATTCAGACGAGTAGATTATATCATCAATGTTTACATTGACTTCTTGTAGCACGCATTTTGTTGCCAACACATGGTTTGTCATCCTTAGTAGCTTCCTGCAAAGCTGGCTCCTCTCCTTCCTTGAGCTGGAAAAAAAAAAAAAAAGGAGGTTGTGAGTAATAGAAATATAAGGTTGTAAGTAATTTAAATGTAAGTAACTATGAAGGCTTTAAAACCACTGCAAGTGGCCTAGTGGTTCTTGCCTAGTTGGGTGTGCTCCCCAACCTAGGTTCGAACCTCGAAGCTGTCAAAGTGGCCAGACACTGTGCTGCAATGCACAGTTGGAGCATTTCACATGCCCCGAAGGGGTTTATCTTGGGCCTAAGAAGCCTTTGGGTTCCCCTTGACAAAGTTAAAAAAAAAAAAAAAAAACTATGAAGGCTTTAACAACCCCCAGATTTGTTACCAAGTATCTTAAATACCTGATGGCCAGTACTTTGACATTTCATCTCTTCTTTTCCCTGTAAAGTGAGGGATTGCTCTACCTTTTGGCATTTAGTAGAAGCACCCAGAGCTGCAAGAAATTGTGTGCATATGTTAACATGGAGGATGCAAAAGGTAGGGAAAAGGCAAACAACACAGATAACAAAATCAGATCATCAAAGTCTACATTGACTTCTTGTTGCACGCCTCTTGTTGCCAATACGTGGTTTGTCATCATTATCCGCTTCATGCAAAGTTGCCTCCTCTGCTTCCTTGAACTATAGTATAAAAAAATAAATGGCATTCAGTAACAAAAGGGCAAGGAACTCTTAAGGTTGCTTTTAAAAACATACAAATGTGCAATTGAATGTTTAACTTAAGTACCTTAGAGCCAGCATTTTGACATTTCATCTCTGATTTTCCCTGAAAGACGAGAGAGTATTACTAAGAATCAAACAGAAGTTTGCTGAATGGCAACATTTAAATCAGATACCCGACTATATAATTAACACTCTTTTTTTTTTTCGTCATCCATGTTGCTCTACATTTCTAGGAGTGAGGGATGTTTGCAGGAGTATTATTGACATCATAACCGTGGATGCAGAAGTATACTTCTTAATTTTTTATCAAAAGGTGCAGAAAGTTAGAATATTGGCATTCACTCTCCTGAATTTGCATTGTTTTCCATAAACTGCAGAATGTTTCTGATTATTTTTCAGTTTTATTGTATTTTAAGAAGAGAAGTACAACACCGTGCCAGAAGACAAACACACTTTGCATGAAGTTGAACAATAAAGCTGATGCAACCATATACTTCTAGAACAGATGCACAAACTCTAAATTATGCATGGCCAGCATGGGACAGTTTCCAATTCTGCTCTTGGGAGGACTACTTAGTGCAATCAAAGGAAACAGAGATTAACTCTACCAGTTCCAAATCAAAGGTTTCTCAAAAGGTTTTGGAATTTGAACTGAATTACTTTCTTATCAGTGATAATTGCAGCTAGTTATGAGTGGCAGCATACAACGAATCAATTAAAAGAGCATAAGGAACTGTACAAAGTGAAGCATTGGGTTAACAGAGAACAATAGAGTAAACAGTGAGAGTGCTCCTCCAGTAACAGATCCAGAACCTAGATACGAGTTTCGATTTATAAAATATTCTTCTGGAGTAGTGTTTCTTATGCAACAAAGCATGGTGCACACAAGTAAAATATAATTACTTATGTTCATTTAAGTCCAAGGTTGACAGTTAGTTTAGTCTAATTGTGCAATCCAAAATAAGAGCTGACCTGCATTTCAAAATTCTTTGCCTTAAGTAAAGCCTCCTTGCATAGAAGTTCATGCTGTAGTGTTTTTACCTGGTATAACCGAAAGCACATAAATAAAAGGCAGATATGATGAAAAGGCAGAACTTCACAAACCGAGACTGTGCTGTATTTCGGTCATAGACAAACCCACCTTGTCTCTTCCTGAATTAAGCTCCTGCAAAATCAACAAAAGAGAGTAAATACCAGGGGCAACCAGATAAACCATTACCCGTACAAAAGATTTAAGACACTAATCAATGCACACAACAACCATACCGCTAACATTACGCTGTTTGATCGAGCAAGATTCCAATTTTGTAGCTGCAATTTCTGAACACTAACTCGCAGTTTCTGCAACTCAGCTCCACTCAATTCAATGATTTTACTATTAAAAAAAACAGGAATCAAGGAAAACCCAGTATCTCCATTTGATTGGTGTTCTTATACATCTCAACCCATCACTCTGCCAATTCATATTTTCTCATTGGAGCAATCTCATTCACCAAACAGAACATACCACCCACAAAATGCAATACAAAACAGCATAAAAAAGGATACTTCCTTTCGCTGACGAGTTTGATCAAAGCCATTCTTTCCTGGTCACACAAATTCACAGCACAAAAAAAGAAAAACCCAACTGAGAAAATGGAACGAAACCTCAAACAACTGAAGAGGACCCAAAAGTGAGAAGAGAGTTTACCCTCATGAGCTGTTCAACACGGTCCTTATCACCCATGGAAATTTCGGGCGGCTTTTCAATTCTCGGAGGAGCCGGCAAGTTGGTGACGTCAGCGAGCTTCGGCCGCATTACGGTACTGAAAGACGATCTTGTGCCCATTCTGGCGCCTCTCAAACCCTAAATTGAAATTGAGGGATCTCAATTGGGTAGAAGAAGAAGAAGCACTCGGGAGTGTGAGAGAGACCCAATTCGGAATTGGGAAAATTAAGGGAAGGAGAGAGTGAATTCGGAGAACAAAAACCCTAATTTTAATTTTGAATTGTGGCTGGGAAACCCAAAAAGAAATGAAGAGGGAGCAAGACCAAAGTGGTAATGTAGGCTTGGAGTGAGGTTCGGTTCCCAACGGCTTTCCGAAGCTAAAGTGGGGATAGCTATCCATACCTGATTTTGAATATCTCAACGTCCCGAGCCTTATTTTTTTTTTTTTTTTTGGTCAACCTAGGTCCAAGTTCAATTGGATTATTTAGGAGGTTCTAGAGACACTATATTTAGCAGGCCTGGCCACGGGCCGGGACTGCATGTTATTTTGCTAGGCCCGGGACCAAGCCCGTTTTATTCGGGCCGGGCTCAAATAAAGTTTTTCAGTTATAGGGATCGTGAAGGCCCGGACCGTAATTGAATGGGCCGGTCCTTCCGGGTTTTCGGGCCCAAAAGTCTAATTTTGACATTCTTCATTTTCTCCACAATTTCGTCAGGTTTCTGATTTTCTGGGTTTAAAAGAAGAGAATAACATCATACAAATCAGTGTCACAAACTAAGGTACAAAATGAAGAGAATAACATCCAAACTTCATAGCTTGTTCAAAGTTCAAAGTTCAAAGTTCAAAGTTCAAAGTTCAAAGTACAAACAAATGAAGTTTCAAAGTTTAAATTCAAACCGTATGAATGAAGAACTGAAGAAGTGAAGTTTCCAACTTCAAAAGTTCAAACTTCAAAGTTTAAATAAAACCAACTAAAGAACTGAAGTACTAATTGAATTATAGACCAGATGAAGTTCCAAACCAAATAGGCAAATAAATTATTTCTGACCAAGTAAAAAATAAAGTTTGAAACCAAATTAATTTGCTTCCAAGCCTCCAGCTGCCGCCATCAAATGGTGTCCAGCAAGCCATGTTCATCCTACAACCATTTCACATTATGCAGATCACATTATTAGTCAACCATCTCACATCATTATGCGGACTTATTAAACAAAAGAGCAAATACAACAATAACAAATAGTCAAATAGATGCCCACATGAAAGTGAGAGCAGAAGCTGAAAACAAAAGCTCAGAAACAAGAAAAACATAGAAACAACCAAAAATAAATATCAATCACCGCCTTTAGACTGGCTGGAAGCTACCACCAACTCGTCCCCACAAACTGCAGCTGCTTCGGGTTCCATTGCCAAAGACCGAGAGGCTTCGGGTTAGTTTTCGAAGAAGGCTTGGGGTTTCGAGTTAGTAATCGAAGAAGGCCAGAAGGAATTGAGGGCTAGGGATTGCTGGGTTTCTGGAAATTGGGGTTTTCGAATTCAAAATCGGGAAAGCTAGGAATTCGAGTGGGTTCGAGCAGATCGAAGAAGGGCATAAAGGATTGAGGGCTAGGGATTGCTGGGTTTTTGGAAATTGAGGTTTTCGAATTCAAAATCGGGAAAGCTCCCGGGCTGGGTTCGAGGCTTCGTGCTGCTAAGGGAAACTGGATAAGTGAAGCCGTGAAGGGTTCTTGTTGCGAAGGGAATCGAAGAAGTGAAGAACTGATTCAACTGAAGAAGGCTGCAGATTCAATCTTTAGGAAAGGGTCGGGGTTGCGTTTGGCGGTTTAGGAAAGGATCGGGGTCAATTTCCAGAAAAAGGCTGTGATTTTGAAGTCTCTTAATCAAGGCAGTATACCTACAGATGTAGGGTTATAATGTTATATGACTTCGGGCTTTTCTTCAGGCTTTTAGCTATTTGAATAACAAGGCCCGGGACCGGCCCGTTTAAATGCAAATGGTCAGGGCTTTTTTTTTTTTGTGCTTTTTTTTCCTCAAAGCCCGGCCCGGACCTGAAGGTCCGGATCGATTGGGTCCGGGTTTTCGGGCTAAAATGCCCAGGCCTAATATTTAGGATAAAGATTGGATGTATGGCTAGAGACACTACTTGAGGATAAATGATGGAAGAAAAATAAGAAATTTGTGTCACCAGTACAAATATTTATCAAAAGTTGTTATATTGATGTCTATGCTAAAAACTTTTTTTTCCAATTTGAATGTAAAGATTTCATTTTTTTTTATTTTTATGCTTTTGAACAAAGATTGACAAGTTTATTAACAAATATAAAATTTATGATGTAGAAGCACAACAAGATGCACCGTAATCAAGTGATGTAACAATTTAGATAAATGCCGCACTGGTAATACAAACTAATAGAAAAACCCAGCAATTGATATAACAAGATCAATGATCTCAGGACTTCTCATCATTTTTAATATGGTTAAAACTTATGAGTAATTAAACATTAACTGAGACCTATACTAACTCAGTTTAGAGGTTTCTTAAACTGAACCATAAACCCTTCTGAAAGTGGAGGGGAGAACGAGAAAGACATTGGTTAATATCAATCTATAGTCTTGATTCTGACTTGTAATACACTCTGAAACATAAAATCAATCTTGGTAACGCCAGAAAGGCAATTGAATTAGATTCATATCCTTTTGATTAGCAAACTTAAATCCCATACTTTAGGGGTTTGAAGGCGATTTCATGTTTAGTAGGGAATAGGCCTTTCTTACTCTGCATTTGTCTCCAAACAAGTATCGTACATTTACAAAATTGACCAATACATAACAAAAAGAACATTCCCTTGGAACTACTACTAGAGGCAAGCCCCATTATGGTTCAAAATACATCCTCAAAAAAACGGCTAGTCTTGAATACAGCTCCCAGTCATCAGCAATCTATCCACTTCAACAAATCAAGGGGATGTTCTACCTGCTTCTTCCTATCACCGCCCTTTGCTGAGAACAAATTCATGGAACATAATGATTCCCATCAGACATCACTAAAATACTTTCAACTTTCCGATATTTCATTGGGTGATGGTGCCTTGCAGGAGATATGCAGCCTTATTACGGACCTGCAAGAAAAAAAATACTTTTAATACACTCACCAAGTCTAAGGAGAAAACAAATTAAGTGTGAGTTCAAACCTTAGAGGCAAAGGATCTCAAATCTGTACTGGCGATCAGGCAAGAACAGTTTCGTAAGTACAAGCGCCACATTTCATTCAATACTTGCTTGTCTTCACTCAGTTGATTAGACAAGAGCCAATTCTCGGTCAACACCAAGTATACATACACCTTGAAGAAATCACAGTTTTTGTCTTTCACATTGATTGAGATTAGCAAATTTAGGACCTCTACTTCATCCTGGGCCTGAGGAGATAGAGTAAATCAGGGAACAGTGTGTTATGCACTTAAGATGCAATATACCATATTTGCAGTAATTTTAAGCTAGCAATAACGTCTTTTGGAGTTAAAAGAGTGATATTTAATAAGCAACACACATGCACACAATGAACTTTAATACATATACATCACTAGTTGTTATTCATAGTTCATGCCAACATGAATTTATTGCTTTCTTCTCTCATCTCTCATATTGATCTGAAAGCAATTTACTGAAGATGTGAACCACAAACCTCTTCTATAGCTATTCAATAACCCAAAAGCTTAAACTATGCTGAATGGATTATATGCTTTAATACATAGGCTCTAAATACTCTTCCGTCTATGGATCGTAGTACATTACATTTCTTAAATCAACCAAAATGTCTACAAGATATGCCAACCTATGACACACCATAAATTTTCCTAATATCTGAGGTTTTATGATAAAACAATAAAATTGATCTGTTTCCAGATATCTTTAAATACCTTCTTTTTTTTTTAATAAAAAGTACCTCTTTTTTCATAAAAAGAACAAAAAATTAAGAAAAGTACCTTCCGATCTGAATGAGTTTAAAAGGTTGAGGGTAGGATATGACTATACCACAATTCAAGACATTGCTAATAGATTACAAAAATATGTGCATGAAAGTAATAAACCAGAAACAGGAAAGTTTATTATTTCATTAACCTATAAGTCTTATAACATTGAGAAGTGTCTTTTATTCTTTATTAGCAGGTCAACTTGATTTGTTGGACCAATTAGTTGGTAAACTTTGGAGTAAAAGCATATTGCCTAATATTATTCAACAATATTGTAGTCAGGTTCACTACCTTATAATCAAAACAACTATGAAGGATTTGATAGGCAACCGCACTTCTAAACAGCTTGCTGCGAGAATTGGCTCCCGAAATGCATTCCACAATTCTTAAGCAGTTCACATCCTTAGGGATTCTGCATATCACACAATCAGCAACCCTATAGGTGGGGAACTGAAGAAAAGTAAACAGCAAAAGGGAGATAATATTGAGGCAGGAAAACTCATATGTTAAATCTCTTTCTATTTCCTTCTTCGTGTTTTTGTTTTTTATTTTACTGTATTGTTAACCATCACAAAGAACATGCAGATTTAAATAGCATAGTAATCTCAGCAAAGTACTAAAATAGCAACCCAAAACATGAAAAATATTTCCAGTTTGGCGTCCTAATATAGTCCAAAAATGCTCAGTAACCAACAACCATGATATATGAAGACAAAATTTTATCATATGTATGCACACTAATCCCTTCACTAGATCACTCCATGGTTTCTACAAAATTCCCGTTAGAGTGTTAAACTGATTGACACCAATTTACAGTCACTGATGCCCATAACCAATTTTGTACATACCCTGAGAAAACTTGACAATAAACACTATTCAGGGCAGGTGTAAGATATAATAGTGGATCATTAACAAAAGGTGCAGAAAGCCATTAATTGATTAAGAACTCTTGCTCAACTCAGAAGAACGAGTTAGCACCATTACACGTGGCCAAAATTAAATCACACTACATATAGTGAATCAAAAGAAATCAATCACTAGAATCAATTACCTGCGAGCAAGAGATTTTGCTATCTTCTCACAGCTAGATTCCCATTCATTGTCTGTGAAGTAACTGATAGCTGACTGCAAGCATTCGTGCAAAAGCACAAACAGACCTTGAAGCTGGCGGTCTAAAAACAGATAAATTATAACTTCTAATAACTCTTCTGCTTCCGAGGTCAAATATATAGCTGTTTTGCTCCTGTTGATAAATAAGCAACATAACAACCTTATAAAACAACGACAACCAAACATACTACTCATAAGCAGTTTCATCATTAACTTAAACTAAGAACCTTAGTTCACTCTATTAAGACTTCATTAATAAAATACATGCAAATCACTATCCAATCTGGTGATGAATAGTGATCTGCATGTAGATCACTATCTGACCTTAGTTCACTGAAATGGATAATGATTAGAGCTCTACAATCTGGTAATCAGCTCTACAGATTAGAGCAAAATTTAAGCATCTAGTGTACATGCCTATAATCAACCATTAGACCAAATGACGAATAATCAGCCTATATCAACGACAATCCCCGCAAGCTGGACAGCAGATATCAAGAAACACCCACTTGTTGCAGATAAAATCAAAAGCATCTTTATGGCTGAAAATATACTAATGATAACCATCATATTTAAACCAAAATACTGTTAAAAAAAATGAGAAAATTTTAGATATACTTGGACAGGTTGGACCATTTGAAATTAATTCGGTCCTTAATCTAGTACTATCATAAACATAAAGACATAGAAGTTGCCCTCCATCTTTTCTAGTTTTCCTTTTGTGTGGTGATGTGGTCGCAGTAGGCTGGGTGGTGGTGGGCTAGGCTTACGCTTAACAACATATTACTTACAAACTCAAAAAGAAAAATTTTAGGAAAAGAAGATCCATTATATTGCCTATTTAAATGAAAGGAGTAGACGACTTTATATTGAATTACAGGACACATTGCTCTGGTAATCAGCTCTATAGTTAGACCTATTTAAGCTAACACGTTAATTTAGACTAAATGCCTCAAATCAGCCTTCAACAATAGTATATGTTAAGAACAATAACCACTACCAACCTCTAAATCAACTGTTCGAGCCATGACTGTAACATGAAAATGAATTGCTTATCGGTTTTCAAACTACTTTTTGGTTGTTGCTTACCTCACTTGACAAGAAGTAGTTGCATATTTGATCCACACTCTAATATTTTGAGCTGGACCTTGATGACCAGAACCTGGACGGAAATTTTTAAGTACTATGAGTAAACCAAGAACTGAAAGGCAAGAAAAATTGGGATATTGTACCCATTTGGAATATTGCATCAGGTGATATATCCATAATAAAAGGAAAGAATTGGAAAATATTTAACTAATAATACAATAATGCAATAACATTACAAATGTATTCATCTCATTAATAAAAAGAAGACATGTGACTGGAGTGTAGCATCTGTCAGTTTATTGGTGGGTAGGTCAACTGAATATGCAGCAGATATGTACTAGATATATTTCTATGCCCAGGTTGGACAAGGGTAGGGAAATATAGCAAGTAAACATATGGCTCTAACATCAACATCATTGCAGCCAACACAATTCTTACATCCATTTTGAAAGCAGATAATACCTCTTGATTTTACTGTACCTCAAGTATCAACACAGATTCTACCACAGAAGAAACGATGTGTAGTCCTATCTATGAAACAAAAATCCTGTCATAAAAACTGAATGAAGGTAAGAAAACTTACTGGAATGAACATATTCCATAGTCGAAGAGTTGAACAGAAAACCATAGTTTTCAAGAGCCAATTTTAACTCAGAATAGCTAGGGAACCAATCGATTTTAACTTGCTGTAGATCAACCTGGTTAGAATAAATCACCAGAATGAACTCTTTGTAAAATGTCATAAACTCGACATTTTGTCGAAGCAACAAAACAAAGATCAAGTTCACCTCATTTTTGGATGAGAGGATAGCACACCAGAAGTCACATGCAGATGTCCTCAACTCTTCATTTGATGAATATGCCACTGACAAACAAAAGGGTAAATGCATCAAAACAAATTTCATGTGTATCAAAAGGAAAGTTATAATTGACAAACTCACTCACTCAAATTAAAGGTCCACATGGCTACAGACTTTTCCACATGACCCCTGGCAAGAACCACTTTTGAAAGCCAGCCATTTACTAATAACCCTTCTAGCAAAGTGTCTCCTGAAAAAAGCACTTTGAAGTATTCACGTATACGCATTATAGAAGGACAGACAACTCTAACAGACAATAGTATACACAACAGGATCACTTATGTTGATGCCAAAGAGCCTGTTCAAAATGAATGACCAGAGATACCTAATAGAATGCAGGCAGTATAGCTCACCGTTGTCCGTACAGATTTCAAACTCAGAATTGAGCTTGTTGTTCATGAAAGACTGCAAGACTGTGCAACTTTTAAGCTCAGGAAAAGCAAGAGGAGGTGGGGTTCTCTACGATTACAAATTCACAACAGAACAAAGAAACTACCATTATTCAGAGATCAATTCCCGACACAAAGTCTAGAACAATAAGAAAGCATCAAGTAATGCAATATTGACTGTATCTATTCATTATAAACCTGGTCTCCGAAAACGCATATCCCCCACAAAAAGCTATCCTCCTTGCCACCTATTTCTATTATCTGCATTAAAGAGTTCATATATTGTCATTTACAAAGAAGAAATGCGATATACGAATAACATTGGAAAAAATTAGATCAGGTGAGCTTATCTGCCTGGTTTTCGCACGTATCAACAAGTTGAGAGAGGGAAGCCTCTCTGTGTTCATCCTCTTCATCTGAATCATTGTTCCGCCGTGCCTTGGCCTTTGCTTTCCTAGCCGCCTTTTCAACAAGTTTACCTTCTTCCTTGTAGAAATCAGTCAAAAGATCATCCAGCCCAATAACTTTCTTCCTAATACAACACGAACACGAGACATTACTCAATCACTACATATCATCATCTAACCATATTGGCAATCCTATAATGTCAATTTCACATTAACGTAAAAAGAGGGCAATTTCCTACCCAAAAAAAATGAAATGGATCAAGAAAGTAAGGTGAGAAAGCAAGAAAACCTAAAATACCAAATTGAAGTAACAGTGGTGAATCCGAATAGTCAAGACTAGAATTATGGTTAAAACGAAAGAAGAGAAGAGAAGAGAAGAGCCACCTTTTCTTAGGAGGGGGGTTGAGGACTGGCTCGTCGCTCTCGAAATCGAGAAGGCTATCGAAGTCCATCATCTGTTGACGAAACGTTTCGTGTTCTCTGGGGGTTGTGAAATTTCAGAAGGTGAGAAGCGCCAAAGTTTGTGGCTGCTTTAAAAGGGCGCGGCTATTGCCTTTTGCTCTTCTCTCTGTACTATTAGAGGCCCAAAACCCGAAAATATTACGGGGCTTTGTTATTTATATCCAGCAAATAAATATCTTAAACGAAAATAGCATTTACTTGATAAAAATGTAATTTCGAGATATCTATGGTTTTATACAAAATTTATCGCTTTATACCTTTTTTTTTTTTTTTTTTTAAGAATAAAAATACATTTTATTCAATACTAGCAAGATTTTACATAATATGAGAATGACCGGTGGGGGACATAAATTCCTTACTTTACTCTCTAAAAACAACCTCATTTATGGTTCTGTCATCAATGATGACTTTCATGAACCAAGCGGGCCCAACCCCTAACCACCTTAAACGCGCCGTTTTCTGAGCTAGCTACAGAACAAGACCAATCCCGAGAGTCACGGTAAATTCTCGTCGCCAACATTGAAAACAACTATGTTACCCTCTTTAACACCGTGTCTCCAAATAGGTAGACCGCATGCAAGGATGAATCACCAAGAAGAAGCCATCGATAATAACACATGTAGCCCTCGAGAGTACACGTTAAAACAATGGCTCATTAGGCCAGGAATCACCATACCTCTTCGTAGCCAATTTCAAGAAGAAAATTACTCCCTTCAACACCGTGATCCAAAACCGCCGAACCATGTGCAGGAGCGCTTTCCTATTACCTTGACCATAAAAAAATACAAAAATTCCATGGAAATGATACCACAACCATAGCACCATTGTAGCACACCCCATGGTGAAACCACCACGAGATATCCACCACCATCCGAACCAAACCTCCATGTCACGCCCCGAATTTTGAATAAGTAAATTCAAATCCGAAACGCGAGAACAAACACAAGAAAACACACATAGAAATTTTTTCATTTAAACTAAGCAACAAACAAACTAAACTCACAATGTCAATACCGACTCGTTCTTTAGAGTCACATATTACATTACAATAGTTTACAAATTAAACTGAATATCAATTCAACGTGTAACCACTCTCACCAACTCATACACAGCGGAAGACTACAAGTAAAAGCACCCTTCTACACCACGTGACGGAAAGTCCACCTCAGCTTCGATAACGATCACCCGATATTCTAACCTACACAATAACCCCTACACCATAGAATAGTGCACCGGGAATGTAAATAACAAACAGTAGAAAAGAATACTTCAATTCAGGGTTAATTCGATAATTCTATTCATCCCACAATGAGGGTATATATATAAGTACAAAGGAGTAGTCTAACTCTAATAGGAAACAATCTTTCCATAATTACAGGATATCCTAATTAAATAAAATCCTAATTACATACAGATTTACAGCGATTCTACACTCCCCCTCAAGTTGGTGCATAGATGTCTATCATGCCCAACTTGTCAACTGAGCTGTCAAATACCTTCCTGGACACTCCTTTAGTAAGAACATCAGCTAATTGCTCCTCTGAGTTTACAAATGGAAAGCGAATAACCTTTCTGTCAAGATTTTCTTTAATAAAATGACGGTCAACCTCCACATGCTTTGTTCTATCATGCTGAACTGGATTATGTGCAATCTCAATGGCAGCTGTATTATCACAATGCAAATCCATAGGCTTTTTAAGCTTGTAACCCAGGTCTTTCAAGACATTACGAATCCACAACATTTCACAGACTCCGTGTGCCATACCTCGGAACTCAGCTTCTGCACTTGATCTGGCAACAACTTTCTGCTTTTTGCTACGCCAGGTGACAAGGTTCCCTCCAACAAAAGTGAAGTACCCAGATGTAGAACGTCTGTCAGTTTTATCACCAGCCCAATCTGCATCTGTGTACCCAATAACTTCCAATTCATCTTTTTTCTGAAACAGTAACCCTTTACCTGGCGCCATCTTCAAGTACTTCAAAATACGAAAGACTGCATCCATATGCTCTTCACTAGGACAATGCATAAATTGACTAACAACACTCACAGCATAAGCAATATCAGGTCTAGTATGTGAAAGATAAATCAACCTTCCTACAAGACGTTGATACCTCCCTTTGTCAGTTGGAACTTGATCAGGATAAATAGCAAGTCTGTGATTCATCTCAATGGGTCTCTCCATTGGTCTGCAGTCCAGCATCCCTGTTTCAGCAAGTAAATCAAGGACATACTTCCTTTGTGAAAGCAAAATCCCCTTCTTAGACCTTGCAACTTCAATACCCAGAAAATACTTCAGTTGTCCCAGATCCTTCATTTCAAACTCCTTTGACAGATACTTTTGCAATTCATTCATCTCTTTCGGATCATCCCCTGTAACAATCATGTCATCAACATACACAATAAGAGCTGTAATCTTACCATTCTTGCGTTTGATAAACAAGGTATGGTCAGAATTGCTCTGTCTGTACCCAAAGGCTTTCATGGACTTTGAAAATCTTCCAAACCAAGCTCTTGGAGACTGCTTCAGGCCATACAAAGACTTCTTCAATTTACACACCTTGCCAACATCACTTGGGTAATTCTTAACACCTGGGGGCATATCCATGTACACTTCTTCCTCCAAATTCCCATTAAGAAACGCATTCTTCACATCAAACTGGTGCAAGGGCCAATCTTTGTTTGCTGCAAGTGAGATTAGAATCCGGACAGTATTAATCTTTGCCACAGGTGCAAAAGTCTCCTCATAATCAATCCCATAGCGTTGTGTATATCCTTTGGCAACCAACCTCGCTTTGTATCTATTAATAGTTCCATCTGCATTAAGCTTCACAGTAAATACCCAACGACATCCTACAGTCTTCTTTCCAACCGGCATAGGTACTAGCTCCCATGTTGCATTTTTCTGAAGAGCTTCCAATTCTTCATTCATCGCCTTTGTCCATTTTGGATTCATCAATGCATCCTGCACGTTACTAGGAATAGATACAGTAGATAATTGATCAACAACAAGTGCATGTGACCCAGAAATCCTATGGTTAGACATAAAATTAGCTATAGGGTATTTAGCTTTGGCTTTGATATCTGGTTCATATTGTTTCTTAGGAATTCCCTTGGTAACCCTTTGTGATTTCCTAGGTTCGACACTTTCTAACCCAGAAGACTCATTAAAGTTTAGGGGTACCTGAGGTGGATCATTCTGACTGGGATCTTCAGTTGGTGGGGCAGAAGGGGGAATATCTTGTGTGTGAGCTTCGGATACGTCTTGATTTTGTTTCAAACTATCCAGAAAAGTCGTCTCTTCTGTCTCGGAATTCACAACGCTCTGTTCGGCAGTTTCAGCAGTTGCATTCTCTGTTTCGGAATTCACAACACTCTGTTCGGCAGTCGCATTCTTTGTTTCGGAATTCACAACACTCCGTTCGGCAGTCGCATTTTCTGTTTCGGAATTTACAACACTCTGTTCAGCAGTCGAATTTTCTGTTTCGGAATTTACAACACTCTGTTCGGCAGTTGCATTTTCTGTTTCGGAATTTCTACCTTCAAATCGTTCCTCCAAATCTTCCAAGTCTTCAAAGACATCAAAATCAATAATAGAACAAGGATTCCCTTCATAACCTCTCTCCCCCTGAAGGGAAGACTGAGAAGCTCCCCCTGAGTAATATGGCTCAGATTCACGGAATGAGACATCAAGAGATATATGTATAGTGCCAGTAAGAGGATCATAACATCGATAACCCTTCTGGAAGTCAGCATAACCAACAAATATACACTTACGGGCACGGGGATCAAGCTTGCTACGTTGAGGCTTGGGAATATGAACATAAGTTGTGCACCCAAACACCCGGGGCTCCAAATTAGGCATAGAAGGGATGGTCAAAAGTGTATGAAGCTTCTGATGAGGATTCTGAAACTCAATCACCCGTGAAGGAGTACGGTTGATAAGATATGCTGCTGATTTCACTGCTTCGCCCCAATAGGACCGAGGTACATTCATGCCAAACAAGGAAGCACGAACAACTTCCATCAATTGCCTGTTCTTCCGTTCTGCTAAACCATTCTGTTGAGGAGTATAAGAATTGGAGGTTTGATGACGAATTCCATGTGACCGGCAAAACTCAATCATAGGGCCATTCACAAACTCTCCACCATTGTTAGACTGAAACACTCTGATGGATTGTTGATACTGAGTTGCCACCATTTTGTGAAATTCGGTAAACATTCCAAATACATCACTCTTATGCTTCAGTAATGACACCCATGTCATGCGAGTGCAATCATCAATAAACGTTACAAAATACCGAGCTCCAGAAAGAGAAGGAATTTTCGCAGGACCCCAGACATCGGAGTGAATCTTCATAAAAGGAACAGGACTTTTATTAAGACTTGGTGAATATGAAATACGGTGACTCTTGGCCAGTTCACAAATGTCACAGTGGAAATCCAATTCACTAACAACTGAAAACAATTGAGGTTGCAGCTTCTTAAGATAACGAAAGGATAGATGACCTAAACGGCGATGCCATAACCATACAGCTTCCTTCGCATTCTCTACCCCGTTGATCTGATTAGCTTGTCCCAAAAGATGCTTCTGTTTCTTTCCAGTCTCTGTCAGATCCAGATAGTATAATTTCCCCCTTCTAACACCATAACCAAGAATCCGTCGAGTCAGAATATCCTGAAACACACAGAAAGACGGATAGAATGTCACAATACATGCAAGAGCTAAAATAACTTGACCAACAGACAGGAGATTATAAGCTAGTGATGGAACAACTAAGACAGATTCAAGGGTTAAGGTATCAGATAAAGCAATAGAACCTTCTCCGGTGACCGGAGTTGGAGTACCATCAGCAGTAGAGACAAAGTCTTGAGGGGAACGTCTAAGGTTTTGCACAAGACTTGGGTCATTGGTCATATGGTCAGATGCAGCTGTATCAATTATCCATGTACTATTAAATGTAACATTACCCTTCATACCTGACTGCGCTACATTAGCGGAGGCATTGTCTAGGTAAACTTCCTCTGTAGTAGCAACAGCGGCCTTGCCCAGATTCTTTCGCGGTTTCTTGGTGAAGTCCCACCAATCAGGGTAACCAATCACTTCAGAGCACCGCTCCTTGCTATGACCTAATTCCCCACAGATAATGCACCTTTTGTTTGCATATGGATTTGGTTTACCCAGAAGACGGCGTTGAGAAGGTCCTGAGAAGCTTGGAGGAGGACCCTGTTTGCGTTGAGCCATAACAGAAAATTCGGTAGTCACCGAATGCCCAATAGCCTGTTTCTCTGATTGCATCATTGAGGAATTCATGATTTTAGCAGGTTTGGAGTTTCAAGGGTTTCAAGATGGATATGAATGTTTTGGAAAAGAAATTTTCTTTTCTTTTCTTTTTTTCGAAAAAAGGTAGGGTGATGGTGGTTTGAAATTCAGGATGGTTTGATTTCAATGGTGGTGGTACGCAGCGGTTTGTGGTGTTCTTCAGGATTCAGGATTCAAAGGATGCAGCGCAAGTTCAAAGGATTGAACCTGCTCTGATACCAAGTAGAAAAGAATACTTCAATTCAGGGTTAATTCGATAATTCTATTCATCCCACAATGAGGGTATATATATAAGTACAAAGGAGTAGTCTAACTCTAATAGGAAACAATCTTTCCATAATTACAGGATATCCTAATTAAATAAAATCCTAATTACATACAGATTTACAGCGATTCTACACAAACCCGGTAAGCTTTTCAGCCCGTATGAGTAAACTCAATTAAAGTGACTCACGTCACTCATGCTTATAATATCTCAATTCGTGAGATGAATTAAAGCAACAATATTTAATTATCACAACAAAAACATCAAGTTCAAATTAATCAATATCATGCTCAACAATTTCAACCCAACTAAAAACCCACATGCTCTATCTCTCAATTCATTTTACGTCCCCACAATCTATTAAATCACTATTCCCTTACCTCAACGGCACAATCAGGAAATCATACTTATTTCCCTCAACATAACGCGGTTGCCAAAATCATGTCACCCCAACTCATTTATCAATCACTACAGATCACAACCCACAACTGTACCCACAATAAGAATTAAGCAAAATCAATAATACCTGCATAGAAACTTAGTTCAGGAGATCACATGAAAACAAACAAAAGAATTCATAGTAATCCCTGCATGGAAACTTAGTTCAGGAGATCACATTAAAATCAAACAAAACAAAAAGCGGTAATCCCTGCATATAACTTAGTTAAGGAGATTACATTAAAACAAATAATTCAAAAGACAGTAATCCCTGCATATAACTTAGTTCAGGAGATTACATAAAATTCAACAATTAGAAGGAAAACGAAAATAAATGAAGAAGTCAACCAACTCACACTAGAGTCGATGATCACCCATCAACACTAAAGCCGATGATCACCCATCAACTCCAATTAAATCATATTAACACAACTCACCCATAATATGAAAATCAAGTCCCTCTTGGACAATAAAAGAAAGAACCCACCTGAACTCTCTTTTAAAAACACGTGTACTCATGGGCCTCAAGTGACCCAACGCATCACTCCCATGCAGTACAAGGCAGACAGACTAGAGCTCTAACTGATCGTAACCACTAACCCGACCAAATGTGTGGTTCCCGATATACTTGCCTCAGTCACCACTGTGACACCAGATCCGTAGATCCGAAAATATTTATAAAGTCCCTCACAACTCAACACATCACACTCAACACAGGATACTCTTTAACACAATCACATCAATCAATCACATGATATATTGCATTCCCGAAAAGAGTAAATGAACAAAATAATAATCCAAATCAACTCTCAATCATTACTTCACCAACGTCACACCATCCAATATATATATTCCACGTAAATAAATAAATATATATATATATATATATATATATATATATATATATATATATATATATATATACACGTAGTCATTCACGCAGGAATGACCACTAATACCAACTATAGTTTTATAAATTATTCCTCTCGAAAATCATTTTATATCAAAACATTGTTTTAACTTACCCATGAACCGTTGTCGATCAAGTTCATATATTTTAAAACAAATAATTTGTTTCGAAAATGATTTAATATGCTAACAATAAAATATACTAAAATAAAAACATAACTAATTTATCAACCGAAACACCGTGAGATTTACTCACCTCTAAATCCCGCTGTGTCTTCTCTTACAGCCGAGATAAAATACTGGACATACTGTCAATCACCTAAAGCAAGTACAACCTCGATTCAGTACACGAATCAACAAAAACCGTTTAATTCCGAAACACACTAAAAATCCGAAAGTGACGCCAATCGAGGCGAAACTTCATCCGAGACCACCCGAGGTCTCCAGAATACTTGTACGATCAATCCATCAAAATTACAAGTCAATCGGACGACCGAATCCCTACGGATCACAAACCGAACGATCAGAATCGATCGAAATCGTAAAATTCATAACTAAATCAATCGATCTCCAAAAATTATGCATTGTACACTAACGTGATCGTATCAACATGTAGAACATAAAAGTGGGAAGAAACTGCCCTAGAGGTCCCCGGAGGTGGCCGGAAAAGGCCGCCGCAGTTAGAGGCAGAGCCGCCGCCGACCACCGCCAATGGTGTCGGGGCCAGGCTGCTCCTCTTCGTTTCATCAAGCCTAACAACTTTCATAACTATCACAAAGCTTGAATCGAAGTAAAAGGGGTCGAAAACCTACCCCGAAAATCGGTGAACTCTGAATTTTCCCAGTTTTTCGGCGAAGCTCCGATCTGCTTCCACGCTCCACTATAGCCTAATTCCTTCTAGGAGCATCATCAGCGTCCTCAGCCGATCCCAGGGTGTCCAACAACTCGAGCCATGGTGGCCGGAGAAGGGAGAAAACCGCGTTGACCCAAAGCTTGAATCGAAGTAAAAGGGGTCGAAAACCTACCCCGAAAATCAGTGAACTCTGAATTTTCCCAGTTTTTCGGCGAAGCTCCGATCTGCTTCCACGCTCCACTACAGCCTAATTCCTTCTAGGAGCATCATCAGCGTCCTCAGCCGATCCCAGGGTGTCCAACAACTCGAGCCATGGTGGCCGGAGAAGGGAGAAAACCGCGTTGACCCAAAACTTAGGTCAGATTGGGTTTTCATTGTTGCGGCGGCTACAGGCCGAGATAGGTTGCAAGGTGGGCACGGGGAGGTGCGCAAGGTCGAGGCGAGGCTACCCCAAGAATTTCACGTCCAAAGGTGGCCGGAGGAGGAAGAAATGGCCGGAAGAAGAGAGAGGGCGATTTCCGGCGTCGGGAGGAGAGAGAGAGTCCGACTTTCCCAAAATGGAAAGTTAGAATTTCTGAAATAATTTCCGGAAAAATCTCATATATACCAAAATGAAAACTTTTTCCGAAGGCCATAACTTCTTAATACGAACTCTGATTTCCACGTTCCACATGTCCACGAACTCGTATCGACGCGCTCTACAATATTTGTGAAGGAAGTTTTCACATAATCCTAACGTATAAAAAGTCAAACTTCGTAACCCCCCAAAACGTGCACTTCGAATAATTATTCGTCCGAAAATAATTCCACTCCACTCTCGAACCACGAAATCGTACAAACGAACACTTTATTAATCCCAGTAAATATTTAAGAATTAATAACAAATTTCCGAGGTCTTACACCCCCAACTCTACCACCACTCCCAATCCTCTTGGAGGGAAACTCTCTATTTTCGGAAGGAATAATGAGTTGGTAAGGAAATGCTGACTTGGATTAGTATATGCGGTTGTACAGATCATTTTGCCACTCCAAATACATGCCACGTAACCCACTTTAACAAGAAAGTTAACAAAAATACTATATTTGGTAATGGTGCAATACTTGAGGTACCATTTGGGGTAAAAAAAATTTGTAGATACCAAAAAATACATTCGCAATGATACATGTATCATTTGGAGTTTTTTACCCCGAAATCACATTAAATATAGGGTTAAATACTGTTTACTCTCTAAACTTTTACCCAAAAAACACTTCAATCCCTGTCCTTCTAATTTCAAACATTTACTCCTTGTACTCTCAATTTTGGACCAATAGGTCCATTCCGTTACTCTCCGTCGAAAAACTCTGTTACATCGCTGACATGGCAATCAATCTCCGATTAAAATGTCTATTATACCCTCAGTTTTTTTTTTTTTTTTTTTTTTTTGCTTTTTCTGTCTATATCTTCTTCTTCCACCTCTCTCTCCATGGCCATGGTTGATTCTCCAACACCATTCCCCTCAAAATTAACCACTCAAATCATCAAAACCATACAATTAACATACCCTTATTCCCCAAAACCTTAGAATCTAGGTCGACAAAACCAAACCACTACCCCTACAGAACCAGAACTTCAACTCATTCAAAACCAAAAGCAAGCATCAATTCCACTATCCCTACCTGAACTGAAATCAAGCTGCGAAATCCCAAACCCAAAGCGACAGGCACTATCCCAAACCCAAGGTGTTGATGCAGGTGGCCGGCCCAAGTTCGACCTCTCCTCCTCCTCATCCCTCTCCCTGGGCCTCGACTAGGGCAAGATTTTCAGCGCCTTCCACGCCTCACGCGCCTCCTTGATTCCAGTGCTCAAGGTCCCCGTTGCCGCCGACGACGACAACAATGAGAAGTTCTTCGATGTGCCCAGCTCCGGCTTCGACTACTCCGAGGTCTTCAGAGGCTTCGACGACCTGGATTTCACCGTCGTGTACGACGAGGAGAAAGAAGACGATAGTGATGGGGAGGTTGGGAGGTGGAGGTTTTCGTGATTAATTGGAGGGAAGACAGAGCAGTTAGAGTCTCTGATGGCTACCATTAACCATTCCTTGAATTGGGTTTTGGAGATTTTCTCCCAGTGCTTCAATTCCAAGCCTTCTGGATCAAATTGGTCGCCCACCATTTTTCCACTTGGCTTATTACTTGGAAATTTGCTTGTTTAAATCTGGGTTACTGGTAAACACATGTTTATCATGAGGGCGGGTTCGACTATTAACGGCTCTGATCCCACATCTTAGATACAGAGCAATTGGGTTTGGCGAAGTTGAAGAAGAATAGATGGAAGAAGAAGAGATGAACAGAAAAAATAAAAATTATAAAAAATAAATTAAGAAAAAGAAAAAAGATTATTTCAAAAAAAAAAAAAACTAAGGGTATAATAGACATTTAAGTGGGAAAGGGATTGCCACGTCAGCGATTTAACGAAATTTTGGACGGAGAGTAACAGAATGGACCTATTGGTCCAAAATTGAGAGTACAAAGAGTAAACGTGTGAAATTAGAAGGACAGGGACTGAAGTGTTTTTTGGGTAAAAGTTCAGGGAGTAAACAGTATTTAACTCTTAAATATATTTATAAAATCTCATATTTGAATGAAACTTTTACATAGAGTAAGTAACTTATAATAAACTTACTTACAATGCAACATCTCTAAGCTTGTATATTTATGAATTAAATATTGTTTACTCCCTATACTTATAGTAGGGCTGGCTGCGGCACGGTTGCCGACATTTTTGGGGTCAGCCGAATACCGACCGAAGATCTTCGGTTTCGTCAGAATTGAAACCGGTACCGTGCCGCAAGTTCGGTTACCGAAACCTCGGTTTACCGAGGTAAACAGTCGGTATCGGTTGGTATTTTGGCACACCAATCGTCGGAGGTCGGTGAGGTCCGTGATGGTGGAGGTGAGTCACGGTGGTGACCGGAAGTGGGTGTCGAAGGAGAGAGAAAACAGATCTAGTTCCTCTGTCCTCCATTAGACCAAAACAATTTGGAGATGAGAGAGGGAGGCAGAGAAGAGAAGCTGGGATATGAGAGAGGGGGAGAGCAGTGGGCGGAGGAGCAGAGAGAGGAGGAGAAGAGGGTGGGGGGGGGGGGGGGGCAGTGGGTAGAGGAGATGAGAGAGAGTGAGACAGAGGAGAAGAGGAGCTGGAGACTTGAGACCCAGTCGAAGAAGAAGGCAATGAGTCAACAAGGAAAGAGAAAAAGAAAAAGTAAAGGAATTGTGGTTCTCGAGGAGGCATCTCAAAGTATTCTTTTCAGTTAAACTAGTATAAAAATAAAATTCTAAGGGTAAGACAATATGTAACGTTGTAGCCCAGTGGAAAGTGGCGTAACTTACAATCTGTGCTTGAAAGGTTGAGGGTTCGAGTCTTGCAAATGGAGAGATATAATCCATTTTTTGAATAACTCTCCTTCTCTCGGCCGGTTCGGTTTGAACCGAAGATTTGGTTTGCTTGAACCGCTACCGAGCCGAAAATGTCCATACGGTTCGGTTCAGCCGTACCGCACCTCCGGCTACCACTTCCGTCGGCGCCGACAGCGGTGGTTCGGCCGGTTTCGGCAGGTCCGGCATTTTCAGCCACCCCTAACTTATAGGGTTTCATCGTTTCAGTCCCTAACCTTTGAATTTCACTTAAAAACTCCTCAAACTCTCAATTTCCTCCTAATTGGTTCCTGCCGTCAAGCTCTGTCCAAATTGTCCGTTAAATTGCTGACATGACATTTTTTACTCTCCGAAATGTCTATTATACCCTTATCTTATATTTTTTCAATTTATTTATTTTCTTTTTTCTCTCTCACTTTTTTTTTTTTTTTTTTCTTTTTACCTCTTTCTACCTCTTTTTCTTCCAGCCCTCTCTCTCCAAGATCCAAAATAGTCTATGCCAACCAACCAAAACGACCAACCTCCTACCTCCCTCATCTTCTTCCTCACCATCGACTCATCATCATCACATGAACCAATCTCTCTCACCACCTTAACCCGAAGAGAGAGAGAGAGAAAGATGCAGACCCGGTTCTCAGCCCTGACCTGAACCCTAAAGTCCACAACCCGATCCTTCTCCTCCTCCAGGCGTCAACCACCTCCTCCTCCCAATTGCCGCCAACCCTGGCGGGTCTCCGGGCTCGCCTCGCCGTCGAGTCTCCCACTCTCACGGAATTCGTCAAAGGCGAAGGTCCGTACTCCGTGGAGGTTGACACGAAGAAGCCGCTGCCGAAGCCAAAATGGATGAAGGAGTTGATCCCGGCGGTCGAGAAGTACACGTAGTTTAAGAAGAAGGTCCACACGGTCTACGAGGAGGCCCAGTGTCCCAATCTCGGCGAGTGTTGGTCCGGCGGTGAAACCGACACCGCCACGATCATGATTCTCGGCGACAAGTATACGCGCGGTTGCATGTGAGGTGTTCAACAAAATGTGTGTGAGAGAGGAGGCTTTCGTGTTTTGTGGTAGAAATGTTGATTGGAAATGTGTGCATGTTTTGTAATGTGAAGACTTCTAGGACTCCGTCGCGGCCAGACCCCAATGAACCGGCAAATGTGGCGGAGGCGATTGCGTCGTGAGGGTTGGATTATGTGGTGATTACTTGCGTGGACTGGGATGATATGCCTGATCAATGGAGTGGACATTTTGCTGAGACCATGATCAAGTTGAAGAAGCTCAAACCCAATATGCTCATTGAGGCTTTAAGTATGTTTTCACTTTCGAGTAGCTGATAGATAGAGGTGTGGGATAATTACCGTGAGCTGCTCTTTCATGGTCATGAGGGCATTGCCAGCGGCGGCCATGACGCCTGGATTGGGGCTTTGAAGGGATTGACCAACCCTGAGAGAGAGAGAGAGAGAGAGAGAGGAGGCCTATTCTTTGGAAGATCACTGATCCGACGAACAACGAAGAGGTAAAAAGGAAGGGAAAATAAAAGTGAGAGAGAAAAAAGAAAATTAATTAATTAAAAAAAATAAGGTAAGGGTATAATAGACATTTAGGCGTGTAAAAAATGTCATGTCAGCAATTTAACGGACAATTTGGATGGAGCTTAACGGCAGAGACCGATTGGGAGGAAATTGAGAGTTTGAGGAGTTTTTAGGTGAAATTCAAAAGTTAGGGACTGAAACGATGAAACCCTATAAGTATAGGGAGTAAGCAATATTTAATCCTATATTTATAATAAAATTCTGATATTTAATATGGACGAGTAATCAAGTAGGTTGCTAAGTTAATGTTTGGACTAAAATCTGTTTATTCCCTGTACTTTGCCTCTAAAATCATTGCAATCCCTAACATTCTAATTTCATCCAAAAAATCTATAGCCTCTCAATTTCCACCAAATATGGTCCAGTCCATTAACTCCTCGTCAAAATGCTCTATTAAGTCACTGAAGTGGCAACCTTGAGATGCCATGTGGATGGTAAAATATCGAAAATACCCCTGGCCTCTATTATGGTTGTGCTGGCATGGTGCCATCCAGCTCTCTCTCTCTCTCTCTCTCTCTCTCTCTCTCTCTCTCTCTCTCTCTCTCTCTCTCTCTCTCTCTCTCTCTCTCTCTCTCTCTCTCTCTCTCTCTCTCCCTCCCCCAAACATGAAATGTCCTCCTCTACCTGCAGAAGAAGAAAATGAATCGAAATCAGACAGGAAACTCCGATCTCAGCAGCCTCTGATAAGACTCATTCCTGTTGTCCTTCACATGTGACAAATCAAACCCGAAAAGTTCTAATCTCGGCAGCCTCGATCTTGTCATTCCCGCGGTCCTTCACTGACGATCAACATGGTATGAATCTATCGCTGCACGTCGAGGTCTTCGACAGTGACGAGAGACTTAAGATCTCCTAGAACAAGCTAGAGAACAAGTAGAGTCGCATAGTCGACTCTGTCATCCTGGTTGGGAGGATGAGCCCAATTTTTCGTATTTGCGATGAATCCATTTTTCAATTTTGTTGGGTTTGAAAATTTGATGGAGAGAGAACAAAGCCAAGACCGTAACTTAAGATCCAGAAAAACTTGAAATCGAGGAGAAGTCGAATTGGGCGTCGACAAAACCGAAGCGTCAAAACAAATGGGATTGTGTTCAATAATAGAATTGGGCCGATCGGGCCTTGAAGATGATAACTTTGTTAGCGAGTTCTTTTGGACACTAAAGGGCATCAAATCAAGAATGGCTTTGATCCCGTCCAAGTACATATCAAAGTTGCAATTGGCATCTATTCTACTACCTGGGTAGTAGCATCTTTTGGATCGATATTCCTCCATCAGAGTACTGGTGTGTTGGCGGGTCCATTTCCTGAGCACACGGCTGTGCTCGTACGGTCACAACCTGGTAAGAGGAATGCGCGTATCCGTACACGTGGGCAGATACGATCCCCTTGAGCCAACCGCTAGCATGGGTCCCAGCGTCATTCACCCCTTATATAAAAGGGATGTCACCTCCATGCTTGGGGTAACATTCATTTCTCACTCTCACTAATTTCCGAGATAGCTTTCGCTTTACTGTCATATGACTTAGGCATCGGAGGAGTGAAGTCTGGACCATTCCGGACTCTCTCTTTGCTTGCAGATCTCAGGGGAAGTTCATCTCAGCGAAGCCATCCCATTCTCCACCCATCCGGAATCAGACCTTAACATTTGGCGCCGTCTGTTGGAATAGAACCCATGACCACATGGTGAATGACGATGATGAAGACGACGCAGACGACTGTGTGGTTGAAGGTACAAGAACGGTTTTCTTTAGGGTTGCAAATTGGGTTCTTTGGGGTTTAGGAGAGACAGTGTGTTTGTTGTTTGATTTGGTCATTAATTTCTAGGGAAAGGGGAAGATTGAGTTTTTAAAATTCGATTCCTTTCAAGAAATTGAAGAACAACGTTGAGGGCGGTGGCAATTTTGTTGAAGTGGATAGTGGGCGGGACTGGTTCATCACTTAATCTTGGAAATGGATTCATTCTGGTCAAGGTAAGCTGGGTGTTTGGGTAAAAGAACAAGAGGAAGAAGAGGTATGCAGTAAGAAGAAGAAAAGAGAAGAATAGAAAAAAATTAAAAATTAAAGGGGGAGGCCAAAGCTATTCTGGACATTTTACCATCCACTACACTTACATGCATGACGCTGAGTTGTCATCTAAATTTGTGCCACGTCAGTCAGTTAATAGAGCATTTGGACGGAATGGACCTACTGAGTAGAAATTGAGAGACGAGGGAATTTTTGAATGAAATTAAAATCATATTGAAATGATTTTAGAGAAAAAGCACAGGAGTAAACAGATTTTAGTATTTAATATGTTTTCATATAATCATATGGATGAGTAATACATTTATATCTCATTGCCTCCATACCAACACTTCCCATAGCATCGATCTTCCACCAATATTACCTTCCGCTCCCTTCCCTACACTGCCAAATCCCATCTTTGCCAAATATTGCCAGCCAACCTTTCAATCCCCAATATTCCATCGACACTGCCAACCATTCCATCAATTCCAGTCTTCTCCCCAACCCCCATCAAATTAATATGAACATATTCCCAATAAGAGCTTTGTTTGATGGGAACTCAGACCACATCTACTCCATTGCCTACACATTTATGAACAATGAGATTATTAATCAAACGGGCCATGATTTATATGTTGAAAATGCTTATGAATGAGCGAATCATTGACTAGGCGTAGTTTGGAAGAATGAAATGGAAAATGAAGACAAGTTTTGTCAAGTAATTAATCGATAAGAGTCCAAATGCAGAGGTTTTTTTTTTTTGAATAAAAGGGCTAGCTGGTGCGGCTGCCCTCAAGCCTCGATTAATGAAACTGTCGAATACAAAGGGGGGACATTGAGCCTATACCCCTGATTACAATAAGCATCTAGAATATTTTCTGAAATAATATCAGAAATCTCTACAGTAGACTTGTATTCTAACAAGCACCAACTAGCAAAGAGTGCACAAATAGCTACTCCATTTGCTTTAACATAGCAGTGACATAGCGGAAAGATATATAACTCGATATGTACCCCTTGTACAACACAGCATAATTGCCTGCTTTAGCACAGTTTTCCTCCTATGTTGCCGCCAAATGCAGAGGTTACGATCTTTAAGAAACTAATTACATTACTGCATGTACCCTTATAATTGTAAGGGGTAACTATATAAACTGTCCTTAGAAATGTCTCGATCATAGAGACTCTACAAGGTAAAATTATGGGAAGGGCGGCTGTCTAGGACAATACCACAATGCGTTTCTTACTCTTCCTAGTCTTTCTATTGTAAGAATAATATATGGATTTAGGGATCCATTGTTGACGGTATGGGTAATGAAGTCAATAAGTTCATTAGTATGATGATCTATTCACTAGTTTTGGGTGAATTGCAACTTTGATCCCTAAATTTCTTATAAAAAAAAATAGCATAATTTTCGATGAAATACCTCAAACATGGATTTCATAAGAAAGAAAACTGTAGTTTCACGTTTCTTTATCTTTGTTTTCATAATCTATACTATTATTAAGAGAACAGAGATTGCTCTCCAAAACTGAATTTTTTACCAATTTAACCTTTATATATTAAAAAACTATGAAATATTATTAATCAATAAGGATAATATGGTAAATTGTAAAATAGAAAAAAAATTTAAAAAGCAGAAGATATGGTAGTTGTACGGGAAGTTTTTCCACTACCTTTAATTTCTCTCTACACACATAGTAGGTGAGCCCTGCTAGTATCATTTATGACACATCTATATGTAAAATTCATCACTCACAGCTAATGGCAGTGTATACTATGCTCTCATCTCGGGACGGACACGTGTCGAGTTCCATTTTGTAGAGTTCCTATGACAGTGAGATATTGATCAACTGTAGTCGATCTCTCACTCTTTTCTACAACCAGTAATTTTTTTTTATTTTTTATTTTCAGAATTCCCCGGTATTGTAGAAGTGGAAATTCACTCCATTCGTACAAAATAGTCTCCAAACAAACAACGGCTCACAAACTCGTCCACCCTCCTCTCTAGCCTTAACTGTAGCCCATTCTGTGGCATCCACTGCTTTAATTAGTCTCTCATTATAATAACCATTTTTAAATCCCTTAATGAATCTCTAACTCTATTTAATTTCGATCCAAACCCATCTTTTCTTACATGCATGCATGCATTTCTGTACATATAGCTAACTAATTAATTTCCAAAATGACCAGTTCTAAGGGCGGTAACGGTGGGATGGGAGGCGGGGACTTCCTTGGATTCTCAGTGCATGTGATCACTGGAAGATGGTTCAGCGTTTTCGCTTCCTTCCTCATTATGGCCGGAGCTGGTGCTACATATCTCTACGGTACATATTCCAAAGAGATCAAGGCCTCTCTTGGCTATGACCAAGAAGACGTCAACTTGTTAGGTTTCGCCAAAGATTTTGGTGCAAATGTTGGAGTCCTGTCGGGACTAATTGGAGAAGTAGCCCCCGTTTGGTTTGTGCTCCTGATCGGCGCAGCCATGAATTTTGTGGGCTACTTTATGATTTGGCTGGCCGTCACTGGAAGAATTGCCAAGCCTAAGGTTTGGCAGATGTGTCTGTACATATGCCTTGGAGCTAACTCTCAAAATTTCGCAAACACTGGAGCTCTTGTCACCTGTGTCAAGAACTTCCCAGAAAGCCGAGGTGTCATGCTTGGTTTACTAAAGGGCTTCGTTGGGCTCAGTGGAGCTATCTTGACACAGCTTTACTTAGCCATCTACGGAAACGATGCGAAATCATTGATTCTACTTATTGCGTGGCTCCCTGCCGCGATTTCAGTAGTTTTTGTGTACACAATTCGTCCAATGAAAGTTATTAGGCAACCGAACGAGCTCAATGTGTTTTACCACTTCCTCTACATGTCTGTTTTACTTGCGTTGTTCCTCATGACCATAAGTCTACTCCAAAGATGGTTTAATTTCTCCCACGCCGCCTATGCTGGCAGTGCCACCGCGGCTGTTTTGTTGCTGTTTTTCCCTCTTGGAATTGCCATTAGAGAAGAGCTAGTGCTGTGGAAGCAAATGAAACGACCTATTGATCCTCCTACTGAGGTTAGAGTAGAGAAAACACAAGAAATTAAACAAGAGAAAAAAGAGGAAAAAGACGATACAGCTTGTTTTGCTAACATATGCAATAAACCTCCAAGAGGTGAAGACTACACCATATTTCAAGCACTCCTAAGTTTGGACATGATCATTTTGTTCGTTGCAACGTTATGCGGACTCGGCTCTAGCCTGACCGCGGTAGACAACTTGGGGCAAATCGGTGAGTCGCTTGGATATCCAACTAAAACAGTGAAAACTTTTGTGTCATTAGTTAGCATCTGGAATTACTTTGGCAGAGTCTTTTCAGGGTTTTTCTCCGAAAGCCTGCTAGTGAGATACAAAATTCCCCGTCCCTTAGTGATGACATTTTCTCTCCTCTTATCATGCGTTGGCCTCCTTCTCATCGCCTTTCCCACCCCCGGTTCGCTCTACGTGGCATCAATAATCATCGGGTTTTCGTTTGGGGCTCAATTGCCATTGCTATTCGCAATCATTTCCGAGCTCTTTGGACTCAAGCATTTTTCTACTTTGTTCAATTGTGGGCAAATAGCGAGTCCTTTGGGTTCTTATCTTCTAAATGTGCAGCTCACCGGAAAGCTTTACGATCAAGAGGCGAAGAAAGAGCTAGCGAAGAGAGGGTTGACTAGGTCACAAGTGAAGGAGCTGACTTGCCTTGGAAAACATTGTTATTGGTTGTCTTTTACAATTTTAGCTGCGGTTACGTTCTTTGGTGCTCTTAGTACACTGGTTTTGGTGTATAGGACAAGAGATTTCTACAAAAGTGACATATATAAGAAGTATAGAGAGGAAGCAGAAACTATTGGTGAAAACAAAAGCTAGCATAGGAACTTGAAGGTTACGGAAGTGAAGGATATATATAGGACATGTCTAATTATCTGTAGGTATTGTATATCTTCCTAATACGAGTTTGCTAGCAGTAGCAAAATTTACTTTTGCTTCATGCTATAGCAAACTCCAAATTGATGCCAAAGGGCTTTTGATTTTGTATATATCTTTTCTGGTGTTATGCTCTATCTGTATGTCTATGATATATTGTGATAAGATTTTCATGTATAGTCATGGTTTTGTATTTCTGTCCATCAATAGTATGATGATTTTTATTAGGGTTTTCAACACTCCGGTGCTTCAAAACTAGCTAGTACCCTCAAAAACCAGTTTTGGTCCAAAACCAACTTCTCATGTCATACTCGTGTTTCTACTTGGGGTTCTGAAAGCAGCTAGCTTCCGTATGTATACTGGTAATTAAGCGATGTGTAATGCTGCGGAAAAGGGTGAAGTATTGTTATACCAGACTATTAATCTGAGCCAGATACGCAACCACCCATAATATAGAGTTAGACCACAAATTAAACTTTTTTATGGTCTCTAAAAGATCGGCAAATAAATTTTATATTAGACCTGCAATAGAAAGAATTTTCCGTGTTAAACACAGCCAGTCTGGTGATGCATACCACGTGTACCATATATCCAGATATGCAGTGAGATGATGAGATGTATTGACATTGAAGTCCTAGTGAGATGATCCAATTGATCCAATTATGATTGAAAAAATATTAAAAAAATGTGATAAAAAAAAAAACCAAAAATTCTTGGCAATCACATTAGATTAATATTAGACTTGCATCAAGTTCTCCACAAATCTACTACAAAAATTTAAAATAAAGAACATGGTAGGAGTAACCACTTAAGAAGTTGTTGGCTAAAATGGCTAATTAAGATGTACTGAAGAGATGGAGATACCTTTGGAGATGCTCCAGAGTTTCTAAGTTTTTAGCAACCTGATAAACCAAGATCTATACATCTTCTCTATACTTCTTGTATATATCACCTTTGTAGAACTCTCTAGTCCTAATCACCAAAACCAGTGAAATAAGAGCACCAAAGAATGTGATACCGGCCAAAATTGTAAAAGACAGCCTATAACACTGACTCCCAATGCAAACCAGCTCCTTCACCGAAGATCTTGTCATCCCTTTCTTAGCCAACACCTTCAAAGCTTCTCGATCATAGAGCATCCCGGTGACCCTCACATTGAGAATGTAAGACCCGAGAGGACTCGCTAGCTGTCCGCAGTTGAACAATGTAGCATAGTACTTGAGCCCAAACAGCTCAGATATGATTGTGAAAAGCAGTGTCAATTGAGCACCAAACGAAACCCCAATCATAACCGAAGCCATATAAACTGAACCAGTGAATGGGAAAGCAATGAAGAGATATGCAATAGATGATAGAACAAGCATAAAGGTCATCATGAGTGTTCTGGGGATTTTCCACTTCACCATTAGGCTTTCAGAGACAAAACCAGAAAAGACCCTCCCAAAATAATTCCAAATGCTCACTAATGACACAAAAGTGCTTACTGTCTTAGTGGGATATCCCAGAGACTCACCAATCTGACCCAAATTGTCTACTGCTGTCAAACTTGACCCCAACCCACAAAAAGTTGCAATGAATAGAATAATCATATCTGTACTCAAAAGTGCTTGTAGTATTGTATAGTCTTCCCCTCTTTCTGGCTTATTGCATATATCACCACAGCAAGATGTAGTGGTAGTAGTAATCTGTGTTTTCTTTTCCTGGCCTAATGAGGATTTGGGTGGGAAAGAATCCAGTTCTTGAATTTCTTGAATTTCTGGAACTGGGTTTGGTCTTTTATCAATGCTCACCTCAACTGGAGAATCAACAGGTTGTTTCTTGAGATTCCATAGTGCAAGCTCTTCTCTGATTGCAATTCCAAGAGGCATGAACATGATAACACAAACCACGGTGGTGCTTCCGGCATAAGCAGCACGAGAGAAAGTGATTGTTTTTTCAAGCAGAGTCATTACCATGAGGAAAACTCCAAGAGAAAGTGAGATATAGAGGAAATGGTAAAAGACTCTCAGCTCATTTTGTTGCCTAACAACTTTCATTGGACGAATGGTGTATACAAAAATGACTGAAAGAGCAGCAGGAAGCCAACCAATCAAAAGAATCAAAGACTTTGAATCGTTTGGGTAAATGGCCAAGTAAATTTGGGTGAATATTGCTCCACTAAGCCCAGTATAACCCTTTAACAAACCAAGCATAACACCTCTACTTTCTGGGAAATTCTTGACACAAGTGACAAGGGCACCTGTGTTTACAAAATTCTGAGAATTGGCCCCAACGCAGATGTAAAGGCACATCTGCCAGACTTTAGGTTTGGCTATTTTGCCAGTGACAGCAAGCCAAATCATGAAATACCCTGCAAAATTCATGGCAGAGCCAACTAGAAGAACAAACCAAGATGGAGTTACTTCACCTATTAGGCCTGCGAGGACTCCCACATTTGCACCAAGGTCCTTGAAGAAGCCAATCAAGTTGAGAGTTGATTGATCATAGCCAAGAGTGGACTTGATGTCTTTGGAATAAGAACCAAACAGATAAGTAGCACCGGCTCCAGCCATGATCAGAAACGAGGCAAACACGGTGAACCATCTTCCTTTGATCACCTGCACTGCAAATTGGCATGCCATGGCTAGAGAGGTTTTGATTGAGAAAGGAAAACTGGAAGATGGTTTGGATTGGTTTTGGGGTTTTAGATATTAATAGAGGATTTTCAAAGTGGATAGACTTATTCAGACTAATCCATAAGACTTGATTTAAAGCGTAGCTCCAGAGATTCGTGTTTAAAATTGCAAAAGAGGAGGTAGAGTTGGTTTGTGTTTCACATTGTTTTAGGCTCTTTCTTATAAGCTTAATCCAATGAATGGCTTGATTAGTGGAAACTGTTTTAGGCTCTTATAAGCTTAATCCAATGAATGGCTTGATTAGTGGATTCTGTTTTAAACTCATCCAACTATCTCATCCATTTTCCTAATTTGGATATCTGTTTTTCCTTTTATTTTTGAGAAGGTTTGGTAATTATGTCTTTATTTATTTATTATTTCGATGGAGTAATTGTAGTTGAAATCGTAACGTTTTACAATCTGTATGTAACTCACCAGCCCCTTTTGGTTTCTTAGCAGAAGTGTTTGGTATTTGTCAAAATACTAAAAGAGGTTTGCTGCATGCAAGGGAAGTGGTGTGATATTGCACATTGGTATATATCTAACCCTATTATTGAAGAAGACAACTAAGAATCCATCTGAAAGTCTATTGCAAGATAGCAACAAAAGAAAGGAGTATGATCCACTCTCCTTTTGGGATTTGAAATGATTCAAGTCTTTGATCACATTTAAACCAAATCCAACTCTGATGCCTAGAAATTAAGACAATTGGATGTATGACTAATTAATAAGGTCAGTAAAAAGAAATTATATAATCAATAATTTTGTTTTTTGGCGCTTATGTGTAAAGACCAAAGAGTGATTCGTTCATTTAGGGGTGGGCTTGTAAACTAGAAAACGTAGAAAATCAAGTCGAAGAAAAAAAAAAAACAACCAGTCAAAATTTAAAAGAATTGAACAAAACAGAGTTTGTTTTGTGGATTTGATTTTTTCGAAAGGGTAAAAGATGGGACAAAACAGGGTTTGTTTTGTTTTGTGGATTTTTTTTTTTTTTTTTAAGGGTAAAATGGTTCACGAAATTATTGGTATGGACACTCATGGTGCTTTAGGGTTCTTTTGAGTCTTGGGCCTCAAATGGAGTATTGGCTCTAAAGCTAATATTGCTGTTTGGGTTTTTTTCGAGTCTATTGTTGCGGGCTATTGTTTCAGACTACTACCATCAGTTTTACTTCATTGGGCCCTACTAAACGGGTTTTAGATGTGGTCGATGAGAGGGCTGTGGTTGCTCCGATGGAGTATGATACAGCAATGGTTTCAGCTAGCAATGATCCTAGGAAAGCCCCTTCTACGTAGGGTAGTCCTAGTGTTTTATGAACAAGTAGACGCGAATTTTAGTCTTAATACCTAAATTGTCTTGGTTACTAGTGTTTTCATGCTAGGAAAATTACATCCAAGTGTTTTTGGGGTGACCTAACATGACTCTTTATTGACGTAGTCATGATATGTTGTTACTTATTTACTCTTAATGAATTGACACCCTTCCCAAAAAAAATAAAAAAATAATAACATTCTTCTCAATAGTATGTTTATTAACATAGTATGCAGACTAACAAAAATTCTTAGTTCTAATGAATAATTAGGCTAAACATTTGAATTAAGTGTGTGTGTTTATATATAGGGCTAAATACAAATTACTACCCTGTGGTTTAGGTCCAAAATCAATTCAGTCCCTGAACTTCTAATTTCATCAAAAACACTCCTGCACTTTCAATTTTGATCTAATAGGTCCAATTTGTTAGTTTTCCGACAATTGAGTTATTTAACTTGTTAATGTGGATCATATATGGCCTATATTTTATGATGTGGTGTCAAGGTGGTCTGCATTGTCAATTTAGGAGTGAGTCCTACTATTAAAAAAAAATAGTTTTTCAACAAATAATCCAACTATTTGAAAGAATGATTAAATACTTGTTACTCCTCAAACTTTTGTCTGAAAAACAGTTTTGTAATACCCCGGAAAATCCAAATTAAATTCCGTGGATTTTTAGAAATGATTTCACGATAGTGGGAGCGAGTACGAGGCTCGGAGAAGTTGTGGAATTAGTTCGAACGATTTTATTTTCGAAAACGAACGTTTTTAGGGGGTCAACAAAGTTGACTTTTTATACGTTCAAAATTTGGGAAAACTTCCTTCATGAAAGTTGTAGAGCTCGTCGATACGAGTTCGTGGACATGTGGAACACAATATTCGGAGTTCGTATGATTAAGTTATGAATTTTTGAAAATTGGGAATTTTCTATAAATAGGAAAATTCTGATTTTATTTTTCATTCAAGGACAAAAAATTCCTTTTTTTGCGGAATAGTCCCCCCCCTCTCTCTCTCTCTCTCGTGCAAAACCCTCCCCACGCTTGCCGACCCGCCGACCCGACCCGACGCCAGCGGCGCCGTCGCTCGTCCTCCGGCCACGACCCGGCCCTCCCCGAGGTCGCCTCGAGCCGCCCAGCCGCTCCCTGCCACCGCCTTGCCTCGCCGCTGCCCCCAGATGGAGATCGAAGCCCCCCCCCCCGAA